>NC_062569.1:89284923-89587953 GCF_022837055.1 Prionailurus viverrinus | reverse complement strand
ACAATTCAGTGGATTTTGTATATTCACAAGGTCATACAACCATTGCCACTATCTAGCTCCAGAACATTTTCATTACCCTCAAAAGAAACCCTGTACCCATTAGCAGTGACTCCCCATTCCTTCCTCTCCTCAGCCCCTGGAACCACTATTCTATTTTCTGTCTTTATGAATTTGCCTATTCTGGAAATTTCATATAAACAGAATCCAGGAATCCTGTAATACGTGGCCTTTTGTGTCTGGCTTTTTTCATGTATAATGTTTTCAAGGTTCATTCATGTTGTGGTATGCATCATTACTTCATCGCTTTGTCTGACTGAATAAATACTCCATTATAGAGATATGCCACACTTTTTATCCATTCATCAGTTGATGGACATTTGGGTTGTTTTCTGTTTGAGGCTACTATGAATAATGAATATTTGTATACAAGCCTTTGTGTAAACATCTCTTTTCAGTTCTCTTAGGTATATACCTAGGAGTGGAATGGCTGAGGCCTATGGTGACTGTATGTTTAACTTTTTGAGGAGCTGCCCAACTGTGGCTGTGCCATTTTACATCCCCACCAGTGGTGTATAGGAATTCTGACTTCTCCACATCCCCTCCAATACTTATCATTTGTCTTTTTAATATAGCCATTCTGGAGGGCATGGGGATTTTATTTACATCTCCCAAAGAGAACTGATGTTGAGAAGACACTTCTTTAAACTGGTAATTTTATCTCCAAAAGTGAAAGAAGCTATGAGATAAGTCAGACTTAATTCTTAACAAAAGAGAATTAAATGATAACAAAAGTGCCTTGTGCCTTAGCTGAACTAAATTAGCTAATTGAGAAATGAAGGCTGTGTGGAAAGGGGACACTGGGCTTGTTTGCAGGTGCTTTACACTGAGAAAAGTAGGATCTGAACAGTTCAGATAAAAGATGGACCTGATTTTGTTTCTGAGACTCGTAAGAGGATATAGTTTACATGCAATAGACATTTTTGAAAGTTTTAGTTTCTCACATATAGTGACAAACTCTCCCCTGTGGAATGAATATGAAGATGTATCTCAAGAGAACTTTTTACCCACACAGGGAGCTCAATAAATTCATATCTACAAAGAATGTATCAATAAATACAAGGAATATCAGCAATGAAAGGCAAATTGGAAGATTATAATGAGATTATGAGAATAATATCAGAAGGCTAAATAACTTTAATAACTTATCAAATGTGCAAAAGATACCAAAAGGGCTTTTTGAAAACTATATTCAGAGTAAGGCTCACTGATCAGGGAAAGATGGCATAATATTAACTGATCAAAGAAGGGAAAGAAGAAAAAGGTGGGGGGAGGAAGAAAAATAGAACTACTGACCCCTTTATTTTTACCTCTGACTTTTCTAGCAGATTACATAGAATTCAAAATAGAGCAAAACATACATTAGAGGAACCATGAAGCCCAGGATAAGTGAGATATTTATCCATTCTAAATTTCCAGGCTCAAATGAATTACATTTCCTAAAGGCTTCATGGCCCATACACCTGACCCTACCATTCAAGAGCCTCTGCAATCTGACCCCCATTTTTTCAGTCTATATAAGTTACTCTGTTTTGGTGGCAAGACTTGAGATTCAAACTGGCTTGAATTATGAAAGGGAAAAGATATTGTATGGCTGTATATGGAAATGAATATAGAAGCCATGGCTAGACCTCCCAGGAGTCCAAGAAAATCTGAATGACTCAGCCTTATGGGAAGAACAAGAAATGTGGCATAGTCTCACCTCTGGATGTGAACACTGGGCTGTCACCCTACACCAGGGGCCATCCTAGCAATCACACTGTCTCATCATCTCATGACAGGGGGATCAGGAATACATTATCACCGCTACTGTGATTCAGCTTGTCTTTCCCTTCTCATGTCTGCTGTCTGTTTTCAGTTCTACTCTGCAACCACCTACCCAGTTTTCCATGCAGTCTAAATCACCAGAAAAACAACTGGGGCCAGGACACCACACAAGAAGTCAGTGGCTTCATATTGATGGGCCACCCCAGTGATACAAGTGTTTGCCTCTGATATCATCAGCTGTGGCCAAGCATTTGGCAGGTCACATGGTGCCACCATAGTCACTCGTATGTGAGAATTCATTTCAGACTACTCTAAGTAGGTGCATGGTTGCAGTCCAGTGTATGGGTCAAATTTTTCATCTAATTCTCCCCAGTATAAACCCTCAACTTTTGCTGGTCCAGCTTTACTTACCTCCAAACACAATATTACTCACTAATTCATTTATTCAACATTTATGGTATGCCCACTATTTTCTAGACCCTGGAGATACAAATGAATCAGATGTAACACTTACCTTTGAGATGTGCACGGTCTAATGAAGGAGACACATAAGTGACTCAGACTGATATGTGCTGAAGTAGAGGTACACATATAGTGCTTTAGGGACAGGGGAAAGAGCATCCCCCATCAGCTGGTGGGGAAGAGGGCCACTGGATGGAAAGCAGGGATGAGTAGGTACCACCCATGACAGCAGGAGGGACATGTGAGGTCGGCATGACTGGTGCTTAGGGGCCATGGAGATCCTGGAGGCAGTCACTAAGGTAGGTGAGACCACATGAGGAGGGTTTGTCTACACTGCCCATTTTACTGTCCATTTGTTCCCCCAGGTCCATACATACCTGGGACCCTCTTGGTCACAAGCCATTCTCTCTGTTGCATCTGAATCACAGTTTCCAGGTTTCAGGATGCCATTTCCTGTGATGGAGCTGCCTGTAGGGCTGCTGCCACCAGCTGGCCATGAAACTCCCATTTCATGATGACATCTTACTGAGAGAGTAAATAAATAAAAATAAATAAGTGCTTTCAAGAGTTTTACATAAAGATTTCTTGATTATAGCTGCAAAAAATTAATCTCTGTTTTAAATAAATAGCAAACCTTATAACAATTGTTTTCAGAGGGGAAAAAAAAAAAACCTAAATGTAGTGAGGTAGAAGTCCTTAGGATACCAGGGATCTTTTCTTAACCAATTCCCAATGCTATTATTCTTTGCCTTATCATGGCTAAGGAGATGCTTCTCCTGTCCCCATACCCACCTTCTTTCCTTCACACCAAAGTTTTTTGGGGCCCTCGTTTCCCAGCCTGGGTACCAGCTCATTGTCCTGAGACAGGAGAGGCTCAGACATGTGTGTTGCTGAAGAGCTGGATTCCACATCTTTCTGGCCTTGCTTGTCTTTCTGGCCAGAAGGAGTCCCTTTCTGGCATTTCTTGAGAGGGTTAGTCTATTGTGGGAGATGAGCCTGGAAAAGTGAGAGAGGAGGGTGGAATAAAGAAAGGCTCTTCTGGAGCACCTGGGTGACTCAGTTGGTTAAGCATCCAAATTTGGCTCAGGTCATGATCTCATGGTTCGTCGATTCAGGCTCCACATAGGGCTCTGTGCTGAGAGCTCAGAGCCTGGAGCCTGCTTCAGATTCTGTGTCTCCCTCTCTCTCTCTCTCTCTCTGCCCCTCTTCTGCTCATGCTCTGTCTCTCTCAAAATAAACATTAAAAAAAAAAAAGAAGAAGAAGAAAGGCTCTTCTGTCCGTTCTACTTTTGCTCCAGAAATTTTTTGCCTCAGTTATCTAGATTTTAGCATGATCTAAATCTTGGACCTACTCTCTTCCAATCCAAAAGATAATTTTACTTCTCAGAATATTATTACAGTATTCTTTACTGTTTCGTAAAATTAATCAAGCTTCCCTGACTTTGGAGTTTCAAAACCCAACCTTAGGATAAAAGATAAGCAAGTGTTTACTTCTTTGAACATTTCTTCTGTTTCCGTATCTTACTGACATAGTCCTGCTTCCCCACGAGACCTTTCCTGCCCATGCCAGCCCACCTTCATTTTTTCCTGTTTTAAAATTCCTGCAGTGTTAACTCTACATACTTCTCATGTTGACGTTCAGTTACGTAATGCCCCAAGTTATTTAACCACTCTACATGACTATCTTATCCCCTCTAGAGATATAGACTGTTTAGGGAAAATGAGTATCTTTTTCTCTGCTTTTGTTTACCCCCCAAACCTGTCCCCACAGCCTTCCGCACAGTGGTTTGGTACAGTGGTATGGACAGAGTAGATGTTGAACAACCTCTTGCTAGAAATGAAATTAATCCAATACACATCAAAACTCTACCTTAGCCCTGTAGTAGATACTAGCTTCATTAACTCCATTCTCTCTCTCTCTCTCTCTCTCTCTCTCTCTCTCTCTCTCCCTCCCTCCCTCCCTCCCTCCCTCCCTCTCTCTCTCTCCCTCCCTCCCCCACCTCCTCTCCCTCCCTCCTTCTCCTTCTCTCAGACAAGAGAGTAGTGAAAGGGGCAGACTTTACTCTTAAATATGTTAATTGGATTTCTTTAGATCCTGGCCTATGTCAGCTTTACCTGTTGACAAGCCCACTTCAGGCCAATACAGTGAAGGGAAGAGAACTAGGCACTTTGGTCCAGAGGCAAACAGGCTGTGTCGCTCACAGGTGGTATGAATTTGAACAAGCCCTAAGCCTCTCTAAGCCTCAGCTTTTTTCATCTTGGCTCAAAAAGACCCCACACCACCTCCTTCCATCCACCATTTAGAGATACTTTAAGACTCAAATGGATCTCAGATGTGACTTTAACCTATTCTGTGAACTGATAAATATATTAATGTGTAAGATTCTTACAGTAGTCATGATGGCTAACGTGTATTGCTTCCTGAGCTCTTAACATGAGCACTATGTTCCAGGCACTGTTCTGAGCATTCTACATTGTCATTTCATGAAATGTTCACAACAACCTATGATGTAGGATTATTATGATCCCTATTTTGCAGGTAAAGGAACTGAGGCACTGAGGATTTAACTAATTTATTCAAGATCTCCCAGCTAGTAAGTGAGAGCTGGGCTATAAACCCAGGCAGGCAGTGAGGTATCTGTGGCTGCTGTGAAGAAAAGAGGGATGGGACTGAAGGGCCATGAGAGTAAATGTAATCCAGTAATTTAAGACCATCTTTTGGGACAGCAAACAAAGGAGAAGGTGAAGCTTCTGATTCAACTGGCCGATAGCTTTGTGGAAAAAGGCCACATTCATGCCACAGAGATCAGGAAATGGGTGACCACAGTGGACAAGCATTACAGAGACTTCTCCTTGAGGATGGGAAAGTACCGGTACTCCCTGGAGAAAGCCCTCGGCGTCAACACAGAGGTAGGCATGGGGGTTGCTTAGCTGGGACATCCTCCCTTCTCTCCCTCTCCATGCCACTGATCTCATTACCATGGAAGGAAGTGGACTGTCCAGAGCAATCTTTCTGAGCTATTGACCCCTAGAACGCCTGCCTTGTGTGGTTTTTCTAGTGGAGGGGATGGATCTTGGTAAGCCGTTGGCCTCCAGCCCCTCATGATTAGTACTATACAGCAAAATTGGCTGGCCAGGGGTGGGACCCATGGCTACAGAACAGTTTTTCTATGTGTAGAGTTAACTGTTGCCTTTGACGATTAAACCCTTTACCTTGGCTTCATCAGTACCATCTTCCAACCAATTATGTTAATCAGCAAATGTTAGGGTCCCCATTATGCACAATAGTGCTCTTTCAAGAATAAGGGATGCAGTTGTACAAAGGCTATTTGACATTTCAGCTGAAAAGAGATACTATTTGCCATGAATCAAGGAAAGACTGACTGTTAATCTCTTCTTTGTAATAGAGGTCAGTAACCTATGAATTAAGAGCTAAATATAGGCTGGCAATTTAATCCTAGGATTTCTAATTCTTAAATCTTTAAATAGGCTCATGCTCTGAAGCAGAGCAGACTAGAGAGTGCACTAGTTAAACCGCTAAAATTGAGGGAAATAATAACATATCCCCCATGCTTTAAACTGTGAGATTTTTTTCTAAAGGCTCCCACCCTGTATACATACAAAACAGTGGTTGAAATAAGCAGGGATGGGCAGCTAGAAAATTTCGTAATTGTTCTATCATGTAGCTTTCTATTTACAAGGGAAGTTGTTCATTAAATAAAAATATTGGCTTTTATTATTTTCCCTTGACAAATGAAAGTTTTCTTATATCTTTATGTATTTCGGTTTCACACTGTTTTAATGGTTAATAACCAATCTTAGACTAATTTATATGTGTGTGTGCGTATAGATTGATTGATTGATTGATTTAATAAGGACTGAAATCCTTGGGGAAATATGACACTAATTATTAAATATACTTATTGTTTTTCCTTGCTATGGATATTAGCCCTGACCATTTGACTTGAACATTTTATATATTTCTTATTTGGAAAAAAATGTATATTCCTTAAAGAAGAGCACTCGTAGGTGGCCATTTGAGGGATTCCCCATCTTCTGAACTTGCTCCGTTATATCTTTCTCCCGTCTTGCCTTCTACCTTCTCCCCTAACTTTGGTGAGTTGCTCTCCCGAAGCATCTCTCAGATGACCTCTGCCATCTCTCTCTGTGTAGGACAATAAGGACTTGGAGCTGGACATCATCCCAGCAAGCCTTTCAGATCGTGAGGTCAAGCTACGGGATGCCAACCACGAAGTCAATGAAGAGAAGCGGAAGTCAGCCCGGAAGAAAGAGTATGTTTTGGAGAGCTTTCACCCAATTAGCAAGCTCCTCTTCTTTTTCTCTGCTACATGACCCTTTTGACAGCTTAATGTGTCCTCATGATCACCCACAGAAGGGTGGAATGGACAGACATGGTGCTTCTAGCCACACTTCACACAAATCAAGAATTATAGAGCATTGGATAGTGGAAACAAGGAACCATGCCCACCATATAAAACATTTCTTGATCACTCTGCTTTATTTATATTGGTGCTGGGGAATTACACATACCCAGAGATCTTGCAAGGGCTTTATGGAAAACGTTTTGACAGATTCATTTTTGGGTAGTGCTGGAAAAAAATAGTGTGTCCTAAAATTAAGAAGCCCAATGTAGTTGATTTTATCAAAATAGAGTAGGACCACAGGTCCCTTGGAGCTGAAGAAACTGAAGCCAGTCTGCAAAGCCAGAGCTTGTGTTTTATCTGGGAAGTGTATTAGTTTGTTTGGGCTGCTGTAACAAAGTATGATGAATTAGGTAGTTTCAACAGCAGAAATATATTGTTTTACAGTTCTAGAGACTGGAAATCTGAGATCAAAATGTTGGCAGAGTTGATTCCTTCTGAGGGCTTGGAAGGAAGGATTTGTTCCAGGCCTTTCTCCTTACCTTCTGGATGGCTGGCTTCAGGTGCACATGGCATTCTCCCAAAATATACTTATATACATATTTCTCCCTTTTTTAAAAAAAAATTTTTTTTAATGTTTATTTATTTTTGAGACAGAGAGAGACAAAGCATGAACAGGGGAGGGGCAGAGAAACAGGGAGACACAGAATCTGAAACAGGCTCCAGGCTCTGAGCTGTCAGCACAGAGCCCAACGCGGGGCTCAAACTCACGGACCGTGAGATCATGACCTGAGCTGAAGTCGGGCGCTTAACCGACCGAGCCACCCAGGCGCCCCTATTTCTCCCTTTTTTAATGACACCAGTCACTTTGGAATAGGGCCCTACCCTTCTCCAGTATGACTCAGTCTTAACTATTTACATTTGTAATGGCTATTTCTAAATAAAGTTGCATTCTGAGGTACTAGGACTTTAACATATGAATTTTGGGGGAACACAATTCAGCCTGTAACAAAGAGGGTAATAAAGAGATCATACTTGGCCAAATCTTCCTGCTGGACTCTCTCAGGGTCACCAAATAGCCAGAGGATGTTAAAGGGCAGGTGGAAAAGAGAACAAAATGAGATGGAGGGTAGTGGAGCTAAATTATGAAGAAAGACAGTCAAGACTGCAGGAAGCAGATGGAGAAAAAGGAAGAGGGTGGAAGAATACCAGAAACCAAGGCAGTAAAATCAAAGATAACTTTTCAAAGCATCTCAGATTATGCTCCTCCTGATTTTCCCTCTTTCCTTGTCTACCAAGTACCTGCAGTGTATAAGAAACTTTGCTTATGTGATCTTACTTAGTCCTTTCAGCAACCCTGTGTGATCAGCTGTTATATTAAGTAAGGAGTCTGAGGTTTAGAGAAGCAAGTCCTACCTCTAGTAAATGACAAAATCAAAACTCAGCTTCTATTTGTCTGACTTTAAAGCTCATGCCCTTTCCACTCTACCAATAGAATAAGAATATTAAGAGAGTGGCTACTTAACTCCTGCAAAAGGAAATTTAAAAAAAAATTTTTTTTTCAACGTTTATTTATTTTTGGGACAGAGAGAGACAGAGCATGAACGAGGGAGGGGCAGAGAGAGAGGGAGACACAGAATCGGAAACAGGCTCCAGGCTCCCAGCCATCAGCCCAGAGCCCGACGCGGGGCTCGAACTCACGGACCGCGAGATCGTGACCTGGCTGAAGTCGGACGCTTAACCGACTGCGCCACCCAGGCGCCCCAAAAGGAAATTTTTTTAAATTAATACTTTAATATTAATAGAAAGACCACTGCTAGAACAGTGTATTGCTTTAAGGAAAATCTCACAAAGGTAAAGGTCCAGGAAAAGATGCTGCTCATTTTCATATTTCTTGTGAAATTCCCCACAGGGGACACTTTAGGGATAGTCATTCTCAAAACTTTCATGTGATGGAGCACCTTCAAATTGGGGCTTTCGTTATGAACTACCATGAAAAACTGACATAGAAAGCCTATAAGATAAATGTGTAAGCATATACTTTGGCAAATTAGACATTACTGCATATCACATGTCAGCTAGGAAGCACCATTTTTTACTAAAAATCTGTAAAAGAAAGAAAATGAAGTAGGTATACTTCAGTGAAGCCACGCATCATAAGTTTAATAACTGCCAGAGAGCATTGTGTTGTTTTGGGGCCCAAGTGGAAGGGAGCTCTCTCCTTACAGATGTGAAGCACAAGCTTTGCTTTACGGGAGACCAAAAAGCAGTCACAACATTGTTAACTTGTGCTGTGCCTGGATTTGCTTGCTCAGCTTCACTCACACCAGTCTGTCCTGTAAACAAGCCCCGTTAGAATAGCATCAACGTGTACAGGATAATCTAGGCCAGAGGTCAGCAAACTATGGCCTACGGACCAAATCTGACCCCTCGTCTGTTTCGCATAGTCTGTAAGCATAAAGTTATTTTTTAAATATTTTTAAGTGGTTGAAAAAATATCAAAAGAAAAATATTTTATGATGTGAAAATTGGATAAAATTCTTTTTGTGTCCATAAATAAAGTTTTATTGGAACACAACCACACTTTTTCTTTTCATATTGTCTGTGGCTCCTTTCACATTACAACAGCAAAGTTGCCCACAAATATTGACTAGCAGGCTCTTTACAGAAAAAGTGTGCTACCCGTCCCCCCGTCCCCCCCCAAGTCTCAGTGGCAGTGTCTTGGGCATCTGTGCCTGGCTTTTAAACCTGGTTTGACTTCTAGTACTGCTACCATTTTGGTAAAAGTCAACAGTTCTATTGAACAGGAAACAGAAATCCTCATTCTGGGAGCTGTGAGACTTCCATGCAGGAAGCTGAGAGTGGAGCTGTGTAGCTGGTGAGAATGAATATGAGTGTTGCTGCATGTTTGTGCATACATGTGAGCACACACGTGTAATGGAGGACACACGTGTGTCAGCAAAGCATCACAGAGTGGTGAGACTGAGGCAGGAAAGGGAGAGAATATGGAACTAGCTGAACACAAACATGCTGGAGCAATAGACAACCAATGATAATACTCAGAGGCAAGGAATTTTGAAGAAAGGAAGAGACATGTTGGTAAAGCAAAAAAATGGGGTCATTCAGGAATGTCATAAATGCTGGGGTGGGGAAGAGAAGTTTGAAGGAGGGGAGGTATTATATCCCGAACCAACTAAAAGCCCATTTGTTTTCTTGTAGATTCATTATGGCTGAATTACTGCAGACAGAGAAGGCGTATGTAAGGGACTTACATGAGTGCTTAGAGGTAAGTCTTGCAATAATCGGTTCACAGCTGTATTGGAAAAATGACAGCCTTGCCAGCATCAAGTCCTTGAGAGGAGCTCAGTGCTCCTTGTCTTCTCCCGGAGCTTAACACATAAAAGCCAACAAAGGAAATCTTTCTCCCAGAGTCAGTAGTAATTGCAGGGGATTTTAAAATGCTTTTGAAAAGAAACTCTTCTCAGATTGGAGCTAGCCCCAGCTAGCATAGACAAGACTTGAATTCAAAATAAAAACCATGACATACTCAGTGAACTTAAGTTGAGTCTGCAATTTACACCTTCCCCCAGACACACTCAAACACACACGCATTTAATAAGAGGAATGTGGAGTTTGTACTTTGCTAGAGTCCAGAATGTGAGTTTCCCTAGCAACAGTTGAAGGTAATGGAACATTTGGGTTTTCTTTCTTCCCGTTCTGTTTATTTACCATCTCACTTTTTACACTCCATATGCAAGCCCAGTCTGAGTCTTAGCCCTCCCGTGTGAAGACCTGTTTATTTTGTCTGCATTTTGTAGTACTTGCCAGTGATGAAGATGTTGCTATCTTACAGACCTACCTGTGGGAAATGACCAGTGGCGTGGAGGAGATCCCCCCTGGGATCCTTAATAAAGAGCATATCATCTTTGGCAACATCCAGGAGATCTACGATTTTCATAACAAGTAGGTTGGTGGAGGGTTTCCCCAGAGCATACTTAGGGCCATAAATACTCATCATCAGGGCCTCTCAATGAGTGGATCAAAGCTGATTGGCAAATGTTGCCTGGTAATATTTACCTATTACTGCCTGGTGATATTACCTGTTAAATTTTCTTTTCTTTTTTATTTTTTCATGTTTGTTTATTTTTGAGAGAGAGCATGAGTGGGGGAGGGGCACCGAGAGGGGGACACAGGATCCAAAGTAGGCTTTGCGCCAACTGCAGAGAGCCAGATGCTGGGGCTTGAACTCACGAACCATGAGATCGTGACCTGAGCCGAAGTCAGACGCTCAACTGACTGAGCCACCTACGCGCCCCTACCTGTTAAGTTTTCTAAGTCAGTTGCTGTCAGACTTTTTTCTCACTCACCCCTATTTTTCCACAATTGTCCAAAATTGCTCATGGAGAGTGAAGTCAAGAATTTGGCAATGTCCCTCCCCAGTTCTCCTTAGGGCAGCATCTTCATATCCAATCAGAATGATAACCAGGCTTTGAGGAACTGAAAGTAGCTTCCCCTCAGCAAAATTGTGGGGAATTCTGACACTAGAATTCATCTAAGGCTAATTATTCTACCTTGTGGGCCATACGTATCAAATTCCATTGAAGTTTTTTTTTTTTTTTCAAGTTAAATTCCTCCTCTATCCCCAACTACCTGATAATCCCCACCTTCAACCAAAACAAAAACATATGTAAATAAATATATAGATAATCAGAATACCTAATGGGACACATTTTTTGACAGCTTATAGGGAATATCAGTCACAGCTGTATTGGAAAATGGGACACATTTTTTGACAGCTTATAGGGAATATCAGTCAACCCTCTATGTTTTGTTAAAATAGAACCATAGGGCCCTAAAGCCTCATAGTTCATTTTGTCCAACTCCCAATTTAAGTATCTTCTCTACAGCATACTAAACACGTTCCATTGTTAACTGAGTCAGCAAGAACATTGGTTGGTTAATTACATAGCCAACAAATGGAAATAACTCAGTTTCCAAAATATAACAAAGAAAGGGAATCTCAAGACACAAGAATAGTGTTGGTATAAAGTCCTAATGCTCTCTCGGAACTCTGTTGCAGAAAGGGGCTAAAGGTAGAGGTTGAATGTTGTAGGATACAATTCAGGAGGAAGTCCTATGGTCAGGCTTATCAAGGCATTTACCAAGTTAAGTAGTCATGCTGGAGATAAAACTACCAGCCCCAAGAGTTCCTGATGAGACTCTATGAACAGGTGAGGCAAGACTGTAGAACAGTACTATCCAATAAAGCTTTCTTCAATGTTTCTGGAAATGTTCTGTGTCCTTGCTGTTTAATACTATAGCCACCAGACTTGCATGGCAGCTGAACACTTGAAGTGTGATCTGTGCTACTGAGAACAGAGTTTTTCATTTTATTCAATTTAACAAATTTAGATGGCAAGTGGCTATCAAACTGGACAGCCCAGCTCTAGAAAATAAGACCTCAGTATGGCCCTTTGCTAGGAATAACTAAGAGCAAGCAAGAGTTGGATGTAAAATGATCCAGAGCTCTAAAAGGTCTGAATAGGATGTGGAGAACCACTCTTCTCTTATCAAGTCCTAATGATTAATACCCTGTTATGTCATCAAATGGCATCAGTTTTAAAAGAACAGAAAATGCGTAGTTCCCATGACATGATAACTTTGTCAGACTATGAAACCAATAAGCTCTAAGGGAAAACTTTCTGGAGTACTTAATAGAAGTTCCCAGTCTTTCTTTTCCTTCCTTCCTTCCTTCCTTCCTTCCTTCCTTCCTTTCTTTCCTTCTTTTTTTTTTTTATCACAAATTTCAGCACTTTCCATTTGGTTTGTCTGGAAGTCTCCAGACATAGAAATATTCTTCCTCCTGTCTCTTTAATAAGATCCCAGTAAAGCCATTCTTGACCACTGATCCCCAGTTCTGTCCTCTGAGTCCTGCTCAGCATTATCCCACCTCCCTCAGGATATCTGAGAAGACATTGGACTGGTAAGCAGTAAGGCGTATTACTTTCACTTTTTTGATTTATGATCTCTGGAATTTAGTCAACAAGTCTCACTCTCCCCATTTTCTTACCAAACCGATTAGATATAGAAGTCTAGAGATCACAACATGCACTTCCTGTGAGCCCTGCTTTTGCCAAATCAATGTATAAGGGAAAAGAATATTCATTTCAAAGTAACAAAGTATCTACCTCTTACTCTTGTTTTGTGATATCACTCTAGTAAGCCATAGTAAGCAGTTTGGTAATTTTTAAGTAGCTGAAACAGCTACCAGTTACAAAATATAGTTCTAGGGGCACCTGGGTGGCTCAGTCGGTTGAGCGACTGACTTTGGCTCAGGTCATGATCTCACGGTTTGTGAGGTCGAGCCCTGCGTCGGGCTCTGTGCTGCCAGCTCAGAGCCTGGAGCCTGCTTCTGATTCTGTGTCTCCCTCTCTCTCTGACCCTCCCCCACTCATGCTCTGTCTCTCTCTGCCTCAGAAATAAATAAACATTAAAAAAAAACAAAAACAAAAACAAAATATAGTTCTAAGAAACCCTCAAGTTAAACCACATGGAATACTACATTCTGTAGAGGCATAAATTTAATTATCAAGAACACAGCTATTCAGCAAATGTTACCTATTTATAATGTTATTAAGAAACCAGAAGTGGGGCGCCTGGATGGCGCAGTCGGTTAAGCATCCGACTTCAGCCAGGTCACGATCTCGCGGTCTGGGAGTTCGAGCCCCGCGTCAGGCTCTGGGCTGATGGCTCAGAGCCTGGAGCCTGTTTCCGATTCTGTGTCTCCCTCTCTCTCTGCCCCTCCCCTGTTCATGCTCTGTCTCTCTCTGTCCCAAAAATAAATAAACGGAAAAAAAAAAAAAAAAAGAAACCAGAAGAAAATAAAAACCAACCTCTGAGCAACCAAAAGAGATATCACAAAGATACAGCTCTTATCTTTCCGGAGAAGCACCTTTCTATCTGTCCCAACAACCACTTTACCTCTTGTTAGATTATTTAACAATCTTGTTAGATGGTTAGGTCATTTCCAAGACCATAGCAACTTAGAAGCAGTAAATAAGACTCAAGAACTTGAGCAAGTAATTTGATATTACTAGCGTAAAGTAAAAGAAGGTAGATAAACTGCAAAAAAAAAAAAAAAGAGGGAAAAAGAACCCCTGAAATCATGGTGGTCAAGGTCTACTCAGTATTGATTCTCTATCCCAATACAGAGCCCAGCACAACCACTGTATTATAGTATAGCATAATTACTGATATTAGTACTAATGCTGAATCATTAGTATATTCTACATTAAAAAGAAAAGAATTCTGCATAGAGTAAGCTCTCCACCAAAAAAAATTAATGTTTTAAATTATTCACAGTTTAGGGAACATCCAAGAAAATCAAGCTGTGTATTAATTCTCTACAGTATCTGGAGGCTAAGGCTTTTCTCATATTGTGGGCTTTCCCTTTATGCCATACACATGTTGATAAATTGAAAAAAGCATAACACCTCTAAAATCTCTAATAAATAAGAGAGAAAATGGCAATTAAGGCAACTTTGAAAATGCAGGAAATGTGAACTCTGTAAAAGACCATGTCTTTTACTGCATACCCTGGCACACAGTACACTTTAAGTAAATATTTGTTGGATGGATGGATGGATGGATGGATGGGCTCACAGACTAAAAATAGAATTACAGTTTGCAGACTAATGGCTAGTGCCACTTAAGTCATAATTCAGTCTTTTGTTTGTGAAAGTCTCAAGATAGGGAAAACCATTAGGTATGGTTTTTTTTCCCTCATCACTACCAGAATCTTAACAATTATAGCCTTCATAGCACAATGATTGAATATCTGAATGAAGGAGTTTCCTGGAGGCTTCTTTTTTTAATTTTTAGTTTTTTTTATTTGTGTGTAATTGACACATTAGTTTCAGGTGCACAACATGGTGACTTGATGAGTTTGTGTATTACGCTGTGCTCCCCACAAGCATAGCTGCCATCTGTCACCATACAACATGATTACAAGGCCATCGACTGTATTTCCTATGCTGTGCCTTTCATTCCTGTGACGTAATCATTCCACAACTGGAGGCCTGTATCTCCCACTTCCTTTCACCCATTTTGCCCATCTTCCCCATGCCCCTCTGTCTGGCAGCCATCAGTTTGTTCTCTATATTTATAGGTTGATTTTGCTTTTTGTTTGTTTAGTCATTTGGGTTTTTTAAGACTCCACATATGAGTAAAACCATATGGCATTTGGCTTTCTCAGTCTGACTTATTTCATTTAGCATAATGCCCTCTAGGTCCATCCATGTTGTTGCACCTGGCAAGTTCTCATCCTTTTTACGGCTGTGTAATATTTCAGTGTGTGTGTGTGTGTGTGTGTGTGTGTGTGTGTGTGTGTGTGTGTGTTTACACCACATCTTCCTTGTCCATTCATCTGTTGATGGGTTCTTAGGTCATTTCCTTATCTTGGCTATTGTAAGTAATGCTACAATAAACATAGAGTGCATGTATATTTTCAAATTAGTGTTTTTGCTTCCTTTGGGTAAAAATGTAGTAGAATTATTGGATCATGTGGTATTTCTATTTTTAATTTTTTGAGGAGCTTCCATACAGTTTTCCATATTGACTGCACCAATTTACATTCCCACCAACAGTGCATAAGGGTCTCTTTTTCTCCACATCCTCTGTAGTGCTTGTTATCTCTTGTCTTTTTATTTTAGCCATTTTGAGAAGAGTAAGGTGGTATCTCAGTGTGGTTTTGATTTGCATTTCCCTGATGATCGGTGATGTTGATCACATTTTCATGTTGTGTTAGCCATCTGTATGTCTTCTTTGGAAAATGTCTATTCGGGTCCTCTGTTTATTTTTTTATTGTATTGTTTGGGGGCTTTTTGGTGTTGAGTTGTATAAATTCTTCATATATTTTGGATACTAACTTCCTGGGAGCTTCTTAATGGGAGGACCATAGAATGGTCCAAACACCTGTTTGCTTTTCAGGAATACTTATGAAATAGTTACTTTTTAACCTGAAAATATCCAAAGGTTCTTTTTAACCCCAGTTGTTTGCATCTTTACAAAGTTACGGTTAAGTGCCACTAACAGACACATTCCTCTAGTTACTAGTGCACAGTTTAGGTTATCTGCCTATGCTCCAGAGAGTGAGGGAAGGAGGGAGGGAGGGAGGGAGAAAAGAATATTGGGAAGTGGAGAGATTGAGCTCCTGAATGAGGTAGCTCATACTACCTGAATGATACAGTTAGCTGAGCCACTAGGAAATTATTACGTAGACCAAGGCTGATATGAAGAATATGTTAAATTTCTCAGCTTGTTAGTGTTGATCTTTTAAATGGTGTCACTTTGAAAAATGACAACCAAGATTAGTGTGTGTATGTGTGTGTTATCATTCTCAAGGACCTTTGTCTATATAAATATTGAACAGAGAAATTCTCAAGCACCAAAATTTCTGTGAAGAAGAACAATTCAATGTAAGTAATGGTTTTAGAGAAACTGGAGGTATAAATGGAATGATACTTAGTTTTTACCTTCTGTTCTCCCCATTTTCATACTATACCTCCTTTTTATAAAATCATAAAGATAATGAAACTTATATACACGAGAACTAAATCCATTTCTATTGTATTTTGCTAAGCATTGCAGGAGCACTCAGGTAAGATAGTATATTCCATAAATAGAGCCCCCAAACAGTAATGTTTTTTTTTAAGTTTATTTGTTTATTCTGAGATAGAGAAAGAGAGAGAACATGAGCAGGGGAGGGGAAGAGAGAGAAAGGGAGAAAAAGAATCCCAAGCAGGCTCCGCACTATTAGCTGTCAGCCTGGCATGGGGCTTGAACTTATGAACTGTGAGATCATGAGCTGAGCTGAAACCAAGAGTCCGGCACTTAATTGACTGAGCCACCCAGGCGCCCCCCAAGTAATGGTTGTTTTTTTTAACCAACTTGCAATTTGTAATTCAAAAAAATTATTTATTTTCAATTTGCCTTTATTAGATTTTCAGCTTCTGTAAGTAAGGACAATGGTTTAAAATGCTTATCACCTTCAGTTGAATCTGAACTTTACTTTTTTGCTTTCCAGTTATTTTTGTTATTTGTATGTGAGTCTGAGTAATAACATTAAAAAATTTTTTTTAATGTTTATTTATTTTTGAGAGAGAGAGACAGAGAGAGACAGAGTGTGAATAGGGGAGGGGCAGAGAGAGAGGGAGACACAGAACCCAAAACAGGCTCCAGGCTCTGAGCTGTCAGTACAGAGCCCTATGTGGGGCTGGAACTCACAAACGGCGAGATCATGACCTGAGCTGAAGTTGGACATTTAATCTACTGAGCCACCCACACGCCCCAGAGTAATAACATTTTTATAAAATCTCTGCTCTCAGGGCTCTGACGGTCTTCCTCACCATCAAGTACAACTATCTCCATTTACAGATAAGGACATTGAGACCCAGAAAGGAGCCAGTGACTTACCCAGTGTGGGACACCCTCTCCCCCTTTAAAGATCAGGCATAGATCCCAGGGGTTTGGTTTCCCATGTCAGTGCTCTCTCCCCTTCCCCCACTCCATAGACCACCAACTGGGACTGCAAAAGCTGGTTGATTTGATTCATATCTAACCAGCTTTTAGGTGGATCCCCACATTTGAGGAACACTTCAACCCCGTTCTTCCACAGGTATGTCACCAAGGTCCCACAGTCTTACAATAATTACCTGAAATATGTAATTTTTCAGCAAGGGTTGGAAAGGCAAGTGGAAGACTGACAACCAGAGCCATATATCCCTCTGGTACACTTCTTCCCTGCTGGCTTGACTGGAAGCTTAGATTTGGCCCTGGCCTCTACCCAATGCAGTCCCAGCCTACTGTTTCTGGGCTCGAGGCTGAGGGAGAAGGACCTGAGCTATGTGTGACTAAGTTGGGAACACTGGCCGGGCCAAAGTCAGCCCACCAGGGTACCAGGTGGCCAAGGTCAGCCAGCAGCAGAGGATAGTGTGCAGCAGTGGGGGAGGAGCTGGGGGAAGTGATGGGAAATAACAGTGAACCAGTGGCCCAGCCCACAGTTCCATTATCTTCCCAGAGTTCCTTCTTGGGCCAGCCCTGTGCTAGTTGGAGCTAGTACCCAGTGATGAATCAAACGCAGGCTCTGCCCCCTGAGTTCTGGGAATTATTTAGGTCCTTGTGATCAGGGTGGAGGGAAGCACAAATGCAGTTAAAAGGAGCAAAGAAAATAGCTTCCGTTGGAAAAATAGGAAAGGTTTCACAGAGGGGAGGGCATTTGAGATTGGATTTAAGTAGCTGGTAGTATTTCTACAACCAGGGATGGCTCCCTTAATGATGGAGGAAAGTTTGAAAAAAGGCCTGCCAAGGGAGGAGAGTGGTGAAGTCTAGCAAGGAGGCTGAGAGAGGCAACAGGGAGAAGTTTGTGAGTCAGTCTCAACCCTGGGGGAGGGGTGGGGCAAGGTCCCGGTGTCAGGCTCCCAGTTCCACTGTGTCTTGTGCGGTAAGATTGAGGTGGAGGAAGGGAGAGGTGGAAGAGGGAAGTAGTTCCAGGCAGAAATGACGTTGGCCAGGGTTGGGGGGCACAAAGCAAGGTGGTGGATAGAGAGGGATTAAATACCTAGATAGAGGAGAGGCTAGAGAGAGCAGTAAAGTGGGTGGGTAACAAGGGGAAGAAGAGGGAAAGGAGGGAGAGAGGGGAGGGAAGCAGTAGTCAGGGAGGTTAGAGAGGGGAGACAGAAGGGAAGTTATGGGGGTGTGGGGGGAGGAGAGATGGAGACCTAGGTAGATAGAGACCTAGACCTCCCTAGGGCTACAATTCTATTTTGGAAGGGAACATCAGCAAGGTGTTTATCAAACATGTTTGATCACGAACCAAAGAAAAAGTTTATAACATTATGTCCTGATAATGCACATTCTTATACGTAATAGGGAAACTAAATTTGTCAAAATAACACCCTATGTCTGATGCATTCTGATATTTGGGGTTAGGTTCTGTTTCACTTTCTCCTCCTTATTTAATGCTGGTTTCCACCCACTAAACCTGCAACGCCGTGGGGCCATCTGCAGCTACAAGGCGAGGAGCTGGCTCCACCCAGTGGTGAGAGAGAGGATGTGCAGCCTACAGCAGTGTCCGCTGGGCCACCACGTCGCTTCCTGCTTTGCCTCTACTATCCCTTCCCGACACACACCCTTGCTTAAAATATGCCCATTCTATGCCTTCTATGCTGCATCTCCCCTCCTAGTGCCCTTGGTATTAGTTTTATCTCATTTATAGAAATCACAGAATTACAAAATATAAAAGTCTGGGAAAAACCTTTAAAGACAGTCTAGTTCTATTCTCCTCCCTTGTTTTATGGAAACTGGAGCTTACAAAGGTCTGTGACCTGCCCAAGCCTATTGGTAGCAGAGCGAAGATTTCAGGTCTGAATAACGCCCTATTAAATCACACTGTCATTTTCTTAACATTCAAATGTCAGAGAAAAAGGAAGGGGAAGGCCTGCTGTGGTTTTTCTTGGGCCCTAAACCCATACCCTAAGGCATAGCTAACTGCAAGCCCTACACAAGCCATCAGGAGAGCCCATAGAAATTCACCTGTGGTTTTGTTGTTGGGGTTTGTTTTCTCAGTGAGCTGTGGACATTGGTGTTGGTTGTGGATACTGGGGCACACCCAAAGCAAGACAAAGTGTAGCCATTTATGTGGATGTGTCAAAGTCATGTTAATTTTAGTTGTGCACACTAACTATTGAGCTTCTGTACCTAGTTGCCGAACAGCACATTCATGGGTATGAATGACATTAAATGTGAGATTTTTTATGTTTATTTTAACATTAAAATAAGCTATAGGTCTATGCAAATGCTTTTTGGCTCATCTGATCACACAAGTTAAACAAGATTAGAAAGCATTAGCGAAACATATTCAACAGGTAGCAGTGCAGCAAGGTAAATTCTTCTTGAGGTTGGAGCCTGAGGGCAGAAATGTGCTGAGGAGAAGCCCAGCCCTGGACACCTCTCCCCTTCATCTCTAATCTAGGCTGAAATTCCTGGTGTGTAATCAAGGGACAGAGAGGGGTGACTCACATGGCTCAGCCCAGGTGATCAGACTTGACTGAAACAACCCCCTGAATAATCCCACACCTTCCCTGGACTGCACACGACTCCTCATTGGTTTAATAGCTGTCCCGGTATGCTAATCAGCTGTCCTAGCCCCTGTAATCCGGAGCCTCTGAATCTGGCCACTGATGGATTCTTTAGAAATGATGTCTAGCTCCACTTATACGAAAACAGTAACCAGCCTGGCTTTGATAAGGAGGCAACATCCTGGACTTCCTGCAAAGAAGTGAACCTAAGAGCTTTCTCCGTACCCTACCTCCGGCTTTATTTATATATATATCCTCCTCATTGTTCTTCTCCTTGCCATGGCCTCTACCTTCATTCCCCTTCTCACTACCTCTATCATTCTAACAAGTGCACATGCGTGAGAGTCATTCATACACACACACGTATGTACACACATCATCATCATCAAATATATAACCCTTTAAATGCGGACCGCCCCCTTGATGTAAAGGTCTGTCTGCTGGACCACACTGACGGATGCACTTCTCTAGAATCAGTGAGACCATTGAACAAATTTACCTTTGGAGAAAATAACAAAATCAAAATGACTCAATGTACGTTTGGAATGGTGCTGTTTCCACAGTACTTCATCACAGACCATCTAAAAGTTTTTCCATCAATAATCGCTAGAGGTTTCATTTCCCAAGATTCCGTACAAAGTCAGAGGGAAGCATTTTCCTCAGAAAGCGTACAATATATTGCATCATGGTAATTTAATAGAGTAATGACTTTGTTTAGATTGTGACATTTCTTTAAAAGTTGTATTCATTTCAGAAAGAACCCCAGACATTCACACAAACACTTAAACTATTTGCTTTGCTTGTTCCCTCATGATCTACTATGTATAATTATTGAAATGGTGAGGACAAATGTGGCTATAGAAGAGCTGAGGTGGAATATTCTATCATTTGTGAAGAGTGTTGTGACCTCTTATGCTTTAATTTAAACTCATCACGTCCACTTGAAGCAGACAGAATGATATTGATCAGAGTTACATAATCTATCATCTTCATAACCTTTAAATTAAAAAGCAAAATAAAGTTTAATATTGCCACTTGCCTTCAACAATCACATTAAGATGGTAATGAATGTCTTACTCAAAGTTATGAATTGATATGCCCAGCACAAAGTAGTTTTTCTAATTCTTAGATTTTTTAATTAAAAAATTAAGTCATACAGAGTCAATATAGAATCTGCCAACTGGAATCTGGGGTAGCTACCATCAAATGCTGGTCTATGGATTGGATACAGTGGAATTACCCAGGGAGCTTTTCTGAATAATACAGCAGCTCAGATCCTAACCCCAGAGGGCGGTGCATGGCCAGGTACAAGGGCCATTAACTAGGGGTTTCCAGGAGTGTTCCTTGAGACAAAGTCTGATACTGCCCCCAAAAGAGTTCCACTTGCAAAGAAGTTTGGGAAGCACTGCACACTGTTTACTTCAGTAAAATGTACCTCATCATTTTATAGGATTTTGGAAGCCCTCCAGTAAAGAAACCAGCTTAGCAATATTTCCCAAACTTAAATGATATGTGACCTTGGAATCCAATTTTTATAACACCCAATCACGATTTTCCCAGGATATTTTCTAGGGAAAGGTAATCTAGTATCAATTTTCCAACACAGTCTCCCCTAGGGGAGAGTTCCCTAGGAATGAGTCTCCAGGAATGGGGAAGAGTGTGCAAATGTATGTTTATCAGATGGTGACTTTATTAAGATTAGGAAGCACTGGTCCTAAAAAACTAGTAGTTATTTAATGTCTACTGTATGCTAGGCCCTGGGTTGGTCTCTTTACCTACATGGATTTATTAAATCCTCACAACAACCCCATGAGGTTGTGGTTCAAAGATGCAAAAAATGAGGCGTCAGAAGAAACTCCCCCCCACACAACTGTGAGTAAGTGTGAACTCTGGCTCTTTAACTTGTGCTTGGCTCTGGGAGGAAAGGAAAGTGAGAGACAGGATCAGTAGATGGGTGGGCTAGTGGCCGTTGCTGCTAAAACCTTCATTTTCCAGAAAGGCATTAATTATACAAATAGTATTCTAGACATGTAATTCATTTTACAGGGCTTTCATTTCTTCAGAATTTTCAAACTGAGCATTCTCTCATAGGTTTTTGATAGCTGCTATCACAAAAAGTCATGATTAGTGTATCAGGATTTTAAAGAAAATTCCTAGCACTGTCTTTAGCATCTAGATCAAGGATCAGTTCTGTTGGTATAATTACCACTGTTTGCTTAAATTTAACCTTAAGTGACCAGGTCAGCAAGGTCACTTTTGACCTTGGGTCAAAAGTCAAGGAAAGAAGGAAAGTCTCCCTGAGTTGTATCCTGTGTGGAATGTCATGATCTGGCTGTTTTGTTTATTTGATCACCCTAACGTGGAAGGGCCTAAATACCGTGGGAGTCAGAGCTTAGGGGACTGGAGTGACATCCCAAGAGTAGGGAGGAAGAGGTTTTCCACAAGCTGAGAGAGTTTATCCCAATTGCCAGGGACCTTTGGATTACCCATTTTTTCCCTCTCTCTCTTCTTCCAGGACCTCTCTCCTTTTGGGTCCTTCTTTCTTTAAAGTAACTCATTTTCTTTCACCAGTCATTATCCTAGAACAGCCCATCAGATTTCCTCCCTCGTCACCAAGCCATTCCAGTCCACACCCCAGGCCCTGTTCAGTCTATCATGGGACAGAGCTGACGTTCTAATCATTGTCTTCACTGAGATTTATAGTGAAGATTTATATGAGAAATGTCCACGTAAAGAATAGCTCAACACCTTCTGAAAGAGTACTTATGAAGATGTTGTACATTATATTATTTAGTGTTCCTCACAGAGAAGGACCACATGATAAATGTCTTTTATTTATTTTTATTTATTTTTTATGAAATTTATTGTCAAATTGGTTTCCATACAACACCCAGTGTTCATCCCAACAGGTGCCCTCCTCAGTGTCTTTTAGAATTCAGTGATGACGTGATATGGTGGGGAGCCAGACTGCTTCTCTTGCAGCAAAAAAGGATGTTTCCTTTTTGGCCTGGAAAGAAGTTTGAGCCTCAATTACAGCATTATATAATATTTTTTCCTATTTATGTTTCAGAAGTCATATTAAGTACATGTACGTCACCTGCAGTTCTTCTAAAAGTATCACTTGAGGCACCTGGGTGGTTCAGTTGGTTAAGCGTCTGACTCTTGATTTCCACTCAGGTCATGATCTCATGGTTCATGAGTTTGACCCCACGTCGAGCTCCGTACTAGCAGTGCAGAGCCTGCTTGAGATTCTCTGTCTCCCTCTCTCTCTGCCCCTCCCCTGCTCACTCTCTCTCTCTAAAAATAAATAAATAAACATTAAAAACCATGTCAGTAAATATGATACTTTATTGATTTTTGAGCACTGCATATTTGTATTTTGAAAGCCCAACTTGCATTATAATTACTTCTGTTCCATGAGTCAAATCAGGATGCTCTAAAATTCACGTTAGGGGAGGATGATTATCTTCAAATGGGTATTGCTAAGACTCCCCCAAAATTTTTAAGTGACTTTTCTTTATTATTACAGCAATGCTCATTTATTATAGAAAAACTTGCATTGCAGGTGGACAAAAAAATTATATGTGATCCCACCAATCATTATTAGCATTTTGGCCTTCCAAATATGACTAAAACTAAAAACAACATCTTTTTATGTTGTTGTAGGGGAAACACAAGTAGCAGATACTGCCAGAATGCTTGGGCAATAGGAGCCAGAGTAGGTCAAATCAATACAATTTATTTTTTCCAATGCTGGAAGTAAGTAGTGGAATGATTCAGAACTGCTTTATATCTTTTAATTTAATTTTGAATTAATTTTAAAATTCAAAATTAAATTAAAAAATATAGATTGGGATTTCCAACTCACCACTATCTTTACCCTATTCCTTTAGCTGGTTTCCTATGGTAATGACTTTTTTTTAATTTTTAAATTTATTTTATTTAAATTTTAGTTAACATACAGTGCAACATTAGTTTCAGGAGTGATTCACTTCCATACAACACCCAGTGCTCATCACAACTAGTGCCCCCCTTAGTACCCATCATCCATCTAGCCCATCTCCCACCCACCTCCCCTCCAGCAACCTTAGTTTGTTAAGAGTCTTTTGTGGTTTGTTTCCCTCTCTTCTCTTCCCCCCTACTTACCATATGTTCATCTGTTTGTTTCTTAAGTTCCACATATGAGTGAAAGCATACGGTATTTATCTTTCTCTGATTGACTTATTTTGCTTAGCATAATACATTCAGGCTCCATCCACATCATTGCAAATGGCAAGATTTAATTCTTTTTGATGGCTGAGTAATATTTCATTGTATGTATATGTGTATGTGTGTATATATATACATGTGTATATGTATATATGTGTATATGTGTATGTGTGTGTATGTGTGTGTATATATATATACGTGTGTATGTGTGTGCATGTGTGTGTATATATACATTATATATATATAACGTATATTGTATTGTTGATAATGCTGCTATAAACATTGAGTTGCATGTACCATTTCGAATCTGTATTTTTGTATTCTTTGGATAAATACCTGATAGTGCTATTGCTAGATTGTAGGGTAGTTCTATTTTTAGTTTCTTGAGGAACCTCCATACTATTCTCCAGACCAGCTGCACCAGTTTGCATTCCAACCAGCAGTGCAAGAGGGTTCCCCTTTCTCCACATCCTTGTCAATACTTGTTTCCTGTGTTAATTTTAGCCATTCTGATAGATGTAAGGTGACATCTCATCATGGCTTTGATTTGTATTTCCCTGATGATGAATGCTGTTGAGCATCTTTTCATGTGTCTGTTAACCATCTGGATGTCTGAAAAAGTGTCTATTCATGTCTTCTGCCCATTTCTTCACTGTGTTATTTATTTTGGGGGGTACTGAGTTTGATAAGTTCTTTATAGATTTTGGATACTATCCCTTTATCAGATATGTTGTTGGCAAATAGCTTCTCCCATTCCACAGGCTGCCTTTTAGTTTTGTTGATTGTTTCCTTTGCTGTGCAGAAGCTTTTTATCTTGATTAAGTCCCAATAGTTCATGTTTGGTGACCTTTTTTTAAAGAAACCACCATAGCAAATTTTGATTGACATGTAGAAAGCTGTACATGTATAATATATACAATTTGATGAGTTTAGAGATAAGTGTACACCCATGAAGCTATCACAATAATCAAGGCCATGAACATATCCATCACCTCCCAAAGTATCCTCCCTCTATGATGATGATGATGATGATGATGATGATGATCGTGATGACGATGATGATGAAAGAACACTTAATGTAAGCGTACACTTAGCAAACTAAGTGTACAATACAATATTGTTAGCTATAGGTACTATGCTTATAGTGGCTCTCACGATTTACCTCTCATAACTGACCTTGTACCCTTTGACCATTAATTTCTTGGGTTGGAAATAAGAGTACATATTCCCTACTTATACAAAAGGCGGCATATTGTATACATTCTTCCACACCTTGCTTTTTTTACTTAACAGCCTGCCTTGGAGATCTTTCATGTGAAAACATAGGAAGCCTTGTCATTTTTGTTATAACTGTGTACTATCCGGTTCTGTGGCTATACGGGTTATTTTGTCACCTACAGTCCACCTTTTAATATTATGAACAGTAACACATTGAATACACATGTTTACATCATCCTCTACGTAAGTAGATTAAAATATATATGAAATTTTCCAGGATTAAAGTTGCAGAAACAAAAGATAAGTATACATTTTTTTTTATTTTGGTAGGTATTGTCAAATTGCCCTTTGAAAAGATTATAGCTTCCATTTCCATCAGTGAGTTTCCCCACAGCATCATAATTATTTTTTATTTTAAAACCCCTGTGTGATTTCTAGTTTTTAATGTTTATTTATTCAGAGAGAGAGAGAGCAGGGGAGGGTTAGAGAGAGACAGAATCCCAAGCAGGCTCCACGCTGTCAGTGCAGAGCCTAATGCAGGGCTTGAACAAACTCACAAACCATGATCATGACCTAAGCAGAAATCAAGAGTCGGATGCTTAACCGACTGAGCTACTCAGGCACCCTAAACCTTTCTGTGTGATTTAAAAAAAACAAATTCCATTCTGGTGATGCTGGCTCATTAGAGCTTATATTCTCTGAGCCCAATCCAATTGTTTAATATATGAACTTGAAATTGGTATAGTCAGCCCTTCATTATTTACTCACACATAAAGGAACCATGGCATAGATATCCACAGAGGCAGATAATTCCCTGGTAATTCAATTCAGCTTTGAAATATATTGTGACTTTTTCCATATTGAATTTTCTTTCCTAATGATGTCTGCATTAGGAAACATTAACTCATAACTTTTAGCACAAAGTGCCTGCTGGTAGAAGAAGAAAGCCAAGAACTGGAAAGAAATTACTATAGGACTCAAAATGTTTCCACTACATCTCCGGGATCATAGATGATATTTATTTCATTGTTTTTGATATCTATATTTACAAATTTTTTTAATGTTACCATGTATTCAGATTACTTGTATAAAAAATAGATTCATGGTGGCAGTTAAAATGGAAGTCCCAACACAAGTATAATATTTAATTTCTTTTCAACCTGAGAAATGTAAATCCGTAAGAGAAACAATATAATTTTAAGTAGCACTAATTAATCAATGAATGTAAATTATAATGAAAACAGTTCTAATATATTTAAAACTACTCCTCACCATGTATCACTTCAAGAATGCAGAAGCCAAGTGTAAATAACGGAGAGCTTACGGGGTTGTGATGGCCGCAGCATAATCATCTGGGTGGGGAGGGAGGCAGTACAGAGATGTCTGATCCAGCCTTTCTCTCCCCTTGCAGCATCTTCCTCAAAGAGCTGGAGAAGTATGAGCAGCTGCCTGAGGATGTGGGACACTGCTTTGTTACCTGGGTAACTGACCTGAAATGCTTCTTCTCCCACTGTGCCATCCTTTCCAGGAGGGTACATGGTGTCAGATGGCATACTGTTTGCTGCCTGACCTGAGGGCTAGTGTCACTGACATTCTAACACAGTGCCAGGGACTCTAGGGAGGGGGCACAAGTATATCTGAGAGGAGCAGACCATCCCCAAGGAGCAGAGTCCTCCTTGGGAAAAGTCTTTAGACATTGTGTCCAAGCTCCACATTGAGTTCTCCAGGAACTTTCTAAAACTGAGACATCAGGAGAGTGGAACAGGATCACCACCCATGATAGAGGAGCCACTCCAGTTCTAACCATTGGTTTTGTTTTGTTTTGTTTTGTTTTGTTTTGTTTTGTTTTGTTTTGTTTTTACAGGATTAGGATTAGGGCAAAATTAGGCCTTCAGGAATCCATCAAACCATTGGTTACATTTTCTTCCTTCATAGAGAAAAACAGATTCCATAGGTATCCATCCCAGTTCTGACCTACAAAATTAGTGTCTAGTCATTTTCTTTCCTGGTGCTATTGTCATGGGCCAAGTAAATGGGCTAAATGTACCAGGTTCTAATTATATAAATGGGAACATTAGTCTCCATTAGCATCCACACCATGTTATTCTGAGCTCAGGTTCATGACAGGAATGCAGACATCTCCAGGGAAATCCACCTGTGATACTAAGTGCAACTAAATATGGAAATCCTTCCCTGGGGTCAGGAGTTCTGTTTTATAATTATCTCATTATAATTTCCACTCAAAATCGGCTACTTTTCAAAATGTATTCGTGATTCAGAGATTTTATGCTCTCAACAACCTATGGAATAGGTAGGGCTATAGTTATGCCTTATATTTTATAGATGGAAACAATTTAGATGACCTAGGAGGTTGACTAGTCCACTGACATGTAATAAATAGCACAGCCAATTCCACAGCTTAAGACCTGAGTTGTTTTCTTTACATGAAACCTTAGTGTTTGCTTCCTGGCATAGTCTCATTTCTTAAGGAGTCAGACTTTGTGTTAATACATTTTCTACCTCTAAATACATGAGCCTGTGCACAGTTCACATTAATGCTGATCAACAATTTATGATCCCTTGCACAGCCAATGTAGAGGAAAAAAAGAAGGGATTTTTTTTCACATCTTGTTTCATACAATTTGTGGATCTGCCTAACAATCAGCCATAAGTAGGATTTATCATTATGTCCTAGGGCTGATAAATGCCTCCCAGGTAGTATATAAGCCCTAAAATTGGTCTCAGAAAACCTTTGATGATTGCATAAAATAGGCACATTTTTCCCAGAATTATCCCAAGGTGACTTTGTTAAGTCTCATAATCTTCACATATGAGGCTAGAAAGAGTTGTTTCAGTATACTGGAAGGCAGTGGTTATGACCAAGAAGCACGAAGTCAGCTTGCCTGGGCTCTCCCACTTTCTAACTGTGGGAATTGAAAGTTACTTAACCAACCAGTGCCGCAGTTTTCACATCTGTAAAATGGGGATGCTGCATAGTGTTCTCAGGAGGATCAGATGAGTTAATATATAAGAGAAGCTCTGAGCATAGTGCTGGCATGAATGAGACCTGCTATACTTAACACATATATATCTGGGCTGCTGTCTCAGAAGAGGATATCCCAGGTGTTCTGTAGGCACCAACACTGGCAGCATTTCACAAATGGGAAAACTACTTAGTGGCCAACATATGCACACCTTTCCCAGTAGCAGGGACATGGAGTACTAACCCAGAGGGTACTAAGAGAAACAAGAAATGATTTTTTTGCCAAGCTACAAGGTTGTTGGCTTGAAGTTACAATTGGATTAGGACTCATTGTTCATCCCTGTCCCTAGAGGGTCCCCTTGCTTTCCTTTCCCCCATCATTGCTTCTGGAAAATTGGAGATGATGGCATAGACACTTGGCATGGCCTACAAACTACCCCCAATGGAGACATTTGGGATACAATCAGGTCTTCCTCTGAGATCACACTTTATTTTCATTCTTTGAGTTTTGTTTTTAGAGAAAATGCTATCATTTTTCAAGATGGGAAGGACAGTTGTAGGTAATCCAGAAAAGGGATGACGTCTAAACAAATTCTATCCAACTTCAAAATACGTTATGTGAATTGGGTTTTCAAAGTCTTTCTAGTACAGTCTAGTATTAAAATAAGCTCACTTTCAGCAAGCTTTCTCCACCTGCAGAAAGGAGAAAAGTATCTCCAAGTTTGTTAGGGGAACACGGGCAGATAAGCCCAGAACATTTGCCACAGATAATCCTGTGCCACACAATATCTGAGAGCTTAACTACACAACCCCTGCTGGGTCCTTCAGGCACAGTCAACAGAAGGGAGCAGCTAACGGACGCTTACCTGTCATTACCTTTGTTCTTTTCAGGCAGACAAATTTCAGATGTACGTCACCTACTGTAAAAACAAGCCTGATTCCAACCAGCTGATCCTGGAGCATGCAGGCACCTTCTTTGATGTAAGCCATGATTTTCCATTCTTGAGTCATTGATGAGTGGGTGGGTGGAAATGTTTCTCTACTTTGGGATAGTGGGTTTTTATCCTTTAGTCCTCTTTTTAATTTGGCCACCCAAACCTCTATCTCAGGAGTAAAGCATGGAGAAAAGCCAAAGCAGTGCTTGTCTTTTGTTTTACCCCATCCCATCTCAAGTGGTGTGGTTTTAGACAAGGAACATTGGTCCTTCATGCCTCAGCACCAAACTGGGCTGGCCACCATCTTGTGTGCAGAGAGACCGGCAGTATAACCCACACGTTAAGATGTTTCATTTCTTCATACACAGCTCCCATAAATGCATACACAGCTACTTCATACACAGCTCCCTCAAATGCAGGGCTTCTCAAAGTGTGGTCCTCAGAGCAGCCACATCAACATCACCTGATAACTTGTTAGAAAGGCATATTTTGGACCACCTCCCCAGATCTGTTGAGTCAAAGTCTCCAGGGCTGAAGCCCAACAATCTGAGTTTTAAGAAGCCACTCAAGTTTGAGAGACACTACTCACATGCAATTATTTCAACCTTGACTACACATTTGAATCACCTGGGAAGTTTTGAAAATACTGATTCGTGGGTCCCACCCTTGTGATTCTGGTATGATTGGCTTGGGTTTGGCCTGGACTTTGAGAGTTATAGCACAGCCAGTGTTGATCACTTGGGCTGTAATGGAAGCCAAGCAAAGATGGCACTGATGTACCTTTTGTCTGGTCCTTTGCTTTAGAACAAGGATCCATCCCTGCTAGTGAATGATGGCATAAGTCTACATATTGCTAGGCCCAAAAGAGTGACCTGTTGGCTATAAAGTGAACAGCATCAAATGGGTCAATGTAGGATGTAAGGGAAGAACGAGGCGTGAAGAAATTGGGGGAGGGAAGTTCACTGAGAAAGAGACTGTAGCAGTGATGGCCATTATGGTAGTCCCATCAGAAGTGACAACAACTTGAAATACAGAACTTTTTAATGTTTGTTAGTCTGTGTTTCTGCCTACCTGCTTTCATTTCTCCCATGAATATTTGAGTATTTACTATAGAGAACATGGTGTTCTAGGCACCTTCAGGAATACAGACATTTAAACATCATTCCCATATTCAAGTTTACAAAATGAACCTCTGAGCATCTTTCTAGACTGATGCTGCCAAAATAGAAATGATTCCACAAGTGTCTCATTGCTCTGTAAAGGAATGACCCTTGAATGGGAGAAAGCCAGGCAAGAAAAAACATACATGACTTTTTTAAATGAAGTGTTGATATGCAAATGGTCCTGAGTGTCCCAAACTGGAATTTTAAGGTTAGATTTGATAAAACAGAAAACTCAAGAAAAGTACTTCTTTAACTTGGTATCTGAATTTATTGGATATCATACTGGATGTTCTCTACCACTATTACCTCTGTTAATAATGTATTTTCTTTAACATGTTTCTGGTCGATTACTCATCAATAGTATGCAGAAGGGTGTTTGTGAAGTTTTAAATGCATTGTGTCCTGTCTTCCACGTAGCATTTTTCTGAACATCCATGTCCTGTGCTCTGAGCATGCCTCAGACTCCCCCGCTTCCTCGTCTTTGCTCACAGTGCGCTCTCTGCCTTGCCACTCTGTGTGTAAAATGCACCTGCACAGACACACACACACACACGCACACACTGTCACTCTTCGGAATTCTTTCTATCCTTTAAAAGTCAAATGTGTCCTGCAGGAACCCTTCCCTTTCCCTATGCATGTGTTATACTTTGTATCTCTCTTATAGTGTTTATAACAATTTCCCTTATGGAGGTTATCAATGTACCTTTTTATTACACACACCTCCTCCCACCTATGAGCCCCTTGAGGTTGGCTGATGATTTGCTTGGTTTATTTTGTACACATCATAGTGTGCGATGCTAATTGGCCTTTTCCTTTAGTCCTATGGTCATCATATTCCTGTTTCTAGCCAATTTCTAGACTTTGACTAGTAAGTTAGATAACCTCCAAATTTTACACCCTTCCCCCACCCTCCATTCCCAACATAGTGCCTGATGAGCCTCTACTTTAGTTGGGAAGACCACTGGAAGCCAGGAAAACCGTCCACTAGGTAGGAGTCCCTGGATCTTGGCATAGAGATGGAGAGGGAGAACAGTAACCTCTCAGTAACCTCTCCTGATTGTTCCCAGAGCTTTCCAGAACCCGTAATAATTTGTAGCTTTTTTTCCATTTCATCAGAAAGGGTTCCCTGAGTTCTTCACTTAGAAAATATCTGCTTTAGGCCCTCATTCTATAAAAGAGATAAGCCCTTAAGAAAGGCTGTCTTTTAGTATCCATTATCGTAAAGAGTGCACAGAACATTGAAGTTCCAGAAAGGGGCACACCTTCACACGATCCAGAATTTTCTACTTCGGATGTGAGAGCTGTGAGGCTGTGGTGTTTGATGCTAAGCTGGTTAGCAAGCATGGTTCGGCGGACCTAGCCCCCGGAGGCAACGCCTTCCTCCCTTCCTCGCTGCCCCACATGCAGCCTTCCCAGAGCTGGCAGAGATGGACGGCTGTCAAAGGTGCCCTATTGCCGGTGCTCTCTTGCCAGAGCTGCCAAGTAAACAGACGATGTTCCTTTGCCCAGAGAGTCAGGCTGCCAGCTCTTTTGCCCATCACCCTCGGACAAGTCCAGCTAGAACTCCACACCTCTAGGGAAGAGGCACACGGGTGAGAAAGTTGCTACCTTCTGGGATAGCTGGCAGGAATGCGAAAATTGTTTTTTATTCCCTTTTCTTCCCCTTCCTTCATGGCCACATGACAAGTCCTCTCTCACATAACTTTAAAATGTTTCTTGGGCGCCTGGGTGGCTCAGTTGGGTAAGCATCCGACTTTGCTTCAGGTCATGATCTCACAGTTCATGAGTTCAAGCCCCACAGCAGGCTCTCTGCTGTCAGAGCAGAGCCTGCTTCAGATCCTCTGTCCCCCTCTCTCCGCCTCTCCCCTGCTCAAACTCTCCCTCTCTCAAAAATGGATAACATTAAATTAATTAACGAATTGATTAATTAATTAATTAAATGTTTCTTGTATTCCTCCCAGTGCTTTGTTTTTACTGACCCTAGCCTAGGACAAGCCCTTGGTACACACCTACAGATATAGATAGATAGATAGATATAGCTATACGTTATATGTATATTTAAAGTGAACACTTTAATGGTTTTAGTATATTCACAGATATGTGCAACCATCTCCACAGTCAATTTTAGAACATTTTCATCACCTCAAAAAGCAGCCCCACACCCTTTAGCCATCACCCCACCTTATCCTCCCACCTGTCCTTAGTGCTAAACAACCAATGGTACATTTTCTGTCTCTACAGATTCACCTATTCTGGACATTTCATAAAAATGGAATCATATAATATGTATTCTTTTGTGACTGACTTTTTTCACTTAGCATAATGCTTTCAAGGGTCCATCTATGTTATAGCATATATCAGGACTGCATTCCTCCTCATGGCCAAATAATATCCCATTGCATGGATATCTCACATTGTATATCTCCATTCATCAATTGATGGACATTTGGGTTGTATCCACTTTTTCACTATTATTAATAATACTGCTGTAAACAGTGTATATAAGTTTTTGTGGGGGAGTATGTTTTCATTTCTCTCAGGTATATACCTAGGAGTAGAATTGCTGGATCGCATGGTAACTCTGTGTTTACACGCTTGGGATTTTTCAACAACCTCCTAACTGGTTTCTCCATCTCTATATCCCAACCTCCGCCCTGTATGTTGTTATTAGGCTAAATATTGCTCTCTCTGAGACATCGCTTTCACCATGTTTTTCTCCTATTTAAGATCTACAGTACTTTTCCATTGAGAAGCTCACCACCAAATCCTAATTTTTTTTTTTTTTATCTAGCTCAACCCTATCGATGGCCTAAATATATCTTGCTTATCTAACTGTACTTTTCATTTTTTCCTGGACTCCAGGTGTACATCCTCTATACCATTCTGCATGGTCCTCATTATCATATAAATACCCAATGATTATTTCCTGTGCATTTTTTATATGCTTTCCATTTATAGAATGCCACTCGTCCAGCTTTGCACTTCCCCACCCCCACTTATCCTCTAAACCTCAGCTGAAGGCTTTATCTCTACTAAGCCATCCACCACTCCTGGGCCCAGCCATTGCTCTCTGTTCTCGCTGGGAATACCTTCCATCTCCTTTGTTGCTATTTATGTGTGTGAGTATTCTGAGCCACCTGGTGTGTAAGGTTCTTGAGGCAAGGGGACTACATGGACCCTTCACTAACCTTCACAGCACCTACACCTTGGGGCGTGGAAGGTCATTTTGGAGGCAGGGTAGAGAATGGTGTAAAATGAGAGGCTAGAGGCCCAAACAGCAGCTGGAGGTCATGGGTGTAGCCTGGGCATGAATGGCGTGGAGAGGAAAGACTTGTCACTGGGGATAACACAAGGAGAACAACTAAAAGTGACTCCATGGCTATCAGCTCAGGAGACCTAAATGAGGCAGATGCCATTGATCACAATAAAGAAGTTGTAAAGAATACAGTGGTGATTCTGGGTTGGGATGGGTCTAAGTTGAAGAGAGAAGGGATGGTAAAGGAGATATGCCCTCGTGCTGTTTTAAGGAGACTGAGGGAGAGGAAGACTCAGGAGCCATCGGCATAGAAATCCGAGCCCCACGCCCTTACTCTCATCGTCCTGCTAGCCCCTTGTGATCACCTCCGCTCTGGGTTGATTTTTCCTTTCACTTTCTGCTTCACCACCTCTCCTTTACCCTTCTGTCTGCTGTTACCTCCTCACTCTTGTTTTCCACTTTTATCCTTCCCCATTTCTTTATAAGTTTCATTTCTGACACACAAATCTGCTTTCTCTCCCTAAAGCTCCTCCCCTTTCACCACCTCTCCTTTTCTCTGTGTGTTCGTCTTGGTCTCTCTTGGTTCTCTCCCCATCAAAGAACGGTTCTCATAATTTTCTACCCTTTTTCCTTTTGCTGTCTTCTCACCCCACCGACTTCCTCCCAAGATACACTCATACACACACCCTTTTGTATGTCATGGTGCCTGTTTTCATCCCTGTAGGAGATACAGCAGCGGCACGGTCTGGCCAACTCCATCTCTTCCTACCTAATCAAGCCCGTCCAGAGGATCACCAAGTACCAGCTGCTCCTGAAGGTACTTCCCCTCCCCTCTGGGCACCTCCTCCTGCACTACTGATCAGGTCCAGGGAGCCCCAGCTTTGCCCAGGATGGGAAAGCTTCCATCTCAAGACCTTTCCTCCATCTAGAGCAAAACTTCAGAGGTGAACCCCCATTGGCTTTGCTGGCTCCCAGACTGCATGACCTATCCTGTGAAACTCTAGGTGTTTATTTGCTGGGGGACAGAGGAGAAATGAGAACAGGAACACGTTTTGACTGCTTTCATACCTGCCCACCACTGCACAGTTTGGAGCAGTTATGGCTGACACTTAGGGCCTCACTTGCTCTTCCCTCCTGGGACAGATTCCTCCTGGTGGTCCCTCCTACTGTCAGGGGTCAAGGGGACACTGCCAGTCAACATAGACAGTGGAGGCCCAGGGTGGCATCTACCATTGCCTTAATCTCTGTGTTTATCAAGACTATGAGGTTTTTGAGAGAAAACACTCAAAGAGTGCATATTAAAACACAATGACACTCTTGTGTCTGGAGGATCCCATATGTTAGGTAGGGGTTCTTTTGGAGCCAAGCAAACAGATTTGGATTTTCTCTAAAATATTTTCTTTGAAATTCAAATAATCAAATTATGTAAAATAGTAAGTAATGTGGGCTGCTTCTTCAGAGAAGGATACACCAACAGTCTGAAGATGTGACATTTCCCCCACAGAAAGCCTGGGAAATCGATATTATAAGCAGTTATATAACCCCTATGTATATTAATTGTCAAGGTGTAAGGGTAGAGTTTTCCCTGAGTTTGAATATTTGGCTGGTTGCTCCTCAAATGCAAAGGATAAAGGGATAGTGAGAGGCATGTTGTAAGTAGTATAGCTCCAGAGAAAATCTGCTGAAATTCAACTCATGTTTAGAGATGCTTGCAGAATCCCAGATATTCTAGCTTCACTAAACCTGAAAACCAGTCTAGTTTCACATCTAGGTTTCTGGTCACACTGGAGGTGCCCACGGACAGCCACTAGGGTCTCCCTGCTTAGCACATGTGATTCCATGATGAGAAGAGCATGAGCCCCCATGGGGCCCCATGAGCCCATGCCCTGGACCTCTTCCCCACTGAGGGTCAGGTCAGGGACTAGCACCACCCTTTCCCTCCTGCCTCCGCCTTCAAACCTTCTCTTTCCTCGTCTCCAAGAAAAGACATTTTGGGCTTCTGCTTCCAGGCACTCAACATCCAGGCCTGCAGAAATGGCTTAGAGAGTTACAACACGGCATCATGCCCTTGGCCTTTGTTGAGAACTCATGTGAGAAGTAACAATGTGCAGAACATCTTGGCTGTTTTGGCAGAATTGCTTTTGAAGATGTCATCTTTGTTTTTTAAAGTTCTTTATATAAAGACTCACAGAAATTCTCATAAGATCTCAGAGTAGGGTGTGGGGGTTCTCTCCTAAATGATTGGTGTACTCTCTACCTTTAAATCACAAGAGCTTTTAGCTCCTTCTTTGCCTTTGACTATCAGACAATTAGCATTGAGTCCTATTACGACTACTGTATTGTTACTGGTTTCTCCTTAGCCCAGATTTCTGTGTGTAATGATCCTCTCCTTCCCTATCCCATTTAACGCTTGATCCTTTAAAATGATTTTTCTTGTACTGGAAGATTTTTTGAAATTCATGTTTGTGGTTATTAAATTTAAGCATCTCAAAGCTTTTCAGGAATTGGTGGGGTTGCGAATTAAAAAGTAAAACAAAACAAAACAGAAATTTGCCCATCCACACTTGCCAATGCCTTAAGTCAAGTAAGATCCAGTTCAGGGCGCCTGGGTGGCTCAGTCGGTTAAGCGGTTAAGCATCTGGCTTCAGCTTAGGTCATGATCTCATGGCTTGCCTGCCTCATGAGTTTGAGCCCCATGTCCGGCTTTGTACTGACAGCTCAGAGCCTGGAGCCTGCTTCAGATTCTGTGTCTCCCTCTCTGCCCCTCCCCCACTCGTGCTCTGTCTTTCTCCTTCAAAAAATAAATAAACAATTAAAAAAATTTTTTTTAAAACGTAAGATCCAGTTCTAACAGAAATATAGCTTTTCAGCTCTCCCTTTTAATCCCACAGGGCTGAAGTTCCCCGGATAATTATGTGACACAGATAAGAGAGGAAAGTGGAGGATGGACAGGCTGCCCTGTGTTTTGCTTTAGGTGATGGGTGGGTGGGCTCTGGGCCCTTCACTCTATAACTGGATGTTTTAGGAAGAGATGACTGTGCAGGTAACTGAGAAGGAAAAAAAATGAAGTAGTAGGAATTTGTGGAAAATCTGTAAAAAAGATTTACCAAGGTAATTTTGACCTCTTATAAATGCATTGGTAGCAGAGTACTGCGGAGTAAAAGCTCAGTTTGCTGAGCTCTTACTATAAATAAAGAATATGGGATTTATTTTCTTATTAAAGACAGTTTTATTCCAAAAAAACTGACATTTAATTATCAGTATCCTCTGGGATTCCTCACTTTGGGTGTTGCATGAAAGTCAAAACTATCTGTCAGTTAGTGTTCAATATTCTCCATGTAAATCTGCTACAGATGTCCTTTGAAGTCTAAATTAAATTGGAGCTTTCTCTTTAATAACAAGTATAGCAAGGATCCAAGGAGAATTTATGGGCTTTGGTGGTTGATTGATGGACTTGCCACACTGCTTTGGGGGGTTAAACCATTTGGAATTTTCTATTGCACACTGAAGCATATATTTCTTATTTGTCTCTTGTGCTTCTGCCTGGAAATTCCTTTGAGGATGTATGGGAAACAAGGTCAGGAGAGTTAAAATTAGGAAAGGGTTGGGGAGAGTCAGAGAACTTCAGGTTGGCAGAAGTAAGTGCAACTTTCTGAACAGTGATGCCGTTATACCGACTGGAACCAAGGACAGAGCTGAGAACTGATCACTTCTGCCTCCCCAACATGCTCGAGGCAGTTCACCTCTCCTTTGGGCACTCAAAGCTCCCTTCTTCATATGGGATTGTATCTGAGATGACACAAAGGATTGGACTTTCGTGTCAGATGCTCACTAATCAGATATCTTACCAAGTATAAAGCTTTTACTAATAATTTCAAGGATACAAATAATCCCAAGGAAGAGATAACGCAGAGAGAAGTCCAGAACCATCAACAGCTCTAAGCCCTTTCTTGGAGCATCAGGACATGCTGTGGCCCAGACTAACACACAGACTTTCTAAATGGTATATCTTGTATGATATCATTTACCCTGAAGAGAGCCATTTTGTTTATGAAACATACTATTTACTTAGATGCATAGCATATGTGATATCTTACAGGGAGCCATGCCCCTAAAGCCATAGATTCCAGGTTTGTTTACCGTAAGAAGTCCTAGACAAACCAGATATATCCTACTAAAAGCATTCCCTAGATAAGGATTCTCCTGCTAGGTACTACCATTAGCCAGGAAGTCTGACATGTTTACAGGGTTCGATCTGGTCAACTTCTTTCTTTCCTGGAAGTGCATCTCTACCCCATCCACCCATCCTCTGCCTTCACCAGCCCCTACAGAAGGAGAGGGTATGGATTGCAGATCTGTTGCTTAACTGTTTTGTTTCCAGTGTCAAAACGAACAAAATACAATAACCCTCATAGGAAAAATGAATGCCAATATTCCTCTGGTTTGGGCAAAATCACTCCAAATGGCCCTTAGAATTTTTAAGATAGTTGAAGATTATTTTTTCTCCATCAACCAGATACTATATGTCTTTGTGGAGAGAATACTGACCTAGTCTTCAATGAGGAAGTAAGAGAGGGCATGCTCTGAGAAGCCTCAGCGTGGTGGATGTCATGGGGGAGATAGGGTTGGCATGGTGGGTAGATTCTAGATTTAAGATTTAAAAAGAACTAGTCCAGAATCCCATATACTGGTCCCAAGGTATGAACTCCTGATTTATATGATCTAAAAATATGTTATAACTCTGAAATTCTATAAACCTATAATGTCTACGAGCCCAGGTTGCTCCCAGTATGGTGGGAAGTCAGCATTAGGGAGAAGAGGTACATAAATAAATGTGGTGCCAGAAGTAGATGTCTGTTGCTAAGTCTAGGGAAAAAATATAGTGGTAGAATCCTTTGGAGATAACTCTCCATCCCACCCCACTTTTCTTATAGCTTAGAGGAAACCATTACGGAGAACAAAGTTGGTCTGTAATCACCTTGATGGGTTAGGTGGTGGGAGGGTGGGAAAGCTGGGGCAAATGACTCTAATTGTGTCTGGACTTTTTCCCCAGGAACTTTTAACTTGCTGCGAAGAAGGGAAGGGAGAGCTCAAGGATGGCCTGGAGGTGATGCTCAGTGTCCCAAAGAAAGCCAATGATGCCATGCATGTCAGCATGCTGGAAGGTAGCTGTCTTCCCAGCCTCTCTGGGGGGCCTCCTCCTTTCCTAAGACTAGGGAGCTTGTGTTGTGGGAAGGAAGTGGCATGACATCAGGCAACGGGCAAGGCTGGAAGAGAGGAGAAATGGCAAGTTGTTACATAGGTCCTCAGGAGGTGTGAGAGGAGCTCCACAGGGGCCAACTCGATCAATACCTGCCTCCAGGTAGAATCAGACCTCAGCTGTTTTGGATATGTGGATAACTCACTGCATGGGAGGTAGTCCAGGACAGGCCATCGTCCTTACTATAAATGTGCTAGAACCCTGACCCACAGCAGTCCTGTTCATCTGCAATAGCATTTGCATCGCATTTGTCATCAGAATGAGTAGAAGTCCTGCATGCATGTGGACATACATCCAAGGTCTCCAGCCTTATGTTCTTCTTTTTCTTCTATTGTAATAAAATATACATAACATAAAATTTACCATTCTAACTATTTTTAAGCACACAGTTCAGTGGCATTGGGTTCACATTGATGTTCACATTGGTGAGCAACCATCCTTACGGCCTTCCTAGCAGGTGAGAAAAGTCCAGCCAGACAGACCTGATAGGACTTCACCAATGTACATTTAGTCCACTGGAACCATGGTCTTGGGGCCCAGAAACCTGGTAGAGTGAGACTCCAATAAAATGCCCTTAACACCACAGAACAGAGGAGCAGAGCAGTTGCACTGGGACGGAAGTTGTCGGATGAGTTCAGACTCCACATTCCAGTCTGGCCTGGAAAACAGATGTTAAGGGGGATCAGTGTACTCTGTTGTAAATATGCAGAGCTGTGGGCTGTTTTTTCTCCTCTGGACTCCATCTCTCATCATCACCTTCCCTCCCACCTCCCCCACCTCTAATCTTGGTCTGGTCTCACTACTTCCTGGGCCACTCTGAATATAGGACGCTATAATTCTTCATATAGCGGAGCCCTGGTTACCTTCTCCAGACTGAGCACTAACCATCTGAACATATTCCTGTTGCCACAGTTCTCTGCCCCCTTTTCTGTTTGCATTCCATCCCCATCCCCAGCCCTGGGTGTCCTCATATGTTAGCACCCTTCTCCTCCAGCCTGTCCCTGACCTGTATTCTGGATCCAGTTACTCCAAGTATGTGGAACAGTAGCAGCAACACCTGGGAGCTTGTCAAAAGAGCAAATTCCTGGGCTCCACCCCACAGCTACCGAATCCCAGTATTCTAGGGGCAGGAGTGGGCAGGAATCTGTGTTTCGACAAGCTCTGCAGGTGATTCTCAAGCACACTAAGTTTCAGAACCCCTGTTCAAATTTAAAGTGGAATAAATACAGCTGTTAAAGGCTTGCGCACCACATTGGACAGGAGCCATCAAAGGGAAGAGTCCTGGGAATGGACTGTAAGAAATACAGCAATGACAAATAAAGTGGAGTCGAGGGCACTCCATCAGACAGTCCTCAACCCCAGTCAGAGCTCGGAGCCCAAGTCTGTGGGGAGCTGTAGAGGAAGAAGGTGATATGGGGTTTGCCCTTGCAGGACGTCCCAGGCTTTTGAGAAGATACCACTGATACTGGTTATGTGTAGGAGGCCGGTGCAGAAAGGGAGATCTGATTACAGTTCCCTAGAGCTATCTACTCAAGTATTTAGGAGTGTCAGGAATCAGAGAGAGAAAGCGATGTGGGAACGGAATGCTCACAGTCAGGGAGACCTTTCCAAGAGGGGAGTGGACCATGGCACCCAGACGGGGTGCTACAGAAACTCCACAGGGTGGAAACGGGTGTCTTTCAGGGTTCGACGAGAACCTGGATGTGCAGGGGGAGCTGATTCTCCAGGATGCCTTTCAAGTGTGGGACCCAAAGTCACTGATCCGGAAGGGGCGAGAGCGGCACTTGTTCCTCTTTGAGATCTCCTTGGTTTTTAGCAAGGAGATCAAAGACTCTTCAGGACACACGAAATATGTTTACAAGAACAAGCTACTGGTAGGTGGGGCAAGTGGGGCAAGACAAGTCTCCCTGTTGTCATAGAGCCTTTGGGCAGGAAGGGCTCTTGAACACTCAGCTCATCTCTCCCCTGGTGCCACACCAAAACCATCCTGGACAAATGAAAATGCCTCCTATTTGGAAAGATGCCCCCTCGACTCCCCCTTCTGCATTTTAGAGTCCATCGTTCTTCTTGATGTCTGCTTTTAGCGCCTCCCTCTTCACCTTCCCTCCCTGCAACCTGCTAATCAGGCAGGTGCTTGTAGATCCTTTCAGCCTGGGTAGAGGAACAAAGCTTCCAGTCTGTTGAAGTTTGATTGACAGAAGCCCCTCCCTCGGTCCTCTCCTCTTTGTCACCTTTCCCTTCCCACCCCAGCCCTAAGTTTCCCACTGCCCTCCCCTTCCCCGCCTCTCACAGGCATTTCCTGTCTACAGACCTCAGAGCTGGGTGTGACGGAGCACGTAGAAGGTGATCCCTGCAAATTCGCCTTGTGGTCTGGGCGCACCCCTTCCTCAGACAATAAAACAGTGCTGAAAGTAAGTACTGCTCTCCACTGGGGCTGGGTTGAGGGTTGAGGGTGGCAGGAGAAAGGCAGGGGGCTGGGGCACATGATTCCTGAAAGGTGGGACCTGGAGACTCCACCGGGAAGGGCAGTATCACATTGGTATCAAAAAGCAAGTTCTATCATGGACATAGACTTGAAATCTCAAAGATCCATGGTCCCCTAAGTCGATCCCCTCAAGCCTATGAAGAGGGAAGGATGCAGGGAGTAGCTGCTGTGCTTCCTCAGCAGGGCCCACTTAGATATGTTCTGTCCACGTGTCCCCTTCAAGGGCAAGGACAACTGACCATTTGACAAAAGGTACCTTGATTTGATCCACGTTCGTTCAATACTTTTTCCTGAACACCTACATAGAAGGTATTCTGCTCAGTGCTGCTTGTAACTACAAATGAGAGATGGACCTTGTCCTCTGGAAACTTACATTCTAGAAGCTCTCATAAATCACACTAGCAAAGGAATTATGTTGATTGAAAGGAGTACTAAGAAAGGGCCTTTCTCCAGACGAGGGCCTTAAGGAGTCATTCTCTTTCCAGAGCTCACACAGCCTGGGAATATGCTCGTGGTAACGTACATCTAACCAAGAAGGGGTCCTGCGGATGGGGCACCCATCAGTCAGTTGCTTGTCAGTGGGTGGCTATCACCAAGGAAAAGATGGTCCAACCCTGACAAATGCTTCACACTTGTTCACTAGGAATTGCCTGCCTAGCCGCCACCTGTCATCAGACAGAATTACCTGAAAAAAATTCCACAAAGACAAATGGGATACTTATGAGATGGTAGAAGTGCCTTCAATTAACATGTTTACCAGGCTAAAAACCCAGCATTGACTTTCAGTCAGCATAAGCCTATGTAGCCATGCTAGGAGTTGAATGTGCTGATATAGACCCATACCACTTGGTGAATAGCCACTGCCTTCAAATGCCCCTTGCTACATCTCCAGTGTTCCCCAGAACTACCAGCATCTGGTAACTGATGTGTTCATCCCTGGCCCGGCGGGGGACCTCCACATATGCTCCCACACCAGGACATGTGTCAGTATTGGTCAGTGCCATGTGGAGTATTAAATACTTTGAAAATCACCCCCGTACAAGTGTCCATTGAGTCTTGAGGTTATAGCCCCATTCTAGGAGTTGCAGAAGAATTGAAGAGTCATATGCGTAAAATAGACATGAATTCCTCAAACATTTGGTGTCCTTAAAAGTAGTGGGTTAAGCCTGCAGGAGGAAGATTGAGAACAAAGGAAGATGGGGTGTTTACTGTTTCTCTCTGTGGCACTCCAGGCCTCCAACATAGAAACCAAGCAGGAGTGGATCAAGAACATTCGAGAGGTGATTCAAGAGAGGATCATTCACCTGAAAGGAGCTTTAAAGGAGCCAATTCAACTCCCCAAAACACCAGCCAAACAAAGGAACAATAGTAAGAGGTAACCAGCGTCTCTCCTCTCAGCACTGCCTCACATGCTCCGGGAGCGGGAGTGGGGTCGCCCTCTGCTTCCACAGAAGGGGTGTGCTGTGCAGTTGGCACCATTCTCTGTGAAGTCCCATCTAAGATGAGCAATCTTTTCTTTAAGCATCTCACCAGTAACTGTCAATTGAATTCAGCAGGGCTTCATTGGGCACCTCTTATTTCATAGACACTCTGCTGGGTGCTCTGAGAAGAGAAGGGGAAGATGCATGATGAGTCCCTTCCCTCGAGAACCATCTAACAGTTGTGTCTCCCACGCAGAATGGTTAGACTAGAAGAACCAGTGCTGCTGATGGGGACAGTAAATGCTGTAAAAATTCATTCAGAGGGGACTTTAGATGAGCACTTGAGAGGAGCGTCCAGGGAAGGCTTTGGGAGGGAGGGGGGCCTAAGTGGACTGTGTAAGACAGTAAATGAGTTTTGCATACTGTAATGGGTAGGGGATAGTATGATGGGGTTATCACTGCAGCTCTTCTGTAACCCTCGAGTCCTCACCTTCATTTATCTGAGATAAGCAGGGGGACTGATTTTTTTGTATCTTTATCTCTCTGGGCCCTCCTGAATCCCAGTTGCCCTAAACTGGTGGAAGACTTCCTAGGTGTTCCTTTCACAAGTCTCCCTCCATGTGACAGTCACTCACAATGACTCTTTTAGAGGGCACTTCAAAAGAAAGCATTCAAAACCATCATGTTAACATTGAAACAAAACAAAACAGAGTTCTGGGGTGATAGTCATTGATGGCAACAGGCTCTCCTTTCCTCCCCTATTCATGAACAGGGTAAATCACAAGGATTTAGTTGACCTTTTGGTGCCAACAAGGATGCATTAACTGAGGACCTGTGGATAGTAGCATTAGTACAAAGGGAGGTGGTAGCCCAAAGAAGGGTGTGACTAAGGTAGGGAGAGATACCACCACAGGACAGAAGCCCCCAAACCTGCATGGCCAGAATAAAGTCACCTCTCAGTGCTGGAAGGACAAATTATGAATGTGTTGGAGGAGGAATTGTTTGCATTTCAGTTACCTGCATCCAGGATCCAGGGATGGAATAGACTTACTTTAGCACTAGAGGCAGACCCTGCTGTAGGAGGCCTCTACTTTAATATAGAAGGTAGAGAGGAAATGTTATGAACTCAATGTCCAGGAGCATGCAGGAAAGGATATTCAGGTGAGGTTGGCTCAAGTTTCCCTGTGAAAGTGCCCCTTTTTCCTACGTAGCAGAGTTTGAGCATCTATAGAACATGAGGTGGACATATCTTGGAAATGCCTCCCACCTTTTCTCTGTCATTGTCCTGAAATAGGAGGGTGAAAAGCCTTGGCAGATTCTGCAGAGAACAGTCAGGCTGTCTGTAATTTCATTAGCTTGGCTCCCAAGATATGGGGACAGAGTTTACGGAGGAGTGAATTGGCTTGGAGAACACTACCCACACTCCTGGATGGGCTCCCCACCTCCCTCAGAACTGGCTTCATCTGCAATGGACCAGAAGGGCCCATGATGGGCCAGAATGGTGGGAAGCGCAAAGTACAGCCAACTCTCAACTCTGTGCACATGGCAGGGAGCAACGGCCCAGATATCTAAAACAGCAGATGATCTACAAGTCCTTTATTCCTGGTCTTGAAATGCATCACTGAATTTCATTTTACAGCAGAATTTCCTTCCTGTGAATGTGTGGCTTACGTTATTAAAATAAGTTGGCATTTCCCAGCCCATAAGTGGCGGTGAGAAAGCAGTTGACCTAGAAGTGTTCTGAGCAGGAGAAGGCACTTTTTGGTGACTAGAAGATACTGTACCCGCATGCACACTAACGTCCATGTACACCAGATCATAATTGTCTAGACTCTGTGAGGCGGCTTCAGTATATGGGGAATTTTGTCCATGTGGTGTCATCCTTATGCAGCAACTTCCTGATGCCATTACTTCTCCATAAGTAGCATCAGGGGAGTAACCTTCATAAGCTGGGAAGAACTGTCAAGTTTTGTGCTAATTTTTCCATGTCCATGTCCCTGGCCCACACCTCCTTCAGTTTTTCCTGACACTGACCACCCAGCCTCACCAGTTCCCAGGCATCTAATCCCCTTTGCCCTGGCTATGCATTCAGTGCAGGACTGAGACATAATTCTTAAGCTGGAGAATTGAAGGGATATGTAAGTGGGACAGCTAAATTGTCCAGTGGCCCAGGAAGGGCATATGCCGGGAGTACACTCAAGAGATTACCTTACCGGATGCTCAGGAGCAAGCTGACTCAAAAAGCTACTGTGGAATCTGTGATCTTTGAGATGATGCCTTTGTGTTGATAAGAAGTCATCATAAATAGGCATGAGATCAACAGGACCCACCAAGTTGAAGGAAATAATCTCTTCCTCCATACACAGGAGTTGAGCATCCAGCATCAGGAACTCCCCAAAGATTATCTCCTCTGGAGGAATATCTCACGTCGTTTTCTTAAGCAGAAGAAATACAAGTCAAAATATCTTATCAGCTCTGTTTTCTTTATAAGCCAGCTATAAACTAACCCCCATCCTCTTACAGCATTTAGAAAAACTATTTGAACACTTTAAACTCTGGGGTTGTCAGAGATTACCCAGTCAGCTGGATAGAAGCCTTGGTTCTAAGTAGGATATACCTCTTCCTACTGCCTATTATAGACCCATTCCCAGTAATAAATAAATAAATAACTGCCTCCTCTATACCATGGGTCAGAGGAGTTATGGTGTGGGGGGATCATTCTGTGTTCAGTTATCAGCACAGGGATTGTGTGCTTAAGTGCAAAGGTGACATCTTCGAAAATCACATAGGGCTGCTCCTTTTAGTGGGATAATTTTAGACAAATCCCTGTTCGAAAGTGCTGAGACTCTGCTCTGCCAGCACAGCTGGAAATCCTAGTGTGCTCTAAACCCACAGTGGTTCCCCCCACCCCCACCCCTGTTTTTTTTTCTCTTCTTCCTGCAGGGATGGAGTGGAGGATGTTGACAGCCAGGGGGATGGAAGCAGCCAGCCAGACACCATCTCTATCGCCTCTAGGACCTCTCAGAATACAGTGGACAGTGACAAGGTAGGACAGTGTCCCAACCTTCCTTCCCCTAAGACTTCTTGTTGGCTTAACCACCCCTGGAGAGTTACCCTCAGAGGAATTTCTCCCACTATGGAGCCCAGCCTCAGGAACCGATTGTTTCTTTGTGCCAGCCAAAGTGGAAAGAGCAGGGCTGGAGGAGCTATGTCATAGTGTGGAGATGTCGTCTGAGGGGACAAAAGACCAGGTGATCAACCAGACCTCTCCTGTCATGAGAGTTTAGCAGAAGGAGCAAAGTTGAAGGGTGAGAGGGTCTGGGTCTCCCGTCCTCTAGAGATGTCCCACTGGGCGGCTTGGGTGGCTCTGCCTCGTGGGAGGCTGGACCTCAGGGCGCTGAGACTGGGATAGTTTCCTGAGACCTTAGTGGCTATGATTGGCTCCTATTTATAATGGTTGAATGGAATCATCTAAAATTAGACCAAGACCAGTGATTTGGCAAATGGCCACAGAGATGCTGTTTGGTAAGAGCCTTCTTTCCGAAGGGACTCCAGTGGAAATGATGCCTTCCTTGGGCCAGAGTATCAGGGCTCAGTTCCTGAGGCACAGAGGACCAAGAAGTGGTGGTGTGTGAAGCAGCTTGGAGGGATGTAATAGTCTTGCAAGAAAGCCTGGTCGCTTGGTCTCTTCTATTTTGGAGCAAATAAGCAAGAAGTTAGTAGCTCTGGAGGCAGTGAAAGAAAGGAGACTGTAGCAGAGACCCTATGTATTTGTTCAAGCGAGGGGAAGAATTCAGCTGTCTAAATTTGCAGCAGAGACAGGAAGATTTTTGTCTCTAACCCTATAATCATTTGCTTACCTCAGGGTGTTAGGGTATAAAATGATCTTTTGCAGCATATTAGTGATTTTATGAATGAAGGTATGGATTTCCAAAGACTATTTGGCCCTAGTCTATCAAGACCCAATATGTTGGCCTAGTCCTTCAGCCTCAGGCAACAGGCTGTGTCCTTGCTTCATTTTTGTTTTCTAAGTTATGTTTTTTTAAAGATGATCTATATTCATTAGGATTTTTCCTAAATTTTTTTTCTTACTGGGGGAAAAAAAAGACTGTGCCCCATGGTTTCCAAGATCATGGTGCTAAATCACACTCTAGACTAGCATTCAAGGACATTCAAGCTAATTCTGTCTGATGTCCTGCCTTCAAGTTTCTAAGCCATTTTTGACTATCAAAGTGTATGGAAAATTGTTTTTTTCCACTTGTAAAAACATACAAAGAAAACTATTCCTGTACCTCCCTTTCTCCTTTGATGTGTTGTTTAGAAATGTAACCTAGAATATCCCACAAATGAGTGTTTCTTTTTAAACAGTCAGTGGGTGGGAAGGAAAATGCAATGCTTCCCATGTTCAGAGAGAGCCTGTTAGCCCAGGGGATCCATCCCTTCCAGCTGCTACTCCATCCTCCCACAGCCCTGACCTAGACGCAGGGCATTTGTCTTGTCTTCGGCTCCAGCCATTCCTTGTCTTCTGGCAAGGTAAGTGAGGCTAGATTAGAACACTTCTGATGGCAGGCATGTCACTGTTAACAAAGAATCTTGGTTACTTACATGTTATTCTATGAATAAGGAAACTGAGGCCCAGAAAGATTGAGTGACTCAACCAAGAAGGTTCTAGTCATTAGTGGAAAAGCAGGAACTAGAACCCAGATCATTCTGCTTCACTGTCACGTTTTTCCCTCACTCTCAAAGCCAAGGCATTGTACTCCCAATGCTAAGATTAACTTGGCTGGTCGGTCTTTCTACACATTCCATAAAAACATTAGTCACATATTCGTGAAAAAGCACCCACCATGTGCCGAGCTCTGTGCTGGATACTATAGAGTGATGTGGACTATTTGTTGAATGTGAATCCTTCTTTGTGTAATTTTCGTTTGATGTGTGTCTCTATAGCCAGGCCGTTAAGCCCTGATGAGGGCAAGGTTGTCTGTCTGCTTCACTGATGTCCTGGGCCCACAGTACACATGGATGCTTGGGAAAGACTTGTGGAATGAATGAACAGAAGGAACATAGTCCCTGATCTCAGAAAATTCCAGCATTGAGGGGCAGCTAAAACAGCTGGTCTGAAAGCAGCCAGATATACAAACATTGTATTTTTAAATGTGCTAAAGAAATCTAGAAGTTCCCTTACCTCCAAGCAGAAAACATTAGTCAGCTGGAGAACCTGGCCTGTTAGGAACAGGAACCCCCAAATCCCTTCTCAGACCCTGGGAAACATGGGCAGCAGGTCTTGAGATCTTGAGAGATTCTGTGTTCTGTACCTGAAACCTGAAAAATCACCTAGAAATAGTCACACTCTCAGAATAAAATAGAGGGCCTGTCTGTGACCATGCACTGTAATTTAGAATGTTCTTACTCTTCTAACACAGAACAGTGATGCCAGGACAGCCATATGTCCTCCTACACTCCCTTTCATCAGGCAAACCATTAAGTGGGATCTTTGATTTCATAGATGTCAACAGTGTTAAGCCTTCCCCTAACTGTACCAGAAGACCCGGAAACTGGTCTTGTTGGTTTCCAAATAGTCAGGTGAACGGACTCTGAAGAAGAACAAGGTAACCAAATGGACTGATTCAGCTAAACTGAATCATATTCAACAGGGCAGCTGTGACTCACCCCACAGGGATCAGGGTCATTTTAACAATGGGTTTCTAGAAAAGGCCCCAGTCTTCCTTTTTTAATCCAGAGGAATTAGAGCACAGCCCCGCTATATTGGGTAGATGAGGAAAACGTAACCATTAAAGAGTCATGACAGACCAACTTGAGGAGCTGTGGGGCCCTAGGACCTCTCCAATCACCTTGTGTGTATTTTGTGTGCTGTGGTGGGGTGGAAGGAGTTTAGACACATCTGGGTTCAAATCCCAGCTCTGGTGGTTGCCCTCTGTGTCATGTTGTGTGAGTTGCTGTGCCTTAATTTCCCTATCTATAAGACAAGTAATACTCATCTCACTGAGTCCTTGGGAAGATTAAGTAAAATACATTTACTTGGCACCTATAAGACATTCAGTAAGGGTTAATTTTCCACCATTATTTGAGGGAAAACAAAAGTTTAGGCGCTATGAATATGAGTACACAATTATTTAACAGGTTGTGAGGATCTACTTCTTGAGTAGAATTCTGCCCTCTTTGTTCATTGACTATCAGCAGGTTCTTTTCTATACTATAGCTGAACAGATGTAGCTTCAACTTACTTGTGTGTAAACAGAGCAACTTTACTCCTCTTTCCATTTGTTAGCCCTTAGCATCTAAGGCTTAGATACTTCTTGTTAGCCTTGGCTCATGGGTTATTTGAGTAGCTGATGGATTATAATTCATTACTGTCAGGTATTCATTTTAATCATCAAATTGTAGCATCGTTGGCCATTGGCAACCCCTGGACTTTAGATATTTGAAGACGGTTGTCTTGTCTTCTAATCTTCTGTCTATAAGTCCTCAGTTTCTCCAACTGTTCCTTGTATCAGTGTATTTTCATACCCTCCCGTACCCTGGTTGCCTTCCTCTGGATTTCCTTCAGTGTGTAACGATCTGTATAAAGTGGGGTATACAAGAATGGTACTTAATACAGCAGATGTGATCTAACTAATACAAATTCAGCTTCTTGTTCTAGGGCTGCTATGCCTAGTCTCCTCCCTAAGGTGGTACATGTGTCTAGGAGTGGTGTGCAGTGGTTGGCTTATCAAATCTCCATGCCTATTTTCGTGGACCCCCCTCATTGCACAGGTGACTTAGTAACCTGAGGGTGGGAACACTTTATATCTATCAGATTTTCAACTGTTCAGTTCCATCCCAGTATTCTAGTACATTTTGAGTGTGAATTTATATTTGGAATATAAATTTTGTCCAGTACATCAGCCACATCTCCCAGCATTATTAGATAAATATACCATCTGTGGCTTCATCCAAATACTTGCTAAAAAGACAAGCTTGAGGATAGAAGACTAATGCCCAGCCCCTTTTCTGTGTAGCAGAGAATCTGGGGTTGCTTACTTGTGTTATGAATCTCCCTATGATGAGGAATCAGTCTGGTATTCTTTATTCTTCATTAAGTGCTAATAAAACCAGCATGGGGGCTTCAGTAAATAGCATTGATCGCTTTCCCCCAAGTTGCTTTTGTTTCACCCACAGATGGGTCTGCATAATTAAGTTCTACCTTACACCTGTCCCATGCAAAAGTGTTATTTTATGAAGGCAAATGGGTGTGCTTACTTGGTTCTGTTGTGCTCTGAGCCCTTTTCTGTTCCACCCAAAACATGCTCATGCTACTCTGGGCGTTCCACTGTTAAGACTGTTCTGTATGTGTGTGTATTATGAAGTGATGGGACTTTGCAACCACACTTCAAAGAAATACAGAATTATAGAATTCCAGGGAGGTAAGGCTCGGAATGAACTGGCAGTGAAGAAGTAGCTTGTTCAACATGATGGATGTCTGCTGAATAATTTCCAGCTAATGGCCCAGAAGCAGCCACCTGCGCAGTGATGGCCCCTGTGCATATATTTACTGTGTGGGGTAGGCATGCTGCACATGTTCAGTAACTGCTTACTCCGTTGAACATTACAAACTCATCCTGGTTGAGATACTCTCCAACTAAAAATCACTATAAATTTGTAGACATGTCTGGGCTGGCTGAATACAGGGAAGTGGAAGTGAAATGGAGTTGCAGATGTTATTCTCCATAAAAATTCTAAGGGCAAGAACACTGTCAGAACATCCCAGAGCTGATTGTGATTCAAGTGAGAAATTTCAAGTACAAGCTAATGTGATCTAAGTTAACATACAAGGTGGGCTGATAATGGCAATGTGCTGAAGGGGGACAGGAAAATTTGTGAAGAAGCTGGAGATTTCAGGATCTAACTTAATAGTTTTTAAACTGGACTGTCAAATCAGTTTAGTGGGTCATGGCCAAAATTTTGTTTCACTGGTAGGGAAGTCTCAGTTTAGAGACAGCGAAGGCTCAGCTAAGGGGAAAGTCAAAGGATTCCTACAGTGTCACTCACTGCAGTAACATGATACCTATAACAAGAGGCGGGGAAGCCTGGCTGCAGGAGCGTTCTGAGAATAGACTTCCTTAGAGCCTCACCTGGTTTATCAGAATTTGGTAATCCTGATGCCTATACTTTGGGAGTACTTAGCAAGCCACTGGGTGCAAAGGCTGTAGTCAGAGAAGGTCCAACCCTTGAACTGGTGCATTGGTGACAGTGTAGCCCATGCCATGGAGCATAGACACTGCATGAAAGAGTGTCTGTGTGCAGAGGAGACATGTGATAGGTCCCTCTCTGGGTTACTGCCCAGCACTCCCATGAAAATGGACAACATGCTTCCTAAAAAATGGACAGTATGCTTCCTGGAGTTTTAAGAACCCACAAATCACTGGGTTTTGCCACCGAAGAGAAAACCAGACACCTAGAAATGTGGAGACTCAACAGTGTAAGGACTAATAAACATCCTATCAGTTCATACAAGGTAATAATCTTTGCTTGGCAAGTTCTTAAAAACCATCAGGTTGGTCCACCCAAGGTTGAGTCTTCAGAATGTGATTGTGACAGCTTGTTCCATTTAGCTGTGGTGCCAGAGCAGGTGAACCATCCACTGGAGATCTAGCCCATTAAATGCACTCTACCAGAAACTGAAAAAAACGTGATGGGGAGATCCCTCTGTACTTCTGCTACTCTGCCCTTGATCTCAGTGGCGCCTGAGGGCCCTAAGATATTTCCTTCTAGGGAGAGATTTATGTTACATCCTACCTAGTAACCAAACACGTTCTAACCCCAGAATAAATGAGAAGAGTATATAATTGTACTTCCAGTTACCAGGGCTTGGAGAAACCCAAACTTGACTTTATAAGCCAGTCGGTCACATCTCACCTCCACAACACTATTATGGGTCAGAATTGCCATGTGAATCCTAGATGGAGGAATTCTGGTTTTTCTGGAGGACTTGCTAGTCACTCCAAAGTCTCTTCCAATTTTAAGTGCAAATCGTGATCCGCCCCCCCCCCCCCCCCCCCCCAGGTTCTGAATAACCTAAGTCCTGGACTAGGTTTGAAGATGGCTTTTGTTCCTAGTACCATTCCTGTGGTGGGCGGGGCCCTGGGGGAGGGATCAGGTGGCTGTGGGCAGCAAGAAGCTGAGGATTTCCTGCTTCCCAGGAAGCCAGAAGCTCCCTCCTCCTGTGCTGCTGTCACCTCCCTAGAAACACTGCTCAGTTCTCTCCTGAGCCACGTTCAACATGGTACAAATGTGCTGCCTTTTCAGAGCAAACTGATAAAGTGTGAGGAGTTGAGGTCACAGGTTTTTCTCTAAATAAAAGGTTCCTCAAATAAATGACTGGCTTCCAGCTGTTGCATACTACCAATGGGTGTGAAATACACTTTGCTGAAAAATGCAACCTAGGTTCATGGGGCAGAATCTCTCATGACGACATTATCTTAATATTTTAATTTATACTCCATAGCTTAAAAACTTCCCTCAAGAGACCTACTTTTTAAAATTGCCAATCATCTGGAAAAGCAAGTAAGTTCCAGAAGCTCCAGCACCTGAGTAGCTTGCTGCACACAGGCAAATTGCAGGAACGCCAGGAAGTGCCCTCATGATGTTCATGGCTCGGCAGCCACGAGGAATCTTTTTGGTTCTAGAGGCAGCAGTGCCCGAGCATCTGTTACAGAAATAGGGAAACTGCAAAAGGTGATTTGCCAGTAGATCAGGTCTATGTGTGATAGCTGCAGGGGTGGCCAGAGGCCAGATCTGATCCAGGTGAGTTTGGAACTTGGAAATAGAAGCTTAGGGAAGAAAGGAACTTTAGAGACCATCTGTCCCTCTGCCTTCATGGACGTGTTTAAAAGAAACAAGTGACTTGCTCAGAGTCACAAAACCAGTTAATGACACACCTAACACTGAAATCCAACTCAATCTCCTGCCTATTAAATAAATTGGCTTAGGGGCGCCTGGGTGGCTCAGTCGGTTAAGTGTCCGACTTCAGCTCAGGTCATGATCTCACGGTTCATGGGTTCAAGCCCCACATCGAGCTCTGTGCTGACAGCTCAGAGTCTGGACCCTGCTTTGGATTCTGTGTCTCCCTCTCTCTCTGCCCCTCCCCACTCATGCTCTGTCTCTGTCTCTCAAAAATAAATAAATGTTAAAAAAATTTTTTTTTAAATAAAAAATAAATACATTGGGTTAAAAACAGTACTTTTAGAGTAACCCTGATTCCTCAACTTGTAGAACCTTGTAAGCAAAAACCAAACACTATTGTTACCCCCTTCTCCAACACCCTGCCCTGGCCATGCCCATCTGTGCTGGCCCAAGTAAATTACAAAGTGATTCTCCAGCCCAGTCCAGTGCCTCCAGGGCTGGCATGTGGCAAAGTGGGGAAAGAGAACTTCCCAAGTACGAATGCCTATCACAGACTCTTTGATACCAAGAACTTGTGACTCCTGTAGTGGCCTTGGTCGGGGAGTGATTCTGCCCCAGGCAGAGTCTTCAGGCCTCTCAAGGCAAATACTTGGTTGGGCTCTGAGAGCTTGGCAGTGAGCGCGGAAATGTGACTGATCCCTGCCTCCAAGCTGCCCGGGAGCAGTGAGTCCTGCTGTGGCTTGGCACAAATATGAACTCTGTTTTTAAAAATTTTGATGGAAAGAGAAAGCAAATTTGAGAGCAAGCCAAAATGTTAAAGTGGATTAGCTGGCGACAGTCCAAGGCAAACAAGACCCAAGTGAGTATGTCTCCCACCGGACATACTGTGCTCGGGAGGAGAGGCATGAGTGGGGGGATGGCACGCCGCTTGGGGGTCTGGGGGCAGAGAGAGAAGTGGCAGCTCTCAGGGCAAGGATTTTACTGGAGAGTTCTGCACAGACCTCTTGGCGTATCACTTACCCTTTTTTTCTTCTGTGTCGGTTAAAAGGTTCTTTTAGTACAAAGCAAGAAGACTGAATGCCTTATTAAAGTGAACGGTAGGGGAGACAGGCTGTGAGAAGTATTGTTCTTAAAAAGTTGAGCTCCTGGAGGACTAGAAGTGACACCAGGAGTATGGTGTCTGGGGGTAAGCAATCCTGGTGGGTATGAAAGTGAACTCTTTCAGAAAATTCAGGCAGAAATGTTGCTGGAATGAACATCTGCAGCCACAGCAGTGAGACTAGAATGGATGGGGCAGGTGAAGGGGGCTTCGAGTGGTGTTTGTGCCTTAGCTGGAGCTACCTCTGTCTATGCTCACTGTGCTGTAAAGCTGGACACCGGTTACCTGTGGCCACAACGTAGGATTCTTGGGAAAAGCCTGTTGGATAGCAAGTGCATCAGTGTTACCCTGTTGCTTGATCTTGAGCTTAGATGGGACGTGCTTGCTCAGAGTTCACCCGCCTGGAAGCTCAGTGTCACTTCCTCGCTGCTCGACAGCTACTGCCCACCTGTCTGCATAACGCATGTTGCATGGGTCTTGGGATTTGTGGCACTGGGGTGAAGTGAGGCCAAAAAGCAGGTCCTTGTCAAGAGAAGTAAGTTTGAATGTCCTCCGTGGTGGCTCTCTACAAGGAGCAACAGCGAGGACGTGACTTTGGCTCAGGGCCTCTCCCAGGGGCAGTGAGCAGCAGTTGCCTTCTGATGGGAGCAGCCTGTTTCTGCCCCAATACCTCTGCCTGTTGAAAGAAACCTGCTAGAAGAAGATGCAGAACTGTGCACACGGGACCCAGGATAGATGTCCTTTCCCTCATTGCAGGCAGACTCTTGCCCCCAGCAGTCGGTCTTTCCATTCTTCCCCCACCATGTGCTGTGCAGAACGGGCCCCGGCTGTGCTGGAGAAGCCACTTCTGTGTATCAGGGCCAGTGGTCAGTTTTCAGCCTCCCCATACACAAGGGCTTAAAATTGAGTCTTCTGAGTTCAGAAAGGTTCACCTACCAGCCTTTTTTAATGCTCTACCTGGTTCTGTTGGAAATTGGTAATGGCAGAGAGATGTATGCACTCACAACAAGCTCGGGAGAGAGCCTCTGTTCTGCCTGGCCCCTGCTGATGCTGGCTGTGGACTGCTTAGTGAGTGTCCCGTACACAGTGCTCTCACCCCGTACCAATGGCAAGGGCTTATATCCCCTCTGAACTTCATGATGCACTGAAGGGAAAGAAAGCCTCCACCTTTTACTATGTCTGTCTCTGGTCTCCTGCCAAATGGTGTCATTTCAGCAGCAGGAATGGGGTTTAACAAGTGTCATTTGCTACTTGCTATCACTGATTTGCATGCACATGGAAGACTTGATTTTAGTGAGCACCAGGGAGATTAAAAATTCACTATCTTCTTTTCCTTGGGATTTTGATGGATGCCACCTTTTATGTCACGGATTCATTGACCACTTCTTGAGCTCTACTATATGGCAGGCACAGTTCTAGACACAGAGGATATGGCAGTGAACAAAAGAAAATACCTTGGTTTCCTGCTTCGACCTGTCTCTCTTTCCTGCTGATTGGCAGCCTAAATATGCTCAATTTTAAGGCATTTGTAATGCATTGGAACTGACTTTTGTTTTAACCTCTATCTCTATATGTGTATCTGTGACTGACACCTTTGGGGCTTTTATCTAAAAAGAACTCAGCAATCCTTTTAAAAAGATCACTTGGGAACACTTGGAGGTAGTCCTGCAATTTTCAGTTCTCTGATTCATAACCATTGCAGATCAGAATGCCAGATTACACACCCACACCCCCCCCCACACACACACACACAAACAACACTATTATCTTTTGGCCCTGATTGCGTTCGGCACACTCCTGATTAGAGAAGGTTACACTCATGTCAGGAAGACAGACATTCTAGACAAAGAGAAAAGAGGAGGACGTATTCAACCTAACCCCCAAATACTTTTAAATTTTGTGTATCTCATGAAACAGTTAGGAATATTGGAAGGAAGTTGTTCGTAAAAGAAAAGTATTCTCATTTTTAAAAAAAGAATGTGAGGGTATGAGGAGTGGGAAAAGGTTTGTTTAAAGGAGGTGCTTCAAACTGTGGAATGTGAAATGTGTAATGCAGAGTCCAGCTCCTCACTCTGCCCCACTGCACCTACATGTAACCCCGAAAAAGTCACAATTTTTATGCCTTTTCCACATGAAACTTTATTGGATTCATGAAAAAATTTTTGAAAAATCCCCAAAGAGGGAGATTTTTAGGATATGTTCTCTAACATTTAAACTCAAGACAGTGCTTCTGAGGCATCTGTGTGTCTCACTAGGTTAAGCCTCCAACTTTGGCTCAGGTCATGACTTCACGGTTTGTGGGTTCGAGCCTCATGTGGGGCTCTGTGTTGACAGCTCAGAGCCTGGAACCTGCTTCAGATTCTGTGTCTCCCTTTCTCTCTGCTCCTCGCCTGCTCACGCTCTATCTCTGTCTCTCGAACATGAATAAATGTTAAAAAAAAAAATTTAAGACAGTGCTTCTAACAGGAACGTGAAGTCCAAACCACTAGGTTGGTTGTGTTATTTAAAGAGCAAACTAGTTGGCACAACCATTAACAAATGACCAAGTAAAAAAGATCTGTTAATAGAGAAGAATGAAATTAGCTAGAGGTAGAATAGAAAATTGTTTCAAATATATTGGTATACTGATTTCATTCTTTTATTCAATGGAATGCTACTGAGTGTCCACTGCTGACAAGATACCATGGAGATTCCCGATACCTAACAACAACCTCTGTCCTTTCACACCCCAGGTGTCTTATCTGTGATGCCAAACACGGTGACTATGGGCATGTTTCATGTATTTATGAAAGGGACCATTGTACTTAGCACTTCCTTTATGCCAGTTGCTTTGCAAATTAGCTGAGAAATTAGAAAGACTTACCATACTGTATGCTAGGTTTTGTAACAGAAGCATACCCACTTTGTGCAACAAACTTACCCCCGGGAAGGGGATGGCTTCTACACCAAAAGTGAAATTTGAGCTTCACCGTAAGGTTCATCTTTCTATCTGTTTCTCCTCCTTTGCATCAGTTTTGATACACAAATAAGTTATTCTCATCAGGGACAATATGTAGAAGAGAAGTACTACTGATACATCTGTATCAAAAGAATTACTTGGTTTTGATGTGGAATTTGGCTTTTTTTTTTTTAATGGGCTATTAGTTCTGATAGGAACTGTTCAGAAAAATAGTTAGAATCTTTACCAAAATCTTCTTACACTTCCTCATAATAATTCAATCAAACCTGATTTTCCTTAAAGATATGCATTCAAGATTCTTAAGATGAACTTTTAAAGTAGTGAACTTTTAAACCCACATGTTTCAAAATGTGGGTATTCTAGAGAGATTCTTTAAAAACATGAAGGCTCATATTTATTTATTCTTCTTAAAAATGTTTAAGGGCACATGGGTGGCTCAGTTGGGGAATCATGTGACTTTGGCTCAGGTCATGATCTTGCAGTCTGTGAGCTTGAGCTCTGCGTCAGGCTCTGTGCTGATAGCTCAGAGCCTGGAGATTGCTTCAGATTCTGTGTCTTCCTCCCTCTCTGCTTTTCCCTCGCTCACACTCCATTTCTCTTTCTCTCTTTCTCTCAAAAATAAATAAATATCTTTTAAAAAGTTTAAGCAAGTAGTTGTATACAATAAGTACCATTTTTCACTTTTTCCATGTAACAAATTTGGGTAATTATACAGTGAGTCATGTAATGCTACTTCATTCTTTTTGATGATTATGCAGTATTCCATTACTTACGGTACTATAGGTTATTTAACTAGTTCTCTGTTGATGGGTAAATGAAATGTTTCCGATCTTTTGCCATTACAAACAAGGCTGTAATTGGTAGCTTTGTATAGATACAGTTTCTCACACTTGTGAATTATGAGTATATTAATAGGGTAACTTCCTAGAAGTACAACTACTACATCAAAAGGATTTACATTTAAAATTTTGATAGCCATTGTCAGATTGCTCTGTGTGGATGTTGTACCAGTCCATACTCCCATCAGTTGAATTTAAGAGTCCCCACAATCTTGCAATTTAGTGTAGCATCGATATTTTAATCTTTTCCAAGCTGATATCAGATACTGTAAAAATAATCCTTATTCATTATTGCCCTGTGTGTTTTGTTTAACTGATAATATTAGTTTCTTTTATTTTTATTGAAATGTCCAGTGTTTATACTGTTACCCAAATGAGACTTGTGGGTTTGTCTCATTAATGTTAATTATACTTTTGTTTCTATGGATAAAATACATTCCTAATTAAAAGTATTTGGTTTACATTAAACTTTAAAAAAAAATTTTAAAGTAAAATACAGGGGCACCTGGGTGGCTCAGTGAGTTAAGCGTCTGACTTCAGCTCAGGTCATGATCTCACACTTCATGAATTAGAGCCCCACATCAGGCTCTGTGCTGACAGCTTGGAGCCTGGAGCCTGCTTCGGATTCTCTGTCTCCTGCTCTCTCTCTCTCTCTGCCCCTCCCCCACTTGTACTCTCTCTCAAAATAAATAAATAAGTAAACTTTTTTTTTAAAAAAGTAAAATACATATGCTAAAAATGTATACAAACTCCCAGACAATTGAATGGACAATTATAAAGTGAACATACAGGAAATAACCATGCTGGTCAGAAAGGCAGGACATTGCCAGCTTTCCAGAAGCCCCCTGTGTGTCCCTTCCTGGTCACAACCCTGTTCTTCTCCCTTAGAGGTAATCATTCTCGTAACATTCGTGATAATACTATCCTTACTTTTATTTATATTTTTACCTCCTTTGTATGTGTCCCTAAGCAATATAGTTTCAATGCGGCTGTTCTTAAATTTCATATGACTGGAATTATATTGCATGTTTGTGTGTGTGTGTGTGTGTGTGTGTGTGTGTGTGTGTGATTTTTATGGAATTCATCCATGCTGATGTGTGTCATTCATTCATTTAGTTGTTATGTAGTATTCCATTATATGACTATACCACAATTTATCCATTCTGTGCATGGGATATTTGGGGCTGCTGGAGCAATACTGCTATAAATATTCTTGTATCTGTATGCTTGGGCACACTTGCTTGAGCTTCCCTACAGTGTAAAGCGAGGCGTGGAATTTCTAGGTGAACAAAAAAGGACTTACTGAGTGATAGGGTATATCTCTGTCTATACCTTCAACTTTACTAGATGATGTGAACTATTTTTCAAAATGCTGGTGCCAAATGGACACTCCTACCAGTATATATGAGAGTTTCGATTGCTCTGTACACTAGCCTATACCTGACACTGTCAGACTTCAAAATTTTTGCAGGTCTGGTGGGCATATGGTAGTATCTGCTTATGGTTTTAATTTGCATTTCCCTAAGCATTAATGAGGTTGGATACTTTTTCATGTCCTTAATGGGGCTTTGGGTTTTCTTTCTTTTTTTTTTTTTTTTTTTTTTTTTTTTTTTGATGCCCTGTTCAAGCCTCCTGCCCATCCATGTATCTAGTGAGTTGTCTAGGGGTTTCTTGTCATACATTCTAGATATTAGTCCCTTATTGGTTATATATGTTGTAAATGTCTGTTCTCACTCTGTGGCTCATCTTTCTACTCTCTTTATTCTGTCTTGATAAACATAAAATTTGTCATTTTGAAGTCAATATATTTGTAAGTTAGAGGTTCATGTGATGTCATATGAGACGTTTCCTACATTTAGTATTTTCAAATATAATTCACCATTTATTTCTCCTCAGAATAATATACCAACACGGAAACTTTATTTTTAATGCGGGTTTCTGTCAATCCCTAAGCATCCCTCCTCTATTTTAATGAAAGAATAAGAACTGCTTGACTTTTGAAGGTATCGGTCTGTTGTCCTACATTATATGACAGGGAACACAGCTAAAGCAATGAAGTGTGTTAGAATAAAAGGTAATAAATATATTGGATTTGGAACTCAGCTGTCCAACAAACAGATCCAAGACATAGGAAGTCTTCACATGGCAAAACTAAACACGTACGCTCACAGGAAAGCCTCTTGAATCCTGATTTGGTATGTAATTCTTACCATCTTGGCCATCTAGTTACTTAGATATTACTTAGAAAATTAGAAGAGGAGAAAGTTCCTTCTGTCTAGACCCACCAATAGCCACAAAGGCTGAGCTACTGTCAGCAAGAGAGGAAGCAGAAAAGCTCTGAGAGCAAAAGCTGATGGGTGCATTAAAACTCCCAACAGTTTGGTTCTCTTCAGTGAGGGTACCAAGATTTCATCATGACTGAGCATATCTGAGGACCCCCTTATATTCTGCACTACACCATAATTATTCATCATGGTGGTATTTGTATTGTAAACAGAAGGGAAAATTATGTTCACCGTATTCTGTTTCAGAAGTTAGAGATATAAAGATATCCATAAAGATGGCTAAATCGGGGAGATAAAGTGCTGGTGTTTAGCTATTCAGAAAACTTGATTATCCCACCAGGCACATTTCCCAGGGGTTCTGGGGACCTGAGGTGATGCTGACGGGGGTTTACATTAGCGGAATGATTGGTGAGACTCCACTTTTCTCAGTCCTAGGGATTGACCCCAAAAAGACTGAGGGCTACACTTCGTATCTGCGTCATTCACTGTAGTGTGAGCCGGTGTCCTACCACATGTGGCCTATGGGCAGAGCCTCCCCACTGTTCCCCGGGCCTTCACGCTTACCTCCCTCCGCTCCCTTCTCCACTCTGCAGGCAGTGTGATCTGTTTTTCTTTTTGTTTGTTTTAATTTTTTTTATGTTTATTCATTTTTGAGAGAGAGACAGAGCATGAGCGGGGGAAGGGCAGAGAGAGAGGGAGACACAGAATCTGAAGCAGGCTCCAGGCTCTGAGCTGTCAGCACAGAGCCTGACACAAGGCTTGAACTCACAGACTGCGAAAACATGACCTGAGCCAAAGTTGGACGCTCAACTAACTGAGCCACCCAGGCGCCCCCAGTGGACAAGCTGTCCACATCACTTAATGGCCTTAAGCCCTTCAATAGTGTCTCTTTGTTCTGAGGCTGAATGTCAAAATCTTCACCATGACCTATGTGGCTGCATGGTCTGGCCTCGGCCCACTTCTCTGGCCTCATGAGAACCACTCTTTTCCTCCTGTATTCTGCCTTGCAGCCTGTACCTGGCCTTCCTTGAATGTCCCAGGTTTCTTCCCATCCCAAGACCTGTAGACAGGGCCTGTTTTCTCTGTCTGGAAGATCATCTCTCCTCCCATGCCACAGTCCACCCCTTTTGCCCTCTTTTCTTTCTAATTTTATCCTGTCCTAATCCACTGCCCAAGTCCCCTCCCCAAGCCACATCTCTCACAACACTCTGTACTGTTATTTCTCAGTACCTGCCGCTGTGGCCATAAGCATTTGTGTGGTTATATGACTGCCTCCTATGCTAGACTTTCAGTCCATGAGGATGGAGGGATGTCTGTTTTATACCCCCATTGCATCACCGAATCCAGCAAAGTACTGACTCCTAGAAGGTGCTCAGTAAATATTTGTTCAAGGAATAACTGGATAACAAATAAACACAAGGTAACATGTTTGGCATTGTGGGTAAGAGAGAGATCTGGAAATTGAGACCAAATGTAATTAAGAAACTAAAAATCCTAGTTTGGGAGGATCAGAGAAGTTTTAGCATTAGACTTTACTAAGTGGGTAGAATTTATCCAGGCAGCACTGTGGAGGCAAGGGTGGGGCACAGAGAAAGGTCATACTACATGGATGAAACAGTAAGAGCAGGTAAGGGAGAAAGGGGAAAATAGGATGGGTTTGGGGCTTGCAGGGGAGATATATGTCTGGTTGAAGTTCTGGGTCTGTGAGGTGAGCTGTGGGAGATTAAGACCAGAAGGATTGCTTGGCTCAGATCATGGAAGACCCTGGACACCATTCAAAGGAATTTAGACGTTATTCATTAACATCCAAGAAACACCGTTGGTTTGGGGGTTTTGTTTGTTTGTTTGTCTGCATGGCGGTGACTTTCATCCTCACCTAGATGCATCACTGTCATTTTACTCTGTCATTCTTTCTCTAGTCTCAGAAAGAGTCTAATGCTAACCCACCCATCCACAACCCTCTAAATCTCATCCTTTATACCCACTGGAGTATATCACTTCAACACCTCCTCTCCCACATGTCGTCAACCACTGCCTGCCATGCTGCCATCTACCACATGTTGTCCCCTCATGCTCCAGTGAGAGCCACATTTGAACTTCTGCTCATGATTCTTCTTTCTCTACATCACCCCGCCACCCCCAGCCATGGTTTTTGTTGCTTCGATTCTGATGTCCATGACAAAAATGCCAAGATTATAGCTCTGAAGTGACTTTACTCCTAATGGCAGTTTTCACTTTAATTTACTCACCCACCACGTGCCGGGCACTGTTCCAGAATGGAGATGCAGCACTGAAACAAAACAGGCCAGTCCCCACCCATCTGAAGTTCTGAGGAACCAGAAAACCAATAAGCAAATTCGAGACTGAGTGGCCACATAATGAACACTGTTAGTGCCGGGCACCGTTATTATAACTGGTCACCTGTGTGTTTCCAGTTTGATGTCCGACTTTTCCTCAGTCTCAGTCTCAGAAAATTATTTCTTTTTCTCTCAAACTAGTAACGTGGTTTGACTTCCCCATTTGGGGCAGAACAATATGATTTTCCCAAATACCCATGTTTTATCTTTGGGTCCATTCTCGGCATATTCCCTGACAGCCAGTCTGTTGCTAAGTCCTGAGAACGAGTCCCTCAAAATATCTGTCACACCACTCTGCTGGGCCTTGGTTACCGTTTGCTGAAATTCTTTCAGTAACCTCCCTGCTTTCTGGGATTTTGCTCCTGTGTCTTATCTTTTCTTCTGATACCAGATTCATCCTCCTCAAACTATTCCTTCAATGTCTCACTTGTCAGCTAAAAGCCTCAGTAGCACATTCACTAAGGATCAAGTACAGATGTTTATAAAGTTTTCCCTCCAACATATCCTTTAGAGACCTTTGCTGTCATATATGCTATAATGCATCTGCTTCCGATTAAATCATATGAAACTGCCATTTTTGTGTATCCAAAATGGGTGAATCCTGGCAATTTATATGTTTCAGCCTAATTACACTTATCACATAATGGGTTGCCTATGTGTCTTTCTCCCATGTTACATTGTGAGTTCCTTGACAATCATGTCTCGGTGCTAATGATGCTCCCATCTCTACTGTCTACGACAGCATCTAGCACATAATAAATAATGGCAGTCGAATGCCCCCAGCCATGTCATGCTTTGCTCCTGCTGTGTCCACCAGTAATGCTTACTGACTTGCATAATCACATCTGGCCCACCCTTCACTGCCAGCCTGACTCATGCCTCCTTCATGCTAATGCTCACTACTTCTCCCACCATACCTCTGAGCACAAGCATTGCCCCCTCTCCTGTCCCCTCCCCCACCTCAAACAAGTCAAATATCATTGTTTAACATCCAGGTCATATGTTAGGTGTTTTACATAGTATTTGCCATGTTGTTTAGCATAAAGTTGCACCCTTAACAATGAGTTGAGAAATCTCTGTTTCTAGCCCTTATCTCTCACACTCAGGTCGATAGTGCTATGTTTCCAACTGTCTGTGGCCGAACTGCACTTGGGTGACTCACGCGCTCTCTTTGGCAGACCTGAAACTGAACACATCCCCTACCATCTCCCAGACAATCTTTTCTTAACCCCCATCTACAACTGTACCATTAAGGCATCTTGGCTCTCCTTCATTCTTGATCCTTTTCCTGAAATCGTGTTGCAATGAACCATCGTGGAGATTGCATAGTCTTCATCCTGACTCTAGATTTTCATGGGATATATAAAGTCTATCCCTGGCAGCTTTAAGAGGAGACGCATGTCTCCCAAACCACAAGAACATTCTCTAGGACTTACAGCCTCCTGATACACAGGCCCCTTACCCCCTAGCCCTGCCCCTTTTCTGGGTTCCTTACTGTCTGCAAACCTCTCCTCTAATATATGTTTATATGTTTTCTGGTAGATTATCTGTGTGATTCTCTTCACTAAAATATAATGACCTTTTAAATAATAATCGCCTTTGTCTACCAACCTATCACAGACATCACTATGTTTCCAAAACTATTTCTCTGTACTGGTGGATACAGGAAAAGTGATGTTGAAACAAGTTTTCTTCATTATTAGAATGATTTCTGGAGTCCCTTCCCTTAGCACTTTGTGAGACAGCATCTTCTTCCGGTTCCCTTTTGTTTCCTTTGGGCTGGTTTTTATGTCAGCAACTGAGTCCCGAGATCCATAAAGACAAGGTTCACGTGGGATACCGTCTGCTGTGTTCAGTGCACTGCCACACAGTTAGACATTCATAGACATGCTCAGAAATACTTGTTTGAATAATATGTTTTATGTGTATAACTTCTGTTTTTGTATATTGATGAATTGTGTGTCTCTGAATGTGTTTCCCATACACTCTGTAGGAAATATTCATCGACGTGGTCTGGGAGGCAGGGATATCTTGAACATATTTTCTGGCCATCAGGCCATTGTAAACCATTATGTCATGGGCTCCAAAAACTCATGGCTGTGGGGGGCACAGGTGAAGAGCCTACCTGAGCTGCAGCATGTAATTCCTTTCTTCCCACCTGCTTGGGAGTCTTCCTTTTCCTTCTAAACATGAGACACTAATTTTTCTGTGTTAAACATAAAAAACAAATGTGTACATGTATATATGTGTGTATTGTGCTTATGTATGCATATGTACATATATATGTATATACATATATGTGTGCATGTATGTATATATGAAGGAAATACACCAAAACGTAAATAGTGGTTATTTCTGGATGGTGGCTTTTTCCAAATTTTCTATAAGAAAATTACTTTTATTAACAAAGAAAACCCTACTAGATGTTATTTTTAAAGGACAGGAAAGAACATGATTATTAAATGGTTGCTTAGGTCCACCCTCAGCATGAACCTAAGACAAGGGACAAGCAGGTGCCCGGTAGGAAACAGGGTGATCAATGTCTCAGTATCTTGAGAGGAGGGAAAGTGACCAGAGAGTGAATTTGGGCTGATGTGTAGGATGGGCCAAGGTTGCGAGCTGAGGAGCTGGAAACTTTGGTTGTGAAGGACAGGAACCTTGGACAGTGAAAGGAAAGAGAAGGAAAATTCAGGGGGTGGGCAGTTGGGGGTGATGAGGGAATGAGTTCATCAGGGTTTCCCCCCGAATGCAGCTATTTAGTGAAGCGTGGAAAAGGTAAGGAAGAGCTGAAATTACACTTTCAAGTTCATGAGGAGATTCTATGAAGAGATACACAGTGTGAGAGACAGAAAGCAGACATGTTTCAAGTTTGATTTTAAGCCCCTGTAATTCCAGAGGGGTTTCAGAGTGACTGAGCGTGGGGATATTGGGACCCAGGTTAGGAAGACACAGAGAGCCTCCAGGAAGGAAACTGGTTACCCTGCGTGGGCAGCAAGGTTTCGAACACGAGATTCATCATTAGGTCAAGCCCCAGCTCTTCCCCGGCCCCTCACCTCCCTCTGTCCCTTCAACTCCCACAGTCTAAGTGTAGAGGGAATGTTTTCTGATAAGAATTCTTGGGAAAGAGGCAATTTCTAAACTTTCTGAACTTGAAACAAAAAAAATAATTACACGAAACCAATATTTTCAAGGATGTTTCTCCCACACTTCCTGGTTCCATGGTGCTCTCAGAGGGTTCCCTGAGCAGAGGGAAAAGCAGAAAGAAGAAAAACAGGGGGATGAACTCTTCCTTCCTGTGACTGATTTGTTTCACGGGGGTGGCCTTCCTGAGGTGGGGAGAGCCTGGCCTGTCACTTGGGAGGGAGCACAGCAGGGCATAACTCTGTGCCACCTTCCAGGCCAGTTGGTCCTTCTCAGTAGCTCCTAACAGCATCCTAGATAAGGAACCCTGGGGTCCGCATGAGCAGCAGACATCTAGAAGCCAAAAGGAGACCCTTCAGGCAGAGTAGAAAGCAAGAAAGAACACATAAGAAAGTCACAAAATCAATCCTTAAAAAAAGAGCTGAAGTAAAAATATACTTTCTGGTGTTTATATCTTTCCCGTATGCACGATTCAATATTTTTACTACTCTGTATCGCAGTTGGTGATTCTGATGGCTACATCAAGGAAAATTTCCAGTCTGGGCTCTACATTGAAATTTGGGGGTAGAGAAAGCCTCTTTTAAACCAGTTAACATAGTATTTGCAGAGTTCCCTGTGTATAATGGAAACAAGAGGGCACATAAAGTCCCCATCAAGGATAATACCCCCGCCCCCTGCTGCCCCATCTAATGGGGGAGATATAGTCCCTCTCTAAGAAGTCCCTGCTACAATTGGGAAGGCCAGGGAAAGCACAGAGGCTGCCTGCTAAGGAAGCCATTCAGAGCATAAACAGCTCACAATGACAACTGCCTCTCTTGCTGAACTCTTAATATGAGCCTGGCATTTTATCTATAATCTTTCATTTGGTCCTCACAACAATTCTTCAAGGTAAGTATCATTATCCTCATTTTGCAGATGAGGAACATGTCACTCTAAGAGGTTCAATAACTTGCCCAAGGTCACACAACCAGAACATGGCAGAACATAGATATGAACCTAAGTCTTGCTGGTGTCCACTATGCACACTGCCTTCCACTGGATAAGCTCACTAAGGGAAACAATTGGATAATTCAAGCCAAAGCACACAAAATAACATTTTACCCAAATGGTCTAAGTCCTATCATTTCCCCCTTGATCATCTGAGTAAAACACACCTGCATTAAAATACCAAGAACATTCCATGTTCCCTATATCCCATGTGTCAATCGCTCACTGGGTAGCAGAACAAGGCATGAGTCAGGAATGTGGAAGAGGCTCTTTATTATGTCTTAACTATGGGAGTAGTAATTCAGGCATACTTCTGACTCACTGGCTTCCCAGTCCATCAGAGAGAAACATCAGAAGATACAGCCAACTGGAGATGCACTTAAAAACATATTGCCAAATAGTTGTCTCAAATTCTTTATGAACCAAGAAAGGGTTTAAATCTATAATATATAAATATGTTCCCCATTTGTGGCTATTATTATACCACTGGATGTCCAATGATGTCTCTTATGCACCCAGGGTCTGCAGAACATCTCCGGTAGTTCAGAAAGCTCATGTCATGAGTGTCTAGTATTTGAATGGAGCCTACATTGTATTATATAAAGTATTTATAAAAAGGGTGTCTATACCTGAATAGTGGAAGATAGGGGAAATATCAACATAGGACCCTCCTTAAAGATAAAAGAATAATGAGGAGGTCTGGTTAATAAAAGCTACTGCTCTAGTGAAGTGGGTCTCACTGATTCTTGCCCCTCATGGAAAATGCCAAAGACAAGTACTTCTGGACAGTGTGTGCTGTCGGATGTGAAAATGCAGTTCAAACACTACAACACTCAGGTTTTCCAGCGATGGAGTGTGCCGAGGATTCCAAACCAGGCATCCCACAGAATTATGAGGGAAATATATCTAAAAGCTAACTACAGGCCCTACCCTGGCCTACTGAATTGAAATGCCAAAGGTATAGGGTGATTGGATGTGGAACATATATATGAATTCCAAGCTGAGAGATATTTTCTAAATAATAGAAATAATTATCATCTCAAACAAATTTAATGGCCTTTCCCCCTCCCCACACTTTGATTTAAACTTTTCTTATTAGTTCTTTTTAATGATGATTCTTAGAAAATCATCTCAAAGAGATTATGAACGGCTGTCATTTTTGAAGTTAAGAGCTATGCATTGGTATTCACTACTCTTTCATGAAGTTACCAACTGGGCTATGTAAAATAGTAGCCTCCTATATGAATGTGTCTGTATTTTCTCAGGGTTTTAGAGAACAAGCATTCAGTTTGCCTACATGCATTTATTTCTTAGATGTCTCACACATCAAACCAGCAGACAGATGTGCAGGTGCACAGAGACAAATATAACTTGAGGTTTAAAAGGGGGTAAAAATTCTTCTGCAAGACCTAATGGATATATATATATATATATATATATATATATATATATATATAATATATATATATAATGAAGTGACCCAAACCTCTTCTAGATAGGTCCTTGAGGATAAGATGGATCCACAAAATACGTGAGATGCTTTCCAAGACCTTGGGAATCCACAAACATCCAGACATCACTTAGGAAGATCAATTCACCTTTGCAGGAGCCACCGTAGCACAATGGTTAAGGACAGCCTTGGAATCAAACCAACCACAGTACAGATCTCACCCCCTTCACTTGCCAGTTGTATGATCCTGGGCAGGGCCTCTCAGGGCTTCAGTCTGCAAAATGGAGGTAATGGTATTACCTATCCCATAACGTTGTGGTGCAAAATACATGAAATGATGCAAGCCAGACACTCAGCTCTTTGCCTAGCATGTGCTAAACACTCAACAAATATTAGCTATTAATAATAATGACAATAAAAATATTTTTAAAAACTGTCTCTCCCTTCAGAATTTTAAGAACTGTGTAAAGAATAAAATGTCAAAGTCAGCATCTATAAAACCGTTAAATTCTGCCACTAAATTCTCCAGATCTTATAGCACATCTATTCATTAAACTGGTAATGACAGTAACTTATAGTGTGGGGAACTAACTAATCAGGACAGCAGATACCACCCCTCTGCCCCACCTCCCTATTAATGTAATGTATATAAAATTCCTAAGACCCTTTGCCTTAGTAAAGATGAACTCTGTGGTCACCAGCACCTTCTATGAGTTACTTCACAAATGCATGTGTACAGCTCCTGGCTTTCTTCAGAATCTCCTCTCCTTTCTGAATTCTAAGTATCCCCTATCTTCCTCACAGCTCAGAGTAACTGCCATTTTACCTTGATGCTGAAGTGTTTTCTTTCCCTAACGAACAGTTTTTGGCTGGCTGGAGTTCTTACTAAGGGAGTTTGAGATTGTTTTCTCATTTCTATATGGCAAGTATGATGGAACCTTTAGCATCATAATCTGAGCCACAGTCAAATATGAGATCATACTCTTTAATTTACCTTGGACTTTTCTCTTGGCTGAGCCATTGCTTTTTAGAATATTTCACACCTCCAATAGCACTAGAAGTTGACTTTCTTTGAGGGGTCTTTATTAAAGAAATGATTCCATTGCTTCTGGTGTCTGAGTAGAGTAGGTGTGGCCACACTGGAATATGGAAGCTGGGTCTCTGGAAGGCTCCCTCATTCACCCATTGATCCACTCCTTCAGCCAGCCATGTGGCCTCACAAACCAACCACATGCCTTGGAAAAATCACAGATTACCACATGTCACGAACCCTGGAGATACTTGAAATCGGGAATTTTAGGTCACTTACTGCCAAAGACGTGCTACATAAATGGTTAAACTTTTCTCAGTTTCTTTCCCCCCAAATGAATGTCATAGTGAGACTTGCTGGCAGGGCACAGGGATCCTAAAAGAGTTGAAACAAAGAAACACAACAGAAGGGTATGAAATAAACACTAATGATCGCTGTCACTAGGACTTCATATTTAACGCATCTCTCTTTATATTCTTCCTGGCTCTCCTCCTGCTTTTATGTGTGGGATGTTGGGAAACCACAGGACTGCTCAACGAGCATCTAATGCGAGGAAAAGTGTATGGATTTGAGCCCTGCCAGAGTTAGTGAAAGTGGCCAGTCAGCGATCCTCATCTGGATCCTGGACTTGGTTGGCTTCTTCTGAACCTTCAGACCAAGGAATGTCCTCCTACACAGCACTGTGTTCCCTCCATTTCCTCTTCTAAAAAAATGATGGTGTATCTGCCAGGTTGCACTCTGTGCATTGGGTTGCTAGAAATACAGTAGGTTGCACTGATGATTTAACTCTGTTTTCTATAAAGGGCTACGGGATCTCGTGCAGATTTTTGCAAAGTCATATGCAAATCACAGAGCCCCGGCCCTTTTCTTAACAGGATGGCAACCTTGCTCCTCGGTGGCACCTGGGACCTGGAGATCCTTTCTCCACTTACGTTTAGCGCGCAGCCTGGGACTTGTCCCTGCAGCTCACCGGGTTAGCCGTGCCGCCGTTGGGACCTCCCACCTGGACTCCCATCACCCACCTCTCTTGAGACTGCTCTGGCAGGGCTGGTGTGGGGTACAGCCTTTGCTCAGAGGGCAACATGTTCCAGGCAAAATCTGCCCCCCTGGGCCATGGGCTTGCCCCTCGGGCTCCCTGCTTCTCTACCAGGTGCGATTCGAGGTTGCTGAGCTTCTCTCCAAAGCTGAAAATGGTGGGACGGTAGGGATCTGTGAGAGGCCCCATGACCCAAGCCACTCCCCCTGACTCCCAATCCAAACAGCAGGCACCCCAGGTCCTCTTCGCCCCGGGTGTCTGCCACGTGAGTGGGCATGCTCATCCAAGGGACATACTTATCTCTGGAGTTTTTGTCCAGATTGAACATTTCTATTGTCAGTGGCTCCTGACCTGGAAAACCCATCATTCTAATCTAGCCCTCCTCCCCCACATCATGAGAAAGAGGGAGGAGGAATAAGGGGTAGTTTATGGTAGAGAAGAGGAGGGTTAACTCTAGCGGTTCCTGAACATTGGCCCAACCATGTCCCCAACCAGTGTTCTCTCTGTGTCAGCCTGCCCAGGTTTTGTCGGAATTTCCTGGCTCCTCTAACCTCACTGCGGTTCAAAGACCACCCTCCTGACTCCCAAATTATCCTGTGGGGGGTGGGGGATGGGAAGAGGGAGAAGAAATAAATGAAACAAACTGGCTGCATGTTGGTAACTGTTGAGACTAGATGGTCAGTTCATGGGCATTCATTATACCATCTCTCCACTTTTGTATGTGTTTGCAATTTTTCATAATAAAAAGTTAAAAGTTTAAAAAGCCCTCCAGCTTCCAAGACACTCAAGAGAGCCCCATCCCCTAACAGAGTTTCCTGGAAACCCCACACCAAGGCAAGAAAGAGGCAAAGAGGATTCCATTACCTACATATATATATATGTATATATATATACTCATTTTCTAATTTTTTAAGGCCCACTGCTTTATTTTCAATAGACTAAACCATATTTCTAAGAGGGCCCCACGTTGGGCTTACTTCCTCCAGCTGGGTTATGGGGGAGGGCTGGGTAAAGGGGTCTTTAAAATCCTGAAAGTTTACACTTCCATGTACCTCGCAATCTTGTTGTGAGGATGGGACTTGTTCAGTGTTCTGAACTTTGTGGAGGAAACACGCGCCCAATTCACAGTGTCACTCCCTGGAATTGCACCTGGCTCAGGAAAGGACTGTCTTTGTACTTGAACTTAATCCAATGGAGAACCTTAACACGGGCATTTGCATGACTGAGAATTGCTGCTGTCTTTTTTCCGTATGTCACTTTCATGAATGTGTTCTAATAAAATGATTCTAAAGCAGGCTGTTGATATACAGTGATTTATAAATACTCTCTGTTGAGTGCTGAGGCCATTAATTTTCTACCAAGAATCCACCCCATCCCACTTTCTGGAAAGGTCTGTCTAGCTGGGGACAGACGCAGTGAGCATACATGTGGCATGCCGTCATGGCGGCACTTCTGCAGTTGCTATCACTAATAAGAATCATGTCAACCACAGCAATTTTGTGTTCTGGTTGCCTAGCAGCAGAATTTGTTTTCCAGAAGAAAGATGGCTATATGTAGTAGATTAGTATGGTGGGGAGAGAGGAGGAGGCAGGGCAAGAACAGGAGTAGAATTCACTCTACCAGGGAGGGGTGGGGGGGAGCAAGGTGGAAGAAGAGACAAAGGCAGCCAAAAAGAGAGACAAGCAAAGTTCAAACTTGTTCAGTGATAAATCTCAGCACATTCAAAAGATAGTGTTGTTAAATTTTATTTACAAAATAGCACCTTTTGCTCTCTAGCCATAGCAAGTCAGAAATCTCCAAATCTCATTAAGCAAACTGGAAGCAAAAGAAGAAAATCTATATTTCTGAAGGTAGATATTTTGAGAAACACTTTTTATCCCAATCTTTATTCCCTTCAGCCGGGCTGGCCAGGGCACTGCCATGAGCTGGTAACAAACTTAGTCTGGTTCTCTGGGGAAGCAGGCATTGTTAGAAACCTCATGGGGCGGGGGGCGGGTCAGGAGGGCAGAACCAGACAAAGAGGCTTCCATTTACTGAGCACGTTTCTCATACAGATGCTGGGAAGGCACCCGATATACATCATCTCCTCTAATCTTCACAGTCATCCTGAGGCAGGCAGTTCTGTCTTCATTTTCCAGCTGAAGAGGCTGAAGCTAAGAGAAGTAAATAACTTACACGATAAGTCATAAAGCTAGAAAATAGCAGCTCTGAGATTCAAATGTAGGTCTCTGATCTCCAGATCCATGTTTTTTCAAACCACAGGCCTGATGGCCCAGTGCCAGGTTGGGCTCTCCCCTGTGTACTGTCACGGTCTTCACCTTAATGAATTGTGCACCTTCTGTATGCCCTGGGGGTAGGGGGCGAGCACAGCCAGTATCCTGCTCTTCCTTGTGTGATTGGAGGTCTCTTCCAGGCCAGGTCTTTGTGGCCACATCCATGTCCCTGTGACTTATGCAGAGCACAGGCTGATGAGGCTAAGATCACCATCTGGCTTTCACAGGGATTTGCTCACTCAGCAAATACCTAGTACCTGCAAGTACTGGGCATTATGAACTAGGTGGACAAATATAGACTCACCCCGTTCTCAGGGAGCTTACCAGTAGAGGAGACATACATTAATCAAGTAACTCATCAATGGATCTATAATAACCGCTGAAAGGGACCTTGAAGATCACTGAGATCAACAAATGAAATGAGACCCAGAATAGCTACCCAGTTTGCCCAAGACCACACAGCGAGTTAGGGGCAGAGGACTAGAACTCAGAACTCCTGTTTTTCACTCTTAGACTACTGTTTTCCCTGCCACATCACACTCTAGTCTGCTACAAACATAGACTGCCCCCAGCCCCAAACAGCCAGATAAACATGTTGATCAATCAGTACACTAGCCCGTCTAGTAGAATCCAGATAGCACATTTTGTAATGATAAAGAGTATAGTGAACCAAATCCCCAAGGATGGCATATACTCAACCCATATTTATAGACTTATTTCAGAGCCCAAAGCAGGAGCAGAGAGGCAAGGCTCTCATGTTGTAGCAACCTTGCCTAATAAGGATGCTCGCAGGTGTTTCGGTGTTTTGGTCTGACCCCACTATTTCCTCATCTCCCAGTTTCAGCAGATATTCATTCACTCATTAATTCAACAGATATTTACTGAGTGTCCGCTAGTCCACTAGGCACAGTTCTCAGAGCTGGGGACACAGCAGTGGACAAAATGGACTGCCCTTGTGGAGCATACTTTCTAGCTTAGAGGGAGACAGACAATCCACCAAGTAAAGAAGTAAATAACACAGCAAATTAGAAAGTGATAAGTGTTACAAAGAAAAGTAAATCAAGAAAGGGGTAGGCAGTCTCTGAGGTGGGGATGCATTTTTAGGGTGGTTGGGATAGAGACCTACCTGAGAAAATGATGTTCCAGATCATCACTTACATACACACACACACACACACGCACACACACATACCCACATACTCACACTGTGCACTGTGAAGAGTCCCATAAGCCTTCCCCTACCTCCTGCAGAAAAATAAGTTTGTCAGTGGAATGTCCCAGAGTCTGATTCCTAGCTTGCTTTTTTTGTTCTTAAATTTGAGCATGTATCAGACTCATCCGGAGGACTTGTTAAAACAGATTGCTGGGCCCCACTCCCAGAGTTTGTGATTCAGTAGGTGGGGGTAGATCCAAGAATTTGCATTTCTAACAAATTCCCAAGTAATACTAATGCTTCTCATCCAGGGACCACACTTTTAAAGCCACCAAGTTAATCTATTATAGATGGAAGGTCTCTGTTACCCAAAAAAGGATGCATCCATTCACTAGGGTGCATGGATATTATCAGAGTAGCTATCCTTGAAGAGCAGGGGTCTATCAAGAAAGGGGACTATTTTTAATTGGGGTAAGCTTCAGAAACCCCAGCCTGAGGCCCCAAGCACTGAGGAGGTAGGGCAAGGGACAGTTCCTGGAAAGGTTGAAACAATAATATTTCATTGCTTATCTAATAGTGCTTTACATTTTCATAGCATTTAATACTTTTACAAGTCCTTTAGCCCACTATCCTCTTCTGGCACAGTTAACTTGTGAGGTAGACAGAATAGGTGTCATTATCACATTTTTTGGAAACTTGAGACACAAAGAGGTTATATGACCTCCCTTGGGCATCAAGGAACCCTAGTGGCCTTATGAATAGTCCAGTGTTCTTTCTCTTTTAACACTTCTCATAATGCTAGCTATGGTTTCCTCCTTGGCCATCTACCCGTTGGTCATTGAAATCCAGGACATCTAGTCACTCTTTGCCTTTTGCTCTGTTTAAAATCCCACTCGCTGCAAGTGGATCATCCATGTGGGCGATTAACTGTGGCAAATACTAAGCCTTGCATGAGTTTCCTCTGCCATAAACACATCTCTTCTACTACCAGCTATTGTCCATAGAAAATGCTAACTCATTTTAATATTAGCCTAAGCTAGAACTGATCATTATGAAAGCAAACCTGCTGGGGGAAAAGCACACATAATACTTCCAAAGGCAAATAGAAATGGCATTTTGATTATATGTACCATTGCTTCCTTTCCATTAGCAGAGATAATTGAAAATTTTCTGTATCACTAAAGCACACAGCAAAATGAGAGTGGGTTTTGTTAAATCTGATGGCTGGTGAATCACTTTCCCAGGTATTCAAATATATATTTAAAAACAAAACAAAACAAAACATGGGCATGAAAGGTAAAATTCTCCCTTCCAGTATTTGCTCTTCTGGTGATTTTCTCCAGTCCTGCACTGATTCCTCACAGTGAGAGAGTGAAGTCTCTCATTGAATCTCACAGACACTGGGTTTCAAAGAGCTGTCTCTTTTCAACTTCCATACTGTTTTTGATCAACCAAGAGCCCAAGGTTTTAAAAGTTATTTCTAAAATTGCCCTCATCTGTCCCTCAACCCATTGACATTCTGACATCTTCCTTTAGTAGTGCCATTGGGACCACTCATTGGTTCAATAAGCATTTATTAAGCACTTATTGTGACCAGACCTTGTAAGAGCCACTGAACAGGCTATAAGATTGAGTTAGAACTAATCCTGTCCTCAAAGAACATGGCATATAATAGAATCACTCTATAAATTATATAGAATAATTAACATTCAAGTCTATTCTGGATGCAAATTATAAACCCATGTAAGTTTCTCCCATTTTCATTCTCTTTACTCACTGTATGCTTAATTAAAGCTAACTGATGAGTTATTTTAGCTTCAACATAAAATAGGCATCATTAGGAAAAAAGATGTACCTGGGAAGGAAAAGAGTGGGATGGAGAAGGAGCACTGCTCTCTATTTTGAGCTCGCATGGAGATCTGCATCAGCAGCCCAAAAGCATGGTAACAGGGGACAGTATAGGATCTACAATCTGCTGTTGATTTCCACACATGGACTGTCACAAACTGACTATATAAGGGTCATAAAGCTTATATGATTAGAAATTCCATATTGATGAAAGATCCAGTGTGAATGTGTTTTTACTGAGTTTTAGAGTCCAAAGTATGATATAAAAATGACTATTCCTTAAGAAAAAGTCCATGCCCACTACAACACAGGGACTGAGCAAATAAGAAAACAGGTGGATCTGGGGGAGATGGGGTGAGATGCAGAAGATTCTATTAGTTGGGTCAGTGTTAGAGAGTCCATGAGAAGAAGAGATTCAGACCACAATCCAACAATGTATGTGTATGTGCATGTTTGTGTGTGGATATATACACAATTACCTATACATAGAAAGGTGTTGAAGGCCAGTAAAAAGGATTTTGTAAGAATGTGAGCCCTTAAATACATTGTTTTTTTTTTAATTTTTTTTAACGTTTATTTATTTTTGAGACAGAGAGAGAGCATGAATGGGGGAGGGTCAGAGAGAAGGAGACACAGAATCCGAAGCAGGCTCCAGGCCCCGAGCTCTCAGCACAGGGCCCAACGCGGGGTTCGAACTCAGGGACCACGAGATCATGACCTGAGCTGAAGTTGGCCCCTTAACTGACTGAGCCACCCAGGCACCCCTAAATTCTAAATTCATAATCCAAAAAAGAAGATGAGTTTAGAAAACCAAAAGTACAGCTGAAGGATAAGGATAAAATTGTAGTTCTGCTGACCAAGTGACTCAAAGAATACCACTAACACCCTTCCCCCTGTTTATTGGGCCACCTGAATGTGCAGCACCTTAAAGTAGCTGCTCAGGCTCTGACCCCCCTCTGGGCTTTGTAGATAGTAGAATCCCAAGAGAGGGGGTTCGGGCAGATATGCAGCTAAATCTCATATCTGTCTCGTGAACTCTATTTCTGCCAGCTCTGCAAGCCTCTCCTGGCCCTAGAGGGGGTTTTCACAGCACAGGTGCTATATCCAGTCTTACCAGTGACTATCAAGCGTGCTAGTGGCATGATAAAGTAACCAGGCATACTGTGGGTGGGTGTGGTCATGGATAGTGGTAGACACAGAGAGAATTTAGAGGATTCAGAAATAGCAGAGATGGGGGATGGGGTCTCTATGTATCTGCCTTCGAGTTTCTGGGATGATGGAATAAGGAGTGTCATTCTGTTTGTAAGAATATCCAAGGACTCTGTTGTCTATTAGTGGTGGCCTTTTAATGGGCCTTACACCCAAGCGTAACCTAGAGTTTTTAGATTTGGTATTGCCAAGTTTTGCCCAGTTGTTATGGCACCAATCAGGGTAAAAAGAAGTACTAGGGTGGGAGTGGGAACTGAAACATAGTTGATGTAAAAGCAGGATTTAGATTGCATTGGTTTGGCACACTTACTCAGAGAGTGACCCAAAATATGGCACTCCAAGTATTGCTCTGGTGTCGCATAGATTCATGAGGACTTGCGCGGGCTTCTTGGCCCTGAGAGGAGCAAGTCAGTGATAAAATTGATTTACATAGTTCAGTTCCTCCAAGACCAGATGGAAGTTAAGATGGAAATAGGAGGCTTTGTACTTTCCAGACTCTTCCTACATTCTCATTTGGTGTTGAATGTGTTACATATTGCTTTATTTTTTGGTATTTCTGGGACTATCCAACCAACAGATTTGTTGGAGAGCCATAGATGTAGACCTCCAAGCCCAGCCATCACAAACAATCTAAGTACTCTCAGGCTTAGAGATGGAATAGGTCATTAAAGAGGGGGCCCCTTGTAGGGCACAATTGATTGGTTAATGTTGCAGAATATAAGTGGTGACATTTCAGCTTCATGGCACAGTCCAAGATTGTTGATAGGGCCAGCAGGTACCTAGGCTTCTAGGAGAGGCCATCAACTCAGCATTCCTAGCTTCTGAGGAATGAATGACTCAAAAATTAAAGTGAGAAGGTAATTAGCCCACTGTGTCTGATGGTGTAACAAGCACGATTGCTTAGATCATCCCACATGCCCATTTCCCATCATGCTATTGGCCCCATATTTGGCCATAATAGTCAGAAATCTGGCTTGTTTTCTCCTGGATTAAATGTCTTATATAAGAATGCATATACAAGTAGAGGTGGAGAATGTAGAGGGTTGGGATGGGATAGCATCAATAGTTACATTGGACATATTGGTCTCTTTGGCAAATGCTTGACATGGGGGAGGCATGTCAAGGATTATGCCCAAAGTAATGTGATGATTTGGGTTCTAGATGGTCCCCTCAACTATCAGAGACTTGGGAAAGACTAATACATCCAAGGGGTCAATGTGGGGGTCATTCATCAAAAAAAAAAAACCAAGAAAATGGATGTTGTTAGTAATTGGTGACTCTCAACAAATACTTAGATATCCATCACATAATTTACTCATTCAACAAATATTTATTGAATACCTACTCTGCCAGGCACTATTTTAGACAACAGCAACAACAACAAAACAGAGATTTCCTACCCTCATGGAGCTGACATTCTGGTGGGAATACAGACAAATAAGTAAAATATGTAAAGTGCCAGCTGATGATATATGCCATACAGAAAAATATAACTTCAGAGGGAGGTGAGGAGTGGAGGGGGTGAGGGAAGAAGTGAGAGGAGGGTCTGAGTTCTAATGACTGACATGAACAGGGATATAGAGTATAATGAAATTATACTCACTCCCAAGTCACATAGTGGTGATGAGGCTGTGAGTGTTGGAGGAGGTGGTGGTGGTGAGGGTTCTAGTAGGAGGACACACAAGGTTTTAGAAATCTCTCTCCATTACTCCCCAGTCAAACATGAAGATGTGGGGAGGAGTGGTCTTACCTAGGAACAGATAGCAGCTCTCAAGTAAGATGGCTTCTTCCCCAGCCTTCATGCCTCCATTGGAACCAAGAGGATGCCCAAGAGTGTGCCCTAGAATTCACATGGGTCCCCAGACTACTCCCTCGGTCTCTACCAGTCCAAGGGAGCCTTTCTGATGTGGTATTAGGCTGGGTCAGAGGAACCTATATTCCATTCAGACTGATAAGGACCTCACCTGTACTATTTCCAAACATCTCTCAAAGTTCACATGATAAGATCCTTGAACGTAAACCCATATATGGTCCAAATATAAAATGAATCTAGGAACCAAGAGTTCATGGAATACAGTATGCATAAATGTCTGGAAGCTCCAAGGGGCATTGCAGATCATGAGAAGTGTCACAGTATTTTTATCCTTAATAGATTGAAAATATCAATTCCCTTTCATTACCTCCCCCAGCTCCCAGTAGACTGCAGGGTGCCTTAAGTGTAGCTTGATAAAGGTTTAGCAGCAGCAGGAAGAATAGTTTCCAACTATACCTGTTTAGAGACAAACCTCAGTCACCAGTACTAAGGCAGAGAGAGTCCTGGTTCTCTTTATCACAAACAGCACAGGGCCCCAGGAGACCCATTGAAGAGGTCCGGAAATTCCTGTTAAAGTCTTGAGATAGGAATCTGTTTCTTGGGTGCAAATAATAGATATGTTCAGCCTCTATCTGAGTCCTTGCCAACAGGAAGATGGCTCAGTTACAGTTGTGGTATAAATGGAGTTTCCTGATTTCCACTCCCCAGACCTTATTGAGGACTCATTAAATGTAGACAGCAAACTTGGGGGTTAAGGAGAAGCTGGCTGTCTCCTCCCACTTATGGGTTTGCCCTTGAGAGACAAGCTTTTGAGGTTGAAGCCGAATGAGAGAGGAGCTCAGATACTACTGTGCGCATGTGCACACGCACACGTTTGTTGTGTGATAGCTTCTATCTAATGCTAAGCCTTATCTCCAGAGAGATACACTGTTCAATCAAGTCCAGAGAGTTGTCTCCCAGAGCTATTTAGAAAGATTAGTCTCAAATGGCATTGGTTAGGCCCTCTGGAAAAGGGCCGCATGGGACAAGTTCCTTGCAGCTCAGCTTTTGGTCCAGGAGCCAATTGGTGGCAAATAAAGTGACAAACAAAATCACATTTTCTGTGTGGCTGTGAGAAATCAGATGTGGCACTTAGTTACTTTCTATTTTCCTGGAGCAACATGTGTTGCCTGTGTGGCAGGGGACTTCTGACCATACCTGATATGGGTCAACTGTCTTTTGGCCTGTTTCGATGAAAATTTAGTTGTAAACTAAAACTAAAAAAAAAAAAAAAAAAGATGCAAATGGATGTAAGTTTGAACTTACATGCAGATATAGATCATTATCTAGACAAGGAATCAGGACAGTTTTATAGGATCCATGTCAGATCATACTAGGAATTGGACTTGTCATTGCTGCAGGGTAAGTTCTGTGAGGGCAAGTATTCTTGTCTGACTTTTTCACTGTTGTATCTCCACTGCCTATACCAGTGCCAGACAGATAGTACGGACTGCAAGTCCAATTGCATAATGTAGAGCATTAGTGTGCAGAAAGACAGAGAGAAATATTCTACATCTTTAATGCAACCAGACTGGCAGCCAAATACCTGCATTGCACCACCAGGGAGTAGGAAGGCATTCCACAGAATAATGTCATTCTTGGCAAAAACAGGATCATGATGCTTGAGTTCCATCCAGATAATGCAAGAGTAGAAGACAGGTCTGGTGTGTGATTGTACAGGCAAAGTTCAAATGTAAGACTGAAAGCCAAGGAAACCAATTGAAAATTTAGCAAAGAAATTTCAAGGTCATAATCCAAGGAGCAAAGGGGAACCTGGCTGCACAGCCACATGTGGGAAACTACCATGAGGTTGGTCGCTGACAATTCAAAGGATTCTGATAAATGCCAACTCCTTTCTCAACAGTTTTTATTGTATTACCAGTCATGAAACTTTAAATGAATCACTTGGCCTTTGGAGCTCTGTAGAGCATTTTTAATTAAGAATGGCAAATGGGAAGATTAAAAAAGGAAAAGCACCAAGGGCCAGGAGCTACAGAGAGAATAAACCCAGCAAAACACATGCTCAAGAAAAATGAAACACTTGCTCTAAGAAGTCAATTTGAAAAATGTCTCTCACTTGATTTTCTTTACTGAGTTGGTCACCAATGAGGAATAAAGTTCTAAAAATAGAACTGGGGGCACCTGGGTGGCTCAGTCAGTTGAGCGTCCAACTTCGGCTCAGCTCGTGATCTCATGGTTAGTGAGTTTGAGCCCCACTTGTGCTCTATGCTGACAGCTCAGAGCCTGGAGCCTGCTGAGTTCTGTGTCTCTCTGCCCCTCCCCCACACACGTGCACACACATGCACGTTCTCGCTCTCTCTTTTTCTCTCAAAAATAAACATGAAAATAAATAAAAGTAAAAATAATGTTGATTGAAAATGCACTTCTCCCCCGCCCTGCCCCACCCCCATGCCCTTGACTCTTATTAAGCATTCCTAAGACTGCAGGAAATGACAATGCGAGCATTAATGCCCTTGTTGTGAGTCAGCCTAAGAGAAGGCCAACAATGGTATCTGATGCAAATTCCCTAATAGCAAGTGAAGCTGGCCTTCAGCTTGATTTTATTGAGTTTTAAGACCATTCCAAAGTATACACAAGGAATATAAAATATGGTCCTTAACTAGAAGAATTATGTAGTCCAATTGTGTGAGGAAATACAAATACTCAAAGAACAAAATTCACACTATGTATAATGAATAGCTTTTGCATTAGCCTGAGGGATCCAAAAACTAGGATGATCTGTCCTCCCTCTGTGTCTTTATCCAACACCAAGGATGAGTCATATCATGTAATAACAGTAATCTTCAGGTTGTTAAAAAAAATAATAATAGAACTAATAATAATAATCATGGTAGCAGTAGTAACAGCAGCAACAATAATAAAATCCAGTAGGTTTACACAAATTGCATTCAATTTGTATATGTCCATATTTGTCTCAGAATGGCCCCATTGCAACTCTCTCCCTTTCTTAACTTTATCTTTCCTACCACTCTCTCAATGTTCCTGGAGTCCTACCAGTATCCTTCCCTAAGACTGTTCCATCCAAAGAAGAGAATTAAAGTAGATGTATTTATCAGGATAAACTAGGTTATAGTGTGTCAACAACTCTGAAAATATTGGTGGGCTTAAAACAACAAGGATTTATTTCTTGCTGACACTATTATGTTCATAATGGGTTGGCAAGGGGCTCTGTTCATCATAGGGAATCAGGGGTTTTGGCTGATAGACCAGCTTCTAAAGTTGTCAATTACCATCCTAGACAAAAAGAGAATTCTTCAGAATCTTAACCCACAATTAAATGACCCAGTGTGGAAATGACTCAGCATCAATGGCCAGAACTAGTCTTAGGCCCTACAAAACCAACAGGAGCCAGAAAAAACAGCTGAGCTCTGTGTCCAGAAGGCAGAGGGCTAAAAATATTTGGTGAACATCAGAATAACTACATTAGCAGTTAACATCAAGTGGTATTTGCAAATAATTTACATTTTGGCTCTTAACTCGATTATTTGGATTTTGGCTCTAACTCAGATTCTCAAATTTTGGGTCTGCTCAACAGATGAGTGTGTGTGTGTGTGTGTGTGTGTGTGTGTGTGTGTGTGTATGAATTTCAAATGTATGTAGGCATACCTTGAAGATATTGTAGGTTCAGTTCCAGACCACTGCAAAATAAAGCAAATACTACAATAAATTTAAAGCAAGTCAAATGAACTTTTTGTTTTCCAGTGCATATAAAAGTTAGGTTGGCACTATACTGTAGTCTATTAAGTATACATTAACATTATTTCTAAAAAACACTGTGTATAACTTAGTTAAAAAATACTTTATTGTTAAAAAATGCTGACCATAATCAGAGCTTTCAGCAAATTGTAATCGTTTTACTGGTGGAGGGTCTTGCCTCTAAGTTATTGGCTGCTGACAGGTCAGGGTCATGGCTGCTAAAGGTTGGATGGCTGCAGCAATTCTTTTTTTTTTAATTAATTTTTTTAAATATAATTTAATGTCAAATTGGCTAACATACAATGTGTTCAGTGTGCTCTTGGTTTTGGGAGTAGATTCCCATGATTCATCGCTTACATACAACACCCAGTGCTCATCCCGACAAGTGTCCATCACCGATTTTCCCCTTTCCCCCACCCCCCTATCAACGCTCAGTTTGTTCTCTGTATTTAATAGTCTCTTATGGTTTGCCTCTCTCCCTCTCAGTTTGTAATATTTTTTCCCCTTCCCCATGGTCTTCTGTTAAGGTTCTCAAATCAAACAACAATGAGGTTCATGCACAGATTAAGTCCTCTGTTCACAATTTATCTGTAGCATGCAATGCTGTTTGGTAGTATTTTACCAACAGTAGAACTTCTTTCAAAATTGGAGTCAATCCTCTTAAAGCCTGCTGCTGCTTTATCAACTCAGTTTGTATAATATTCTAAATCCTTTGTTGTCATTTCAACAGTCTTCACAGCATCTTGCCCAAGAGTAGTTTCCAGCTCCAGAAACCAGTTTCTTTGTTCATCCGTAAGAAGCAACTGTTCATCCTTTAAGATTTTATCTTGAGATGGCAGCAGTCTGTCACATCTTTAGGCTCCACTTCTAATTCTAGTTCTCATGCTGTTTCCACCACATCTGTAGTTACTTCCTCTGCTGGAATCTTGACCTTCACAAGTTCTAACCAACTTCTTTCAAACTCCTGTTAATGTTGCTATTTTGACCTCTTCCCATGAATCACAAATGTTCTTACTGGCATTTAGAATGGTGAAAGCTTTCCAGAAGGTTTTCAGTGTACTTTGCCCAGATGCATCAGTGGAATCACTGTCTATCACAGCTATAGCCTTACAAAATGTATTTCTTAAATAATAAAACTCAAAAGTTGAATTTATTTCTTGATCCATGGGCTGCAGAATGGATGTTGTGTTAACAACAGTGTTGAAAACAACATTAATCTTGTACATCTCCATCAAAGTTCTTGTGGGTCCAGGTGCATTGTCAGTGATGAGTAATGTTTTAAAAGGAATATTTTTTCTGAGCAGTAGGTCTCAACAGTGCACTTAAAATCATAAGTAAACCATGTTGTAAACAGATATGCTGTCATCCAGGCTTTGTCATTCCATTCATAGAGCACAAGTAGAGTAGATTTAGCATAATTCTTGATAGCATAATTCCTAAGGGCCCTAGGATTTTCAGCATGGTAAATGAGCATTGGCTTCAAATTAAAGTCAGCAGTTGCATTAGCCCCTAAGAAGAGAGTTAGCCTGTCCTTTGAAGGTTTGAAGCATTGACTTCTCCTCTCCAGCTATGAAAGTCTTAGATAGCATCTGCTTTCAATAAAAGGCTGTGTTGTCCACACTGAGAATTTATTGCTTAGTGTAGCCACCTTCATGAGCTATCTTAGCTAGATCTTCTGGATAACTCGCTGCTGCTTCTACATCAGCACCTGCTCTTCACCTTGCACTTTATGCTATGGAGACAGCTTCTCTCCTTTAAACGTCATGAGCCAGCCTCTGCTAGTTGCCAACTTTTATTCTGCAGCATCCTCACCTCTCTCAGCCTTCACAGAATTGAAGAGAGTTAGGACCTTGTTCTAGATTAGGCTTTGGCTTAAGGGAGTGTTGTGTCTAGTTTGATCTTCCATCTAGATCACTCAAACTTTCTCCATATCAGCAATAAGGCTGTTTCACTTTCTTGTCATTTGTGTGTTAACTAGAGTAGCAATTTTAATTTCATTCAAGAACTTTTCCTTTGCATTCGCAAGTTGGCTAACTGTTTGGTGCAAGAGGCCTAGCTTTTGGCCTATGTTGGCTTTCAACATACCTTCTCATAAAGCTTAACTATTTCTAGCTTGTGATTTAAATTAAAAGATGTACAGGCTCTTTATTTCACTTGAACACTTAGAGACCTTTGTAGGATTATTAGTTGGCCTAATTTCAGTATTGTTGTGTCTTAGGGAATAAGGAGGCCCAAGGGTAAGGGGAGATATGCAGGAATAGTTCATCAATGGAGCAGTCAGAACATACCACATTGATTAAGTTCATTGTCTTACATGGACATAGTTCATGGCAAACAATGACAATAGTAACATCACAGATCAACATAACAAGCCTAATAATAATGAAAAATTTGAAATACTGTGAGAATTACTAAAATGTGACACAGAGACGCAAAGTAAGCAAATGCTGTTGGAAAATGATACCAATTGACTTGCTCGATGTAGGGTTGCCACATACCTTCAATTTATAAAAAGCACAGTATCTGCAATGCAGAATAAAGCAAAGCACAATAAAACAAGGTGTGCCTGTATGTTGAAATAATATTATTCATGTAAGCTGGGGGTTTTTTCCTGTTACTCTCACTGCCTAACTTCCACCAGGCTCTGTCCATGACTGTTAGTCCCTATGTGTATTGGATAAGTGTTAAAGTTAATGTCTAGTCAGAGTATAGAGATGAGAAGGCTTCTTGTTCTTCTTGAGACTTTTTCCAGACTTAGGGAACCGGTTTTTGAGGGTGCAATGTCCTGATGGGCCTAGAGGGCTAAGACATGTATCTTAGGGCTTAATTTATTACACTATTTATACATTAGCCTGTAGAGTTCTCTATTGGCTTCTGGCTTTGGACTCTACACAGTAGGTATTACACAGTCGGGATGTGAATTTATTAAATCCCCTGTGGCAGAGTCACCGACTAATGTTCAAAAGGATGTTTTACCCAAGTGTAAGAACATGACATATGGACCGCATTGCTCCTATTGTAAGTAGTGCTTTAAGATTGCATGACCTTATTCTAGAAATCTTGTGGTCAACCCAACATTAAGTAGTTCATGGTATCACTGGGAAGCCAGGGCAAGCTGTACTGTAAACCACATTCAAATGTCTACAAACACCAAGTATTGGATACAAGCAGACCTGGGTAAGAAAATACAGTACTGCTGTGGGATGGAAAGAACCTTAGGTTGGAATCAAGAGGTTTGGTTTGGGTCCTAATTTTGTTGTTAAGCAGCTGTAAGAGCTTTGAAAAACATTTTAGCCAAATTATCTATATTCTGAAAACCTCAGTTTTGTCATCTGTAAAAATGGAAAGTAATAGGAAATTATTTCTAAATTTCATTCATGCTTAAACATTCTGCTTTTCCATTACTGACTTAATTATAAACCTGAAGTCTATGGCTTTTGGCTAGAAAAATAAATAAGCACACATCATAAGTAATGTAGAATTGAGGAAATGACAGTTATATGTAAGGGATAATCCAATTTTATATATAATTGTTATTTATATGGATAAAAGATATATAGTACTATAAAGCAATGATATTTAAAAATTGTTTAGCTTTGAATTATAGGCAAAGGGGTTGTCAGAAATTAACACATATGCTCTGTTTTCTCATGTATTTATCCATTCATTTTTAAATATATTGTATTTCCACTATGTAAACAGCTGGGCTAAATGAGCAGAGAGGAGTGAGGAAATTGAAGACATTAGCAAGAGCATTACTAAAACAATGGATCATGAAATCCAAGGTGCATAAGAAGGAAAGTGATGAAGGAAGAGTATTAATGGATTGGGCAAAAGAGAGGCTCCATGAACTAGAGGTCCCAGTGAAGTTAAAGAAAGGTCATAATAAGTGTAAGTAAACAAGAAAGTCAGAAGGAGAATAAGTTATGGTCAGGAAGGAAGATGTGAGACTTCTGCTTCTGATCAACATAGAGAAGCAAGGACCAGATATACACTCCCCACCTGAAACAACCAGAAAACCAGACACAATATAAGAAGCAACCATTTTCAAGACCCTGGACATCAGACAACAAAGGACAGTGATCACTGAGAGATAGGAAACAAACAAAGTGAGCCCTATGAATACCCTAGCTTGCCACCTTGAGTTTCCAGTTTAGTGCAGGAGACATAACACAGCAGTCTCTCTGAGTTATAAGATGGAGCTGAGTGTCCAGTGAGACCAAGGCAGCTAGACTTCATGGGACAGAAGAGTGGAGAGAAGAAAACTGCACAGAAAGAGAACTCTGGAGATCTTCAGAGGGTCTCCCTTAAGTATTCCTCAATTATTGATAAGCACATGCATATGAAGAAACTTCCCTAGGTTGGGAAAGAATTACCTGAATAATTAGAGTGAAGAGGTCCCCAGTGCCCACAAAGGGGGAACAGTGCCTGTTCCTACCAGCCAGATTAGAACACCTGAAATTCATAGGATATCAGGTAGAGATTCAGAAGGGTCTTGCCTTCATAGTGGTGAATAGTAAACCCTTGGCCAACTAGGTTCTGGTTTCACCTAACAAAATCTTAAAAGGATCAATCTGTCAAAGTAATTGTCCAGCATGCCAGGACAAAGCTCATGAATAGTTGGGGACACAAAACATTAGGATACAAAATAATAGGAATACAAAAATATTGAGCATCCAATAAGATAAAATCTGTGATGTCATCCAATAAAAAATTACCAGGCATGCAAAGAAGAAGGAAAATTGACCCATAATTGGAGGGGTGGGGGGAGGGAGAGATCAACTGAAACTTAGGCAGAATTGACACAGAGGTTAGAATTAGCAGAGATAGACATAAAAGCAGGTATTAAAGGTATTCAAAAAGAAAAAGTATTCCATACATTCAAAAGTTAAGTAGACACATGGAAAACATAAAGAAAAATGCACGTTGAACTTCTCAGTGAAAACTACAATGGCTGAGGTGAAAAATACCAGGATGCAATTAACAGTACATTAGATGGTGCAGGAGAAAACCTAAGTGTACTGGAAAGCACAGTAATAGAAACTATCCAAAAGGAAACACATGGAAATAATTTTTTAAAAAGAACAATCAGTGAGCTGTGTAACAACTCAAGCAGCCTAATATTCAGTAATTGGAGTTAAAATAAAAGATAAAAAAGATGGAATGAAAAATCATTTTAATAAGAATTCTGTAATAAAGTGAGAGGGATGGCAAGAAGACATTTTTCAAATAGAAAATGGCTAAGAATTTTCCAGAAATAAGGAAATATAAAAACACTGTCCTGAAACTAGAGAAAATCAAGAATAATAACAAATCTTAACAATAAGAGAAAGAACCAGTTACCCAAAAGGAAAAACAGTTTGTTAGCAGTCTTCTCATCCACTACCACAGAGACTAAGAGAACAGAGTAAGAGCTCCAATGTTCTCATAGAAAATCCTTGTGACCTAGAATTCCATGCCCAGCAAAATGATAATTTAAGAATGTGAAATAAGGATATTTTCAGATGTAAAAGAACATAGAGATTTCACTACTCATAACTTATCACTTTTTGCAAAAAGAAAAATGAACCCAATAGGGAAGGATTAAATGCAAAAAGATACATTAAAACATTGTGGTAAGTTAAAGAAAACGTTAAAACATTGTGGTAATTATAATTTAATGTTGAGTACAAAAAATAAGAATAAAATACTAACCTCTTAAAACAAAATGCAGTGATCTGAGGAAGGCTTAAACAAGCTCAGATCTTTGTCTGACTTTACAGAAGGATAGAAGTAGGAATTAACTTAAAGTTTGTTAGAAAAATATACATCTGGGGTGCCTGAGTGGCTCAGTCGGTTAAGTGTCTGACTCTCGATCTCAGCTCAAGTCATGATCTCATGGTTTGTGACTTTGAGCCTTGCATCAGGCTCGATGCTGAAAAGGCAGAACCTGCTTGGGATTCTCTCTCTCCTTCTTTCTCTCTCTCTCAAAATAAAATAAATAAACATTAAAAAAAAAACAAGGCCAAACTATATGCTACCTACAGGAAATGAACTTTAAATATGAATATACAAATAAGATTTAAAAAAAAAAAAAGTATACCATCCTAACTTTCTTCCAAAAAAAATCTTGAGTGGCTACATTAATATTTTCCAAAGTAGGTTTCAGAGCTATATATATTACCAAGGATAAAGCTGGATATTTCACATCTTTTGTTAGGAAGACCTAACAACTCTAAACTTTTAAGCATGCAATAACAGAACCTCAAAATACAGGAAACAAAAACTGATAGAACTGCAAGGAGAAGTAGACAAATCAACAGTTACCTTTGGGGGTTTTAATATCCCTCTTTCAATAATTGACAGGATCAATAGAAAATCAGTAAGGATGTAGCAGACTTGAACACAACCAACCAACTTGACCACATTGACATTTTTAGAACACTCTACCCAACAATAGCAGAATATACATCCTTTTCAAATTCACACAAAGTATTTACCAAAAGGGGCCATTCTGTGGACCATAAAATAAGTCTCAATACATTGAAAGGGATTCAAGTCATACAAAGTATGTTCTCTGCTACAATAGAATTAGAAATAAATAGCAGAAAGATATCTGGAAATTTTCCAAGTATTTGGGAACTAAATAATACACTTCTAAATAATCCATGGGTCAAAGTGGAAAGCAAAAGGGAAATAAGTAGAATTAAATGAAAATAAAAATACAACATACCAAAATGTGTAGAATGTTGTTAACAAAGTCAGATGTTTAATTTAATGATGTGGCAGTCAGAACAGTCAAAAATGGTGACCATGAGATCAAAGGGTGGCCATGGGAGGGGGCTTCTGAAGTAGAATGAAGGAGGAGCTCGGGGGAGATGAGAAGGTCAAAGAACCAAAAGGCCAAGGTACTGGAGAGGCTGCCCATAGGGAGATGAAGTCACTCAAGATGATGGCAGAACTCAAGGTGGGGAGGGAAAGTATCAGCCTGGAGCCTAAGTAACCAATAAAGGAAGAATTTATGGTCCCAGCCCCTTGTCGTTGCAAAACACTTTGTCTCTCTGAGTCTCTGTTCCTTATGTGTAAACAAGGGAGTTATAAATCCCCCCTCTCTGTTACTTTTGTATTTTAAATGTCTTAATATATGTTTCTTCCACAAGCCTCTCCAGATACTCTTTTGGGAAATGGCTAGGCATTAAATGATAAATGAACACATAATCCCTTAGGTTCCATTGAAACCCTGGCATTCCCTGATTTATGCCTATAAACAACATCATCTCTAACATGGCACCTGGAGCTAGGCAGCAGTATCCTCCAGTTACTATGGACAGTCCAGAGAGGATTAAACTGTACGGACAGTAATTGACTCTGTATGGACTCTCTAAAGAGGAATTCTCCTGAATCTTCACAGCATCAAGAGAAAACAAAGTGAGGGTTGCTGGAAGGAAGGTGAGCAGGAGATTGGCTAGATGGATGATGGGTATTAGGGAAGACACTTGTTGGGATGAGCACTGGATGTTAAATGTAAGTGATGAATCACTCAATTGTACTCCTGAAACCAGTATTGCACTGTATGCTAACTAACTAAAATTTAAATTTAAAAAAATAAAAGAGGCTGGCTTCCGTTGTCACAGTTACAGTTAGGCCTGAGAAACAGACTTCTTTCTTGTACCCAGATGGTGAGGCCAGGAAACAGGTTCGCTGGGTGGAAAACCAGAATTTGGAGCTCCACCCAGTTGAGCATTCAGGTGGTTGCAGTTACTGACCCCTTCCACTGCCTCCCTAATCCTATCCCATTCACCATGATTATAAGGCTTCCAGAAAGTGAAATGCAGCTTCTCCTGATGAAAGGGTTTGATTTCACATAGCAATTTCCTCAAGAGGAGACGGGGACAGGACCCATTGTTCCTCGCCATGTGTCTTCTGAGGATCTAGAACAACTATGAAGTCCACAGGACACACTCCTCCTGGATTTCCTATCCTTGAAATTTGCAGATTTGTTCAATAATTTGAGTATAGTTAGCTCTCTTTCAATATTGTCTCAAAACTGTTGGCCATATGCTAAAACACAATAAAAAATAAGTTATATGAACCATCACCTGCCCTTGGAGTGAGGAGTGGAGATGTGTGGGGTTGGGTAGATAGTGCCATGTTGTTGAAGTAGCCCAGGAGGAAATTCACTCACAGATACAGAAGAGCAGAATCTTAGATTTAGAAGAATCCTTAAGGATTATCATTTTGTAGATAAAGAATCTAAAGCACATAAAGGTGAAATAACTAGTCCTGAACTCATATAACTAGTAGAACCAGGGCTAGTTTTATGTCTCCTGACTTGCAGTCCACTCAGGCATAAAGGAAACACATAGTCTACGAGAGTGTGGAATAATGCTAATTTAACAAAGCCATGCATTTAGAAGGACACATTTCATTTATGGGGGTGCCAAGTGCATTGAGGATGTAGTGAGGAGATGGTTAAATTGAATCTTGGAAATTTTTAGTTAGCCAGGAAAAACTTCATACAAGAGAATGGAGGATGAGGGAGAAAGAAAGCTGTTGTGAGGAGGAGACTCCCTACATGTCACGAAACTTTCAAGAAAGGATGCGCAAATGGTTGTGTTTGGGACAAGATTCTCTTAGATGGAAAAGGCATGTTAATGACAGGAGAAAATGTATATTCACTTTATTAAATGTCAGAAATTTTAAGGAAATGACCATGGTTGAAAACTGGATGTGTGTATGTGTGGAAACCTAGTTCATAATCGTTCAGGAGGACTCCTGGAGGAGATGAGCCTGTGAATTTAGCATGGGAAAAGGTTGGTTGGCAGAGTGAATGAAGAGAAAAGGTATTTTTCATGCATCCAGCATGGCCTGAGCAAAGGTTGAGAAGCAGGAACAGAAGAGCTTAAAGAAATAAATGATGAAAAGGCTCTCGTGGTTGGAACTTGAAAGCCTGGACACTAGGACAAATCAGATGAATGCAGGCTGGGAAAGGTGTAGGGAGTTAATACTTCAGTACTGGAGAGTCTCTGAGGCCTGACATCTGCAGAGGGCTGCATTCACGCGGGCAGGACTGAAGGCGGCAGGACTGAAGTTCATCGTGGAAGAACACAGAATAACCAGAGTAAAGGAGAGCCTGGTGAAAATACTAGACGGCCAATTTGGGGTTAAAGTGAAGTTAATTGATATTCATCACTGCTTAATAGGTTTAGAAATTCAAGACTAACCCTCTAGAGGCTAATTATCCCATTGCCCTCACTTGTCCTGCAATTTTTGTAGCTGCTACCAGGAGACTAAGTGGGTTTTTTAACGAGTGGGAAAACATCAGAGTCTCCCCAGGAATGTAAATTTAAAAAAAAGAAAGAAAGAAAGAAAAAAGTACATGACTGTACAAGTAGGCAGGTAAGGGGATATTTCTTTTATTTTTATTGTTTATTTATTTTGGAGAAAGAGAGACAGAGAGAGAGGGAGCAGAGGATGGGCAGAGAGAGAGGGAGACAGAGAACCCCAAACAGGCTCCACGCTGTCAGCACAGAGCCTGGTGCAAGGCTCAAACTCATGAGTTGTGAGGTCATGATGTGAGCCGAAACCAAGAGTCAGATGCTCAACCAGCCGAGCTACCCAGGCGCCACTCTTTTCTTCCCCCAGTGTTTATTTATTTATTTATTCAGGGGGCAGGGAGGGGCAGAGATGGAGAGAGAGAGAGAGAAAGAGAGAGAGAGAGAGAGAGAATGAATGAATCCCAAGCAGGCTCCCTACTGTCAGCACAGAGCCCAATGAGAGATTCAATCCCATTAACTGTGAGATCATGACCTGAGCTGAAATCTAGAGTCAGATGCTTAACCAATGGAGTCACCCAGGCACTAGGGAATATTTCATGTAAAGATTTTTTTTAAGACTGTAAACTTGTGAACATTCTTGTATATATTAAGCTTGTGAACATTAAAATATATAAAATAAAGAAACTTTGAAAAGAATTTTTATTATATACAAATATTCTCACAAAACCTCAGTCATGGTCAACCACTCTAGGTTGCCCTATATTTACTTCTTATACTGATTCACAGCTTGTTTCTTTTCTTTTAGACGAGACTTTCTGGGCTCAGCTTGTACCAGTAGCCCTTGAGTTTTCTAAGAATGCTGCAGCCTGACCTGTGTGAATACTTGTCCCTTCAGTCTGTTCCAATCTGTTCTGGTCACTGGAGTTTCAGAGAAGCCATGTTGCTGGCATTGCTGTCAGCTGAGATCTCATAATTGGTTCTGTGGCATCGCCTCACTCTGTCTTCTTTTGTCAAAGATGTGGTCCTCTGATCCAACCTGCTTTTGAATTTGCTTTTCTCTCCCGATCAGAATAGAAAATTATGGAGATTAAAAAACATTTCCAAAACTCCCCTTTCTACCTTCATAAAACCCTCTCATCTATATCAATTAGGATTAAAAGGCTTAGCTACATAAAAAAGCTCCAAATGACACTGGCTTAAATAAAATAGAAGTTTGTTTTTCTTTCACATAGTAGACCCCTGAGGATAAGCAGTCTAGGACTGGTGGAGAAGACCCACAACATCATCAGTACCCAGGCTCCTTCTAACTTATTCCTCCACTATTCATAGAGTGTGGTCTGACTCATAGTGCAGGAGGGCAAGTGTTCCAGGGAGCACGCTGGGCAAAAGGGAAGAAGAGCCACCACCCCCCCCCCCCCCCACCACCACCACCACATTAAGGAGACTAGTCACAACTAGCACTCAGGCTTTCATCTCACTCGCCAAAGTCTGGTGACATGGCTACTTTAGCTGCAAGGGGACCTGGGGGAATGTACTCTTTTACTAGGTGACAATGTATAGCCCCTCAAAAAAATGAGTATTACTAAGAAATCAGGGCAGAATGGACTTGGGAGACACCTAGAATTCTTTGCCAGACTATCTCTTATTATCAGAAAAATAGTGGCAATCTATCATATATCTCCCTAGTTAATTCCCTACTCCACATCTTGTGTTTATTTTGTACAGAAGAGTATTAAGTATAGTAAAAAGATCTTTGAGACTCATAACTCCTCTTTCCATATATTGTAAAGGATCATTGTTTCCCCATCTTAAAATATAAAATAGGTTTTTAAACAGATTAAGTTTTAGGGGTGCCTGGGTGGCTCAGTAGGTTGGGTGTCCGACTTTGGCTCAGGTCATGATCTTATGGTTCACAAGTTCAAGCCCCACATCAGGCTCTGTGTTGACAGCTCAGAGCCTGGAGTCTGCTTCGGATTCTGTGTCTCCCTCTCTCTCTGCCCCTCCCCTGCTCACACTTAGTCTGTCTGTCTGTCTGTCTGTCTCTCTCTCAAAAATTAATAAACATTAAAAAATAAATAAACAGATTAAGTTTTAAAGAATTATGAGGAAATTCCTCAAAATTAATTATGGTCCAATGAAAAGCCCAAAATTATAAACCAATAAAGAGCATTTAAACTATATACTCCACCTATTTCCAGAAGTACTTGGAAGTTTAATTAAAACACTAAAAAAGATGAAGAATTTCAAAAGTAAACATAAGAGAGTCCAGATGGAGGAAGCAGGGGCTGTAGAAGTTTCAAAACCGTGAGGTCTCAGAGCACAGCAATTCCCATCTATTTCAGCAAATTTAAAGCAACAATAATTGAAAATCCTTTCTATATAAGAAAAATTTAAAAACCACCCAGACTATACTGTTAAGGCACTTTCAATCCTGTGGAAGATACAGGAATGTACAAATATCCAAGGCAAAGATGTTCTATAATGTATATAAATAGCACTCTGCTAGAAAGGTAGGGAGGAAATTATTTGAAACTGGTTGTGGACGGGTTCATGGATGGGGCTACATCTGAGCTAGGTGTGAAGGCGGGAAAGGATTTCCAGAAGGTGAGAGGGGTGTGTGGCTTGGGAGAGGGAGTTAGAACCCACTCTGGACAGAAAACACCATACATATGAATCAGGGGGTTGACAAAATGTTGGTATGTTTGGGAATCAACAAGTGTCACTGTGACTTGAAGCAGAGGATCAGTCTTGGTAGCAGATGAGTTGGAAAGGAGGAATTGCATGTGAAAAGCCTTAAATTATATGCTCAGGGACGTGGACCTGGTTCTCTAGGCAATAGAGGAGTAGGTGAAGAAGAAGGTCGAGCGTGTTCACGGTTTATGACCTCTTGTTCCTCAGAAGGTCATGAGCAGGACTACTTACTGTGGGTGACAAGTCTGTTAGCTTATGAAGAATGGAAAAGGTTTAGAAGGTAATATGATGAGAACTCAGAACAGGAATGAAAAAAGGGTTGTGAGCAATCTGAGTCCCCACTGCAGTGATGGAAGTGAACTTGTCTTGAAGTTTTCTGACAGCAAGAACAAAAAGGCAAACGTGTTAGGTTAAGTAACATTTTGGTTTTTGACAAGCACGAGTATACCATGGTGTGTTTTTCTTAAACCGCATGGATTGACAATGCAAGATGTACCTTCTCTCGCTTACCTGCTTTCAGACCGTGGGATGATTTTGACTGACCTTGATCTAGGAACCAGGGAATCACATTGAGTGGCGCCAGACAGAGACAAAGAAGAGTGGTATTTGCTACTTTCAGTTCTAACTAGTGAAGGGTAAGCGGTCACTGGCAGTAGCTTGTGGTCAAAGGTATAAGACATGTATACACTGTGGATAAGCTGGCTGACATTTGGAGTAAGTTCTTAAAGCAGTGCTGGATGTTCCAGGACAAAGTGACACTAAAAGAAGAGAACACAATTTTCCATGAGGAAACTTTCAGCAAGAGAAATTTTTAAATGGGAACTGAATTATTGTCTCTAGAGCAGGAAAGAGACAGACTTCTCCCTTATTTCTTTCAGAAGAGTATCGTAATGTCAAAATGACGATGATAAATATGGAGATTTAAACAGAATGTCTTTCAGAATGACAAGCCTACAGCAGAGCAAATCATGGGTCCCCAGGAGGCCACAGAGCTCAGTGGCTGTAGCTACTCACCAACCACACTTGCACTCAGTCCTTGGCATTGGCCCCAGTGACTTGGGGAAGGCCAAGCTGTGAATCAGAACACAAAGCTAGAGCCTGAGGATGCCTTTATATGTAGTTTGTTTATGTACCCAGTGATCTCATTGATAAATGAGTGAATAGGTCCAGAGAGATTCACAGGCCTGCTCAGGATCACCAGCCATTTAGCAGAAGAACCAGTGGCCACCCAGACTCCTTAACTCCTGGCCTAGGGCACCACCACCATGTCTACCATGCTGTCGCATGGCGTCATAAGGGCTAGTGGAGTCCACTATGAGAGTGCCACACTCTGTGCTGGACCTCATGGCTGAGCTTGTCACTCCCAGAGAAGGAGGGTGGGCGGGGGGTGATCTGTAGCCTGCAGATGAAGAGGTGCTGAGGGAGGCAGTCAGATGGGGATTTCAGGATATCCTAAAATGGTTTTAGAGGGTTTTAGGAAAAAATCTACTTACCACCATGCTTCAGGGATATTAAAATGCTGTACGAACCACCCTCCTGCATTTAGGCTCCCTGGGCCTTCTGGGGACTGATAGATTTTCTTTCTAAAGTACATTGATCCTCTGAGGGAAAGAGCCTGCTGTCCAAGTTCCAAATCCTTTCCCAACCCAGAGACAAGAGGCTGGAAGCTTTAAAGCACTGAATGTTGTTCCATTAGAAATGATGAGTATGACAATAGTTGTACGAATCACTTTTCCACCAGCTCATGGTCTCCCTCACTGAGGCCCAGGACCAGATGCACCCTGCGCTCCTCCAGCAGGTGGATGCTTTAGGGCTTAGTGCAAAGCAAAATTGGAGGGGAATGTAAATACTTTGCCTAGGGATTTAATGAGATGTCAAATAAAGAACAGGGTGTGGCCACTGGTGTTTTTATAAGAAAACCTGAGAGAAAAGAGCCAGACAAACTTAGGTTTTCCAGATTCTTTTAGAAAGGAGTAAGAGAGGGAAAAGGGGCAAGAGGTCGGAGTTGTATATATTCAGTGCTCTTGGCTGTGAGTTATTTTAAATGTAAATGAAATAAGAGGGGTGCCTGGCTGACTCAGTTGGTGGAGCATGAGACTCTTGATCCTGGGGTTGTGAGTTCGAGCCCCATGTTGGGTGTGGAGCTTACTTTAAAAAAAATGAGGTAAGAAATGAACTATGCAAACAAGTCCTTTTTATTTTTAGTCACCCGTTCAGGCTCTTCTAGGAGAAGAGTGGGCCTGGGAGCCATGGCCCAGGTGTATACATAAAGTAGTTTATGGAACAATTCTGATTTTAAAGAAGTTGTCCTGTGGCCAGACCATGTGTCCTGGTTTTTTGTTTGGACTTTTCCAGACATACTATGGACATGTGGTCCCCATCCGGGTATGGTGAGTGACTACTTGAATAGCCAGCTATACACTGTGTTGTTGAAAATCTTACATCACACTTACACACTTTCAGAGTGGGAATAGACCTTGATGATCTTTTAGCCCATGTTTTCTTTGTTTTAGAAATGGAGGAAGTTGCTTATCCAAGCCACATAGCTACTAAGTGACAGCTGGGGGCCTATCCAGGACCCTTCATTGTCAGTCGGAACTCTACACTGTATCAGTCTATCATGCTGCTACAAATGTCAACTTTTTGGCAGGTCAAGGCTACTCAGAGGGCACTGTTTAACAAAATGCAGTCTTTTATGAAGTACGAGTCCATCACAAGTGACTTTGAGAGGGTCACAAGCCTGTTCCCTAATTGTTTGCCAGTCAAACCCCACATGTATCATAATTGGTCTTTGTATTACTGTGGGCTGACTAGTCCTCTTTTACAAGGTTTGGAGCAATTTCTTAAAAACTGGAAAACAGTTGGTTGGTTCCTAGTCACAGCTCATCCTGTAAGGGAGTAGAGCCCATGTTCTGTGTCCTGGTGCCATGAAATACAGCTTTTGGTGTCACAGGTGTTTCTGTTGTCAGAATCCATGGAGGTCTTTGTGTATGTGTGTTCTGTTTTAGAAAACCCTTATGATTATTGGAACTTTATAATCACACAGTTTTATGTTTTAAATTTTAAAGCAGCCTTGGCAGCCCTAATTAAATTCATTTAGTTACAGGTAAGAGCACTCTGCAGATAGCTCAAGGAAGAGAACTGATGAGATGGAATCACATAGGAATCAAATATAAGTGGCCACAGTTGATTTGTACCTCGTGAGCCTGAGCCCATAGGATGGTCCTGGATCTGGAGGGCTATAGGGACCTCACTTCTGGCTCTAGTTTAAGCCCCTCTCCCCAAGTCCCACATGATATGTACCTTTTCTTCACTTTATTGCCACCACTTGCTCTGAGCTGCTGTTCCCTCATAATCTTGGCTTGCCTGTGGCCCATTATGGCCTGTCTGACCTTTCTCCCCCTCCTAAAAACCTTTACTGCCCTTGGGTAAGTGTTCTTGAAAGATGGAATCTAATTGGCCACACTCATCTTTTTGCCCCAGGCCATATCATTTGTCACTGGCAGCCTTTAGGGCAGCTTCCCAAGGACAGATGCCCAGTCCGGGGCAGCCGCCTACAGGCACGAGGCAGAATGGAGCTGTGTGATAGGGCATGTGGCACTGTCAGTAGCCTTAAGGAATGCAGCTTCTTACAGAACAACCATGGCCATGCAAGGCAATGTCCTCAACCTGCCCGGTGTAGCACACGGTCCAGTCATCAGGGAGGCAGCTGAGAGTAAAAGAAAGCAGAATGCAGCAACAAAGAGTCTGTGGTTCTGTTTCAGCTCTGGAACTTTATAACTGTGTGGCTTTGAGCAAGTTACCAAAACTTTCTGAGCCCCAACCTTCCATCTGTAGAATGGAGATTTGTGAGCCCTAAGTGAGATAATATTCATGGAAACGCATTAACTCTGAAGACCACACCCATGTAAAGCATACTGCCTTCTCTAGGCCCCTCCTAAGCATGAAGCCTTCCATGTGTGCAATTTTTGTTTCTCCAAGTTGAATATCACATCCCAGAACACAGCTTGCATCTGTGAGTTCAGGTAATGACCACCTTGCTATCTGAATCTCCAGAAATACCCCAGAGAGATCAAGACTGTCACATTTTACACATAGCTGACCCAAACTACATTATTCCTGGAGTGTTGTTGTTGTTGTTGTTCAGGGAATATGGGGTGTAAGAGCGGGCACTCCTTAGAGTCTTCTGACCCCCTTTGCTAACAGCTGAGAAACTAAGGCTTAGTGAGGTTAATTGACTTCCTCAATGTCAGTGATAGAACCAGAACCAGAACTCAATTATTTATTGCTGTAGAACAAATTATCTCAAAGCTTAGAGACTTCAAACAACAAGCACTTATTATCTAATAGTTCCTATGGGTCAGGAATCCAAGAGTGGCTTGGCCGGTGGGTCTGGCTCCAAGATTCTCATGAGGTTGCAGGATGCCAGCCATACCTGTAGTCTCTGAAGGTCTGCTGGAAGACCTGCTTCCAAGACAGCTCTCTCACCTGATGCCTAAGGGTCCTCATGACACCGTGTCCTCATGACATGGCAGCTGGCTTCCCCCACAGCCCATGATCCCACGAAGAGCAAGGAGGAAGCTAAGATGTTTCCTATGTCCTCACTTCGGAAGGTGCCCATTATTACTTCCAGCCTATTTCACTCATTAGAAGCAAGCCACAAAGTCCAGCCCATGCTCGAGTAGAGGAAACCAAAGGGTGGAGTTATCAAAGAATTTGTGGACATATTTTTGAAATACCACACATTTCTTTCATGAAATTATTTTCTCTGCAAACGAGTTTCCATAAAAAGATCATGTTTGTTTCCCCCAGTTATTTGATGAGAGGCTGTTCTCATTCAGAAATCAGTAGCGGGAGGGAAATTAATCTATGAGGATATTTTCTCAGGAGAGTATTAAGAAAACCTCAGTTGCAAACAGGAGAGTAAAACAAGGAGAAGAAGCTGTAGGCAAAAAGCACCAAGGGGCAGAGACACAAGCAGGTGCAGTAGATTCTGACTTCTATGGACAGTTCTCCCTCAATTCAGGAAACACCGCGTGAACAGATGCTGAGTAAAGAGTGTCTAGGGGCTGGAGTTTGGAGATACAGAGCCCTAGGGGCTCCAGTTCCAGTTGCAGAGCACCACCCACATATATAAATAGCCCCTATGTAAATATAAAGAAGCTTATGCTGATACCGTAACAGAGGTACCTACAATGTACATTAGGAATGCTTGAGGATACCACCTCACCACCACCACCACCACCCACACACCACACTCCCTATTCCCTTTCCATTCTCTGGTTTTCATTTCAGTGCTTGCCACTGTCTTCCTAAGGTTCTGCCTACTTGGCCTGTTTATCTTGTGTACTGCCTGCCTCCCCTATAAGAATGTGGACTCCATGAGGGTAAAAGTATTTGGGGGGGGGGTGGCTAGTGCTGAACCCCAGCACCTAAAGGAGTACTTGGCACATAGTAACTACTCAACAAATATTTGTTGAATGAGAAAACCAGGTAATTAATCAGGACCTAAGGAAATCGAGCTCAACCATAAAGGAGAGGGAAACTGGCAGGAGGGGACCGGAGGGAGGATGTTCCAGGCGGACAGGACAGTTGACCAAAGGTGCTTGGATGTTCAGGTCCTGGACGTCTATGGCTACAACTGTGGACTGTACGTTGCTGTGGTTGAAGTTAAGACTGAGAGGCGGGTGGCAGAGGATACTTGTAAAAAGGTTAAGATTTTATTATGTACAAAGGGGATCCACTTAAGTTTTAAGGCCAGAAGGTACATCTGTGCTGTTTCCTTATGGTCTGGCTGTATTTAAGAACACACAACACTAGGAAGACCCCTACAATTCCTACGTTACCTAACATTTGATTTGTTGTACATTGGCCAGAAATTCGGACTCTTATACTGTAGCAAACAGCATTTCATTCTTCATTTTCTCTTTCTGCCAAAGGAAGGGTAAAACTCTCTAAATGCTGGCGTCTTTTAGGTTCTCCCTCCTTTGCCAGTGAGCCTGAGGTCAACATTCGACCCTGGGAGACTTGGTGGCATCTGTGGCACCTGTGACACAGTGGCTTTATGCCTAGAGAATGAATGAATCATGTCATTCTTGCTATAATTTTTGAATTACCTGATGTGTAGGGTGTCTTTGTTTTCTCAAACTTCATTTTCTGAGATAAAAAGAAATCCCTGGGGCAGCTGCTAGCAGCACCTGTGCTGAAGTGTGGGCATCCACATAGAGACACAAGGATGTTCCTGGAGGCTCAGCAAGTGAGGGACCTCTGCTTTCTGCCCTTTTCCAGGAGAGGAGCAGAGCTGGGACTGGGTTCCCAGTGCCCTCTGCCCAGGGGGTTGCATTCTTTCCTGGCTATCTGTCCAAAGGCAAGGGTACTCAATACATATTGTATGTATGTATGTATGTATGTTATGTATGTATGTATGTATGTTATGTATGTATGTATGTATGAATGAATGAAAACTTGAGGTCAGCCTTAAAAGGAGAATTTCTATCTTTATGTCTACCTTAGATTACCTAAGCAGTCTCTCACCTTCAGAAACCAAGTTGGTTTGAAGTTGACCAGACCTTCCAGAAGGGGTGATGTAAATGCTGGAAGAGGAGTACAGCTTTGTACCTGGGATGAGAGGTGACCACCTCTCATTCAGAATTCAATGTATTACCAGTAGCTGAAGACGCAGGAAAGTGGGGATATTCAGGGTGGGCTCCCTCCCCTGTTGTGGTGCTGAGGGTGAGTGTGATTTCCCACTTGTATACCGAAGTTTTCAGCTCAAGCAGGAGACTCCCTTTTTTGTTTTTTTGTGGGGTTTTTTTTTTTGGGGGGGGGGTTCTGAAATATACCAAATACATCCCAAGGTTGGCACTACTAACCATCTCTATAATTAAGCTCATTCTTGTCCTTAAGTGCTAAAATTTAGGGCCTAGGAAGGAGCCTTCCCATGAGTGCAGGCCCCAAGTTTTCTTTAACTTGCCCAAGTGCCGCCCAAATTCCTGCCTTTTCCTAAAGATATAAAGACATCTGCTGTCCACCTACATGCTACCACCAGGGGCTCCTAGCCAGGCTCGTGTGTGATCTGGGCTGTCAGCTTTCTTTACCAAGTCCTCTCTCCCCACTCCCTTTTTATTCCATCTGGTCAAGTGGGCCCTGCCTAGAGGCCAAACTCCCAATCACAGGCAAAGGGGCACAGGGAAGAAAGAACTGTAACATTTTAAAGATATCTAAATAGGTGTTTCCTCTCTTTCGCTGAAATTGTGTGGATGGCTGCTCGTGACCCACATTTGGCGTAGTTGCTTTGTATTTAAAGGAGAATAAAACCCTCATCTCTCCCTAGTCCATGGAGGGTCTGTGATCTTGGCTTTGCATTCTGCTATAGCTGTTAAATATTATTCTAGCCAAGACGTTCCAATTGGACCTACAGTTTAATATTCTTCTATAGTATTCTAGCCCCAGCTCCTGCAGCTATCAGAGAAAGTCAAAATTGTCTAATTCTGCTGAAACCCCACTGCTCAGAGCCACTGAGTCAGGAAGGCAGTGGGACAAAAGTGACAGAATGGAGTATGCCAAGTTCTAGGGATCTGCTATACAACATTGTGCCCGTAGTCAACAGTGCTCTATTGCGCACTGAAACATTTGTTGAGCGGGCAGATCTCATGCTAAGTGTTTTCGCTATGATAATAAAAAAATGCTAAGAATAGTGGATTGTGAGGGAGTAGTGCCCAGGAGTGTGAATGAGGCTCCTGTTCTCTTCCATGATCTGGGAGCTCATTACACAGATGTGTTCAGTTTGAGAAAAGTCATTGAGCTGATAGATGCACTTCTCTGTGTGTATGTTATAAAAATTTTAAAAATAAAATGAGTAATTGCTCTCTATAAAAAAGGGGACTTCATGACTCAACCAATCACACCAAATAATAATGAAAATAGCAACAACAATGACAATAGCCATTAACTAGACAGTAAGTACGTCACATATGTTACAGTCTTTAATCAAAATAGCATATTCTGGGGCACCTGGGTGGCTCAGTCAGTTGAGTGTCTGACTTCAGCTCACGTTATGATCTCATAGTTTGTGAGTTCGAGCCCCACGTTGGGCCCTGTGCTGACAGCTCAGAGCCTGGAGCCTGCTTCGGATTCTGTTTCTCCCTGTCTCTCTCTCTCTCTCTCTGCCTCTCCCTCGCTCATGCCCTGTCTCTCTCTCCTTCAAAAATAAATAAATAAATTTTAAAAATTGAAAAAAATAGTGTGTTCTGTTATCACTAGTACCTTGATACTTTTGGTGAAGAACTAAAACACTATCGGACCTTGTATTTTTAACACTTCCAAGGTAATTGCCAGTCATCGGTGGAACTTGGATTCAGTCAGGGATACTGAGTTCAGAATCCAGACTCTGAACCACCATGCTGTCATGCAGTGAACTCCTAGACTTACCAGTTCCCTCAGTTGCCCCCTACACCATTGCCACCACTACTAACTGAGACACAAATTCTAAGTTAGAAATATTGGCATATTTTTGGTAGGAAAAAAATTCAAGAAAATAAAAATTATGAAGAAAAATGCAGTAATTTTTTCTAAACCAAACACGGAGCTCTAGGATGTCCCATTGTCAATACAGTGCCATAGAATAGGAGAAAATTGATAAAACTACGAAGGCAATCTAAATATTCAGTCACTAAGCCAATAGCCAGAAATATATAATGTTTTGTAGTATACGCACATACACAAGCCATCCAAAGTGAGGGATCTGTTGGGTTTTTTTTTTAATTTTTTTGATGTTTATTCTGATAGGGAGAGAGTGCACACATGTGCATGCATACAGGAGGGGCAGAGAGAGAGAGAAAGAATCCCAAGCAGGCTTTGCCCTGCCAGCGCAGAGCCCAATGCAGGATTCAAACCCAGGAACTGTGAGATCATGCATGACCTGAGCCAAAATCAAGAGTCAGACACTTAACCGATTGAGCCACCCAGCTGCCCCAAGGGATCTGTCCTTCTGACTACTCATGTATCTGAATGGATGAGACAAGTAAGATTAATCCTAGGAAGAGGAAAGCCCTTGGTGGAGATCACTGCCAAAGAACATGTGAAATATGAGATACTGGGGAAGCCAGCACTGTACGTGACCTTTGAGAGTGGGGAACATGAGGTCTGGAGAGGAAAAGGGAAACTTTCAGTTGGAACGTCACCCATCAATAGAAGTCCAGAGGCAGAAATGACCAGGACATATTCAGGGAACCATCAAGACACAAAACAGAGAAAATCAATGGGCAAGTAGTTGAACAGGTGGCTGGGGAGGATTATGAAGAGCTGTGAGTGCCTGGAGGAGGCTGGTAGAATTTGAAAGGCAAAGTCTATATAAATTCTGAAATAATAAAGTGCATGAGGGTGCAGCATGGGAGAGAGGAGACAATGAGGAGACAGTGAGGTGGCCTGGATTAACAAGGGAGCTGCCCAGAAAACAAAAGAAAGATTTTTAATAACCTGGCAGGACTCAGTGACAAATTCGATGTCAGAGACAGAGAAAAGAGTCTCGAGTGACTACTGTTTATCCAAAAATGTTTCAAAAATGGACTGGGGTGAACAGGTGGTTTACCTGGGTTGAACCACACAGGAGGAGCAGGGCTGATGGACTGTGTGATGGAAAGGCACACTGGCCTGAGGACGAGACCAGATCCTGACACCAGCTAATTTCCTGATCACATCACTTGCTTTCTCATTTCTAAAACCAGGAATTTCATCCAGGAAGCATTTATTGAGCACTCATCCTGCACCAGGCACTATGCAATTGTCTGTGTGTTTCCCACTTAGGTGGGCAGTGATGTGCCCCAGCAAGTAACCGGTGTGTTGTCGGTTCCTTTAGTAAACCCTAGCTTCTGCTTCCCTCTAGTGGCCACTTAGTGCCACTTTTGCTCTTTTGTTCCTAGAATGCTGATCTGAATGGAAAGTCAAGAAGTCTCTAAGATGGAGCTGAGTCATAGATCATGCACATAGACAAGGGAACAGGTTGTAAGCGGTGTCCAAAGGGCGTGTCCTGATAGTTGGTAACCAGGAAGGAAGGTGGTGGTAGGAAAGATCCACTGTCATTAACCAGACATGAGATGGGGGTGACAGTCAAGCCCAGAGCAAAACTAGCCAAGAGCAGCAGACAGAAGCAGAAAATCCCATTAGGACTCACTCAATAAATGGGCAAGGCTGGACAAGGAAGAAGTGTTGGGTCACAGATAAACGCCCTTTCTTCACGCTGAAGGGGCAAGGATAGGACCAGGGATAAGGAAAAGTCTTTAATTCACTGAGAACATAAACCTGACAACTTTTTTTTTAATTGTTAATATTTATTTATTTTTGAGAGAGAGACAGAGCATGAGCGGGAGAGGGGCAGAGAGAGAGGGAGACACAGAATCTGAAGCAGGCTCCAGTCTCTGAGCTGTCAGCGCAGAGCCCGATGCAGGACTCGAATCCACAAACTGTGAGATCATGACCCAAGCCGAGGTCGGACACCCAACTGACTGAGCCACCCAGGTGCCCCTAAACTTGACAACTTTTGAGGAAGACACTGTTAAGACTCTAGGAACCCCTTCATTTGCTGCTGCTGTTCTCTTCCTTGCTGGGCACATGTTCTGGATCATTCATCGGGACAACTGGCATCTCCTCTAGCTCCCACCACCAGGGTGGTGCCCCACAGCTGGGGATGGCTGGATGGTGATGAAGCTGAGCAGGCTGGCATAGGACAGGGTAGATGCTCTGGGATCCCACTGGCTGATGGGTAAGCAGGAGAAGAGTTGTTATCAAGTGTCACAGCCAAGGGCAAGTGACATAGACATGTCTGTATCATATCTGAGGAGACACAGCCATGGCAGTATCCAGTGCGCAGTTGGGTTAGGCAGTAGTGGGAAGAGTTAATCACTTTCTGAGGAACCCCTGTTGTCATACATGGGGTGTTTGTACGCTATTCCTCATCAGACAGTAAGCTCAGTGAGGGCAGGGCCATCCTGACTATCTGCTTCAGCCCTCTGTGCCCTGTGTGCAGCATAAGGGCTGGCTGGTGAGTAAGCAAATAAGTGATGGGTGACATAACTGGATTTATAAGACTTGGGGACCTGCCTTTGCGATCGATGTACTGCTCTGTGATCCTGAGCAAGACAGTTCACCTCTCTGAGTCTCCGTTGCCTCATCTGTAAAATAAGATCATAATGCTAACTTACAGAATCCGTGAAGATCAGATTGATGTCTGTGAGAGAGTTTTGTAAAGGGTCACACAAGTGTATAGTGTTCTCTTATTCTGCTTGAAAATGGGAAAGTAACCAGATGTCCACTGGGATCTCTTTGGGCCTGGTAAACAGTGACTCTGGATGTTTGCTTTCTGAGCCAAAGCATTTAGAGCGTGCTTCTTCTGAATGTGCATTTGAATTCCCCACCCCCTGCCCACCCCAGGCTGCCATCACCTGGCTGGCTGTGTTTCTGAGACAGGTTCTCCCCCCCCCCCCCCCCCCCCCGGGCATTAAGCAGCACACCCCTGCACTTCACCTGTGCCCTCAACCCAATTCTGGTCCTGGCAGACTTGCTCCCTGTGCTCAGATTACATAACAATATTCAGGCTGACTGGTGTTCTTTGGTCAATCCTGGGGGAGGATGGCCTCTTTCCAGGGATTATTTTGCCAGGTATCTCTATGTGAGTGGATATTTGTTATTGTTGTTATTCATTATACATTGTTATTCACCTGATCTGGCAAATAGTTCCAAGAAATCTCTCCCAACCTGATGTAGTCTGCTGTCTCTCTAGGAGGCCTAGTGTGGAGAAAGAAGAAAAGTTCCTATCCATGGCCCTACAAAGGGCAATTGTAACTTAAATCATACCCTAAACCCAACTGCCAGTTTTCCCTCAATATGTGTCATTAAGGATGCTTTAGAAATGGATTTCTATACCCTACGCACATATCGGTACAGAAAATATGCCTTGGATATGTGCCGAGTTATGATTGATGGGTAAACAGTAGGTAGCATTTATTGAGCACGTGACGCGTGGCATGGTACCTGTGTGAACTCATGGAATCCTTGCAATGAGTCTGTATGGTAGGAATTCATATTTCCCCTATTTTATAGTTAAGGAAGATTAGCCAAAGAGAGGCTGATTAACTTACTTAAGGTTATACAGACAGTAACGATGGAGACAGGTGCAAACCCAGCAGTCTGACTCCAGACCCAGTGACCCACAACACGGAAAATGGTGACCCACATCTGAATAACTGAGGTTGGATAACTTTGTGTACTTTTGTGAAATCCTGCCTGGTCTTTGGCCAGATTTTCCCTGGAGCTCAACTTTTCAATGTTGCCTGACCTGCACAGAGGACAATTTGCAAGAATGCCTGATTTGCAAGAATGCCTGAGGGCAGCCCACAACTTCTTATCTCTCTGTTCCTGGAGAATGGCTGTTTGAAATCCCTGCTTCTCCCAGCCACCTCTCTCAGGCTTCTGCTGCAGGTAAACTTGGGTTTTGAGAGCTGGTGCCCTGGCTCTTTTCCCCTTTCCCAAGTTATGGTGTGTGTTGCAGGAAAGTGCCTTCCTGCCCAGGTACAGTCAGAACATCAGTAAGGATAGGGAAGCACAGAGGAGCCAGGAGATGCCCTGCGCTCCCATCAGGACCATTGTCTCCAGACTAGGGGGGCAGTGTTGCAGAGGCCTGTGTTCAAGGACAGGCTATGCATCCTCTCAGCCCTGTCTGCTGACAGCTTGTGCCCAGTCTAGATGGTCTCTGAAGCCTGGGCAGTGAATACAGAGGTGAGGCGCAGACAGAATTCACAATCTGTTTGCAATTCCTCCCTTCTTTGCTGGAGAGCTCTGACCCTCTAACCAGCATTTGGCAAGTTCTTGTTGGATGAACAAATGAATAAACATTAAGTTAAGCCAGATCTGAGACCTTATAACTTCCACCCCTGGTGTTAATTATGCCCAAGGCAAATCTAGTTCCTCCTCTGGGTAGATGGTGTCTGTCTGCTACGAGCTCTGTCCTTGTTCCTACTTTGTTCTCCATGTTTGTCTCTCACTTGGATGAACACATTGAAACATACATTTCAGGTTTGCAGATGACACAAAGCTGGAAGGAATCACTAATCTGATAGATGAAAGAGTCAAGAACACAACTCTTTAGCTAGAAATTTAAAGTTAACAGAGATAAATATAAATTTCTCTGAGCTAAAGCCTCACGTAGAAAAAGGGAAGAAGCTAGCTTGAAAGGACCCTGTGAGTCAGATTGGGGTCTTCAGTAGGGGACATGCTCACTAGAAGCCAATGGCTTGACTTAATTAAAAGACTCTGAGACCACATCGATGGAAGTACAGTGTCTAGACCTAGAAGTGAGTGCTTTGCTTAGCCTGTGCTGGGCACAATAAGTCTAAAGGATTCAGTTCAGTTCTGGGGGTCTCTATCAGAGGGACAGTACATGCCGATGTTCATCCAGAAGCATATGATGAAAATATTGAACTACACATTTGAGATCCATTTGAAGGAATATTCGAAAAAGAGAAGACTTAAGGAATTATCAATCTGGTCTTCACATATGTGGAGCTCCATAGAAGAAAGGAAGATTTCTTCTGTATTACCCTAGAGGGCAACTAAGAACCGTGGATGGAAATTACAAAAACAAAGAAAATGTTCTCAAAATTGCAGCTTTCCACCAGGAGGGAACAGTGTCATAACACAAAGAGCTAGATGTTGTTCAAAGGATCCTGCCTTGAGTGGGGGGTTGGGGTGGAAGCTCATGAGGGTCCTGGGTTTCTGTGATCTGTAATCTCAGCTGCCTTTCTCAGCCTCATGTCCTCTGCAGCTTTGTCAGGCATGAATTTGAAAATCCTCTTCCCACAGTGACGCCAATCCATATATCAATACATGGGGTGCAGGTGTGAACCTAGAGCCTTATGACACTCTCCTCAAGTGGTAGCCATCATTAACTGAGCAAGATCTAGTGAGAAGTGTTCTGAATCCAGAATTTGAAAACCTGAGTCTAGTCTTAGCTCTGCTCCCAACTATCTTGGGGTCCTCAGTTTTTCTACTTATGAGTTAAAAGTATTGAATCATCTCTGGCTTAACTCATTGACTTACCCACTAACACACTCATTCATTCAACTAATGTTTATTGAGTATTTACCATCTTTTAGACATGATCTTCCTTAGGTAAGTCCTTCTTCTTTGGGGGATTAATTTTCCTCTTCTGTACAATAGGGGTATTGGATTTTGGATGAACCCTTGCACCTTAGCTAGGCCATGAATCCACCTCAGTTCACATTTCATAGCTTTGGCTAAAAGATTGTCATATAAGGCCTGGATGAAATCTTTGCTAAATAAAAAAAAAATATTATGTGGTTCAGGCACTCCTCAAATATGTCTATTAACTCATTTTTTTTAAATTTTTTTAACGTTTATTTATTTTTGAGACAGAGAGAGACAGAGCATGAATGGGGGAGGGTCAGAGAGAGGGAGACACAGAATCTGAAACAGGCTCCAGACTCTGAGCTGTCAGCACAGAGCCCGACACGGGGCTCGAACTCACGGACCATGAGATCATGACCTGAGCTGAAGTTGGCCGCTTAACCGACTGAGCCACCCAGGCGCCCCTCATTTTTTAAAAAGGGAATGAAGGGATTAATTTTAATTTGCATCTATCAAAGGCACATCACATTAAGAGAAACAAAAAAAAAATAAAGAGAATAAAAGAGAAAAATTGGGAGACCGACATACTAATCATAATTGTTGCCACTCACGGAGTGTTTATTGGTGCAAATTTCTGAGACTTTGAAAGTGTAAAAATGTCTTTAGTGTGCCCTCATCTTGACTGACAGTTTGTTTGGACACACAATTCTAGGTTGGTAATAATTCCCACGCAGAATTTTGAAGGAAGTACTCCATTTTCTTTAACATTCTAAGGCTGTTGTTGAAAAACACTGTCATTATGATTCTTGATTTGTTGGATTTTACCTGACTTTTTCCCCTCCTTCTCTCTCTGAAAGCTTTTAGAATGCCCTTTTTACTGCCTATGTGTCCTGATGCTGTGATTTAGAGGAGGTCTTTTTAAATTAATCACAGCAGGCACTTGGAACATCGTATCAATTTGGCACTTTGTGCCCTTCAGTCCTGGGAATTTTTCTTTACAATTTATTCCTTTTCATTCTGTCTGTCTTATACTTGTTAGATTGATTCTTTAATTTTCTTATATTTTCTCTCTTACTTTCCTCTCTCACTGGTCTTGTTCTAGTCTCAGGAAAATTTCTTTGACTTTATCTTCCAATCCATATATGAAATGTTTCATTTCAACCATATTTTTAATTTTTTTTATTTTTTTAATGTTTATTTATTTTTGAGAGAGAGAAAGAGCGCACATGGGGGAGGGGCAGAGAGAGAGAGGGAGACACAGAATCTAAAGCAGGCTCCAGGCTCTGAGCTGTCAGCACAAACCGTGAGTTCATGACCTGAGCTGAAGTCAGATGCTTAACTGATTGAGCCACCCAGGTGCCCCATATTTTTAACTTCTGAGAGCTCTTTCTATTCTGTAATTTCCCCCCCTTTCTGTAGCAGCTCGTTCTTTTTTTATGGACACAATACCTTTCTCACCTCTCCAAGGACTATAGTAGTGTTGAAGATTTATTGTTTTGCCTGTATCTTGTTTCCTCTGAATGCCTGATCCTTTTTGTTTGTTTAGTTTGGTTTCTATCAGAGAGGCTTTTCTGCAAAGTCTGGTGATCTTTGACTGAATCGTATTCATATTTATGAATGGGGCACCAAAAAAGCTGAGTGGATACTCTGTTTAATGGATGGAGTGTATTTACTGGAAGGTTTCACTCTGCAGTGATCCAGCAAGACACTGGAGATTTGGGGGCGGGATCTCCAAATGTCAGTGTTTGACTACCTGTACATCTTTTTTGGTTTCTCCAATGAAAGATCCTCAAATCCGCCTAAAATGTTTATATTTGGCTGCCAGTATCCTGGGAGCCAATAAGATCAAGGATGGTGGCCATCTCCCTCTTCTGTATATGGACCTTCAGTGAATTCCAAGTTCTCAGGAAAGTGCACATCACATACAAGAGGGACCTAGGGGTCTACTCCCTTTACAGACTTTCAACCCCTCTTCCCTTTTTTAGCCCCACCCATACCCCTACCCTCAGTGCAACCTGGTGCTTCCACTTCCTCAGTCTCTCCGAGGTTGTGCAGGGCTAATGGCAGGAACATGCATCTCATTTTCTCCATGCTGCCAAGTCAGAATCCACTCTTGCAGCTACTTTCTGTTACTCAAAAAAATGTTGACTTGTCTATTACTTCTCATTCTCTTTATTCTTGTTGGTTTATCTTTGCCCTCTTGTGTCATTTTTTGCAGATTTAGGAATTAATGACGATATAGCCAAATGATCGAAGGGTAAGATAATTTTTCAAAAGGGGATTCAGAACAAATAAACTGGGGTCTGGAAGACACTGACAAGAATAGGTGGGCAGCCAGTGCGAGAGACGGCTCAGGCACTGTGGGTCCACATTGCAGGTACACAGTTATGTAGCAGGAAATAGCTTGAGGACCTCATTCACTCCGGCATTCAGTGAGTATCTGTTGATCACCTGCTATGTGCCAGACTCGGCAGATATGACTGTGAGCAAGACAGAGAAGGCTTCTGCTCTTCGGGACCTTATATTTTCACGTGCAATAAGGCCACAAATAACAAATAAACAAGGCAACCTGTTAATGATAAGTGCTCACGAAAATTAAACACGGTTGGGTGTTAATGAGTGACCACAGGAACTACTTGAATGGAAGGGCCCCTGAAATCCAGTTTCCTCATCCTAAGAATGAGGAAGTTCAGGTACTGAGAAGGGAAGGGACTTTCCCAATGTCACACACAGTTAGGACCTGCACCAGTACCGAGGAGGCCTCCTGATTCCCACTCCTGTGTTCTTTGTGCTATTAATTTCTACACAGTTCTTGAGACCTCTGCTGACTGCAGACCACACCCTTGGCCTCTCTGTGGCTCTGCCTTCCATCTCCGCACCGTGGAAAACAACTAAGCTAAATAGCTCCTTCAGCTGAGGTCAGGGAAGCCCCAGCTCCAGTGAACAAAGATGAAGCAAATCATCAGCTTTAGAGTCTTTTTTTTTTTTTAACATTTATTTATTTTTGAGAAACAGAGTGAGACAAAGCGTGAGCGGGGAGGGGCAGAGAGAGAAAGAGACACAGAGTCTGAAGCAGCCTCCAGGCTCTGAGCAAGCGGTCAGCACAGAGCCTGATGCGGGGTTCGAACCCACAAACTGTGAGTTCATGACCTGAGCCGAAGTCAGACGCTCAACCGACTGAGCCACCCAGGTGCCACCAGTTTTAGAGTCTTAATTGGACTTAGCAGCAACACGGGCTGTTTACCTGCAGACTGAAGGTGGCCCCTCACTGCCCACACATTGCGTTACGCCTGTTTCAAATCTCAGTCAAGGTAGAAACAGAACACTAAACTCCTGTCAAGAGACCGGCTTTCTGGAGAGCTCACCTGGATTTCACAGGAGTGCAAGGACAGAGGTTTATAGGGATGGATTTTGAAGCCACTAAACTGAGGCATCATGGGCAACGCAGGGCTTTTCTGAGGCTCACACGGTGATCCTGGAGCAGAACTGGGAACTATCCATCTGTCCACTGACCTTTTTTCCCTCAAAGTATTATGCCTCCTTCAAATATTGCAACCCCCACCCCCGCCGCCATGATATTGTTGATCTGCTGTACATGTTGTTATTGTTACTTTCATTATGAAATAACTCTGGAAATAGAAGGGAGGGGGGGAATCACGCAGAGTTTTCCACCCAGTAAAGCCAGTCATAACATTTTGATGAATTTCCTTCCTGTGAATTTCCAACGTATAGGGTTGTTGTTAGTGATGTTCTCCACCTAGTTATATATTCAACTTTACATCCTGTCCTTTTCCTTAAACTTTGTATGAGTTCAGCAATTTGTAACTGTTATAAAGCTTTATGAATATCTAATGACCGCTTAATTAAACAGTCACTTTATATATCATAATTACTTAACTATTCCCTTCCTGTTAGATTTTTGTTCTTTAGTATTAGGTTTTTGTTGTTGTTGTTATAGCTATTGTTTCTCACACTTTAAAATGCTGTTATGAACATACTCATGCTCAAAGCCATATGAGTACAACTGCCTGTCACCTGTATGCTACTTCTCATCCCTTTGCAATTGGAAGGGGGTCGTATACATACTCTGCTTTGAGATGTTTCATGGTAAGGAATGTTATCTAATGAAATTAATCTGTGACTGTGGGAACAGAGGCATCGGCAGCAGGCACAGGGACCGCTGGGGGAGAGAAGGACTGTTTTGAACAGGACTGTTTTGGCAGGCCCTCTCAGTGCCCCTGAAACCTCACCAAGTAGACACCCTCCCACTTCACATTTTTCTAAGGCCGAGTCTGGCCTCCCTTGTTGCCATTCACATGCAGACGTTACTTCAGAGAACTCTGTGCCTCGCGCTGGCTGGCCGAACACCGTGGAGGACTTAACCAGAGTGAATCAGAGGGCAGGCAGCCAGGAGAGGAGGAGGAGGTCTGGCTTATCTGATGGACGAAGCGATGGCAGGAGCTGATGTCCACAGTGTCAGCAGGCTCAGGTGGCAGGTGTTGTGTGCCGTTGGCAGGCTCATGGGTAGGGGAGGTGGTCATCAGATGGGTGGTACGTGGCAAGCAATGAAGAATGAATCTTCATTTTCCATAAAGGGATCCAGGGTCCCACCATCCCCTTGTTTTTTGCAGAAAAAGTTTATGCTGACCTGGGGACCCTTAAAGGCATGTGAGTCACCTTCCCTAAAACCTTTCAGGCCAGTTCTTTTCATTGCACTGGTTTAGGGTAAGACTCCATTAAGATTATTAAAGAGGGAAAAGATCTGATTTACTTACATAATAATTTTCATACCTGTGTACGTCTGGTGCAGTCTATCCAAGGACAGTGGGCCATCAAATTAATTCCTTTTTTCTACTTCTTCTCTACTTGGTAACTTTCCTCTCATATTTAAGTAATAATGATAATTAATTAATTCCTCTAGAATTTATTTGTAAACAAGCGCTTGGAGAGCTAACTCTGTTGGAACCACCATCCTAAGTCCTTTAAAAATATTATCTCACTGGGGTGCATGGCTGGCTCAGTTGGGAGAGCATGTGACTGTCAATCTCAGGATCATGAGTTCAAGCCCCACATTGGGCATGGAGCCTACTTCAAAACAAAATTATTTCATTTAATCTTCATAGCAATCTCTGAAGCAGATACCATTATGTCCCCATTCCACAGATGAGGAAACTGAAACCAGGAGGTTAAATAACTTGCCCCTGGTCACACAACCGGTGAGGGGCTCCAGAGTCCGTAGCCCTCAGGAGAATCTGGTGGAGACAGATGCAGGCTGAAGCTGAGGCCCTAAAATGACAACAGTAGAATCCTGAGCAGGGTGGTGTGCTACCTCTCCTAATGTCACTGGAAACCCCACAGGGAATAATCTTACCTTTTTCCATAAAATGAGGAAATTCTTAGGGGTAATCTGGCTCACACTGTTTATACACAGAGGAGGTGCAGTCAATCTCCAAATAGTCACCAAGCAAACATGGACCTCAATGAAAGCAATAGTTTCTGGCAAATACGAGTAAGAACGAGGGAGGTTATGATGTCTCCTCTGCATGTGTAGTGGTACCAGCTAGAAAGAAGACAACCGGGCTATGGCTGAGAAGCAGGAGGAAAGTGAGGGTGTGAGGAGCTCCTTCCGCCCCTCAGGATGCACCTTGGAGTGGGAAAGACAAAGTCCAGGGACTGGACAACATAGGAACAAGTTTCCTTGGGAAATGGCCAGGACCCAGGAAGGAGAGAGGCTGGGAAAGTAAGGGGAAAAGAATCAGACAGTGATTCACCAGCAGGGGGGAGGGGCACCCTGAGGGGGAGGGCAGAAATCCAACTAGCCATTAGCATCAGAAAGGTTTAGCATGCCCTGTGCAAGATCCTAAGGAGCTAAGCAAAGAAAACAGCTGAGATACTCCCAGGAAGGGGCCGCGTCAGAGACTGCTGAGATGGGGGGGGGGGGGGGGGGGGGGCACCGTGAAGGAACTAGGCAAGAGAAAATTATAGAAACTGCGGTACACAGTCAGAGAAGACTCAGAACACCTGACTTCATGCTGAGAGTCCGTGTTACCAGCTCATGGCTCCCAACATTTCCCTCCTAGGAATGAGTTTGGTCTTAGAATCTGGAGTGGGATCAAACTGGTAGATTGAAAGTCAAGCATCCATAGCCGACAGTTGGAAAATAAACAGGACAGATAATATGCAGCCTTGGACTTTTGAGCAGGGTGTGATAGCCCCTTCCTGACACCGTTGAATCACCAGGACCTCTGTGGTGGGGAGAGGTTGGGCCCCCTCCCTCCACACCCCTGATTTCAGCAAGAGGGTGTCTGTCAAATTGGAACATGGTTCCCTGAGACAATACCTTAAAGATTTCCAAGGAGGATGTTGAAACCATTCTTAAAAGGTTTTGGGGAGGAGAAGAGCGAGGTGAAGACAGATGTTTGCAACATTCTGTGCAACACGCTGTTGGATAAGACCTATTTAAATTTCTGGGACAGAGATTCAGCTCAGAGAGAGGAGTGTGGACTCCTGAATGTGCCACTGGAGAGGAGTACAGCCCTGCAGAGAAGAAGGGACAGTGAGAGTGGGGACATGGTCACTGGGCCTGTCCAGATGGGAAGAGGAAGAAGAGAAAGTAATGACCCTGGGGCCCTGTGAGACAGTAGACCTGCTGGCCCCCAACAGAACTGGTCAGAAAGAAAAATACACACCTACTTTCCTAAGAAACTGATAATCTAGTGTCTGTGAGGGAATTTGGTTTTATTGGTTAATGAGGGGAACACTCTGTAATTGTTCAATAGGTGGTGTGACTCATTACAGTCCAGGAGAAGTCTTAGAGCATGCAGCATGAATGAATTATTTTGAGGGTTGCAATTAAAAATGCTTTAAGTGTGCCCAGATTCCTCAAAGGTCTTTTGGCCCCTCTGCCCTTGCCCCCTCCCCTACTGGCAAGGGCTCTTAGAACTTTCCAGGGCTAATTCTAGTCCTGGGTTCTCTGAAGCACAGTTTGTCAAGTGTAAACTCCGAGTCCCCTGGGCACCTGAAGCTCCCTTGTTGCTCTGGGGAGGAATTGTTACAGGGGCGGCTCTGTCTGGCCTCTGACTCATCCATTTCTCCTAACTCCCTCACTGCCACTGTTGAGAATTCCCTTGTCGCTCTGGAGTGGGGACCGAGTGTGATAAATCTATTTGATCACGCCATTGAGGTGAGGCAAAACCAGGACATTCATCCTCTATTTGAACCATAATGTTTTGGGGCTGGGTCTCTGAGCACCAGCGAAACTGACTGTTGATCATCTTTCATCATCTTTTGTCTGGCCTGGGCAGCCTACAGCAAGCAAAAATCGCCATCTAATGGTGTTTTCCAGCTTTCTCTTGATCTTTGAATTGTAGAAGCACACTGTCTGGCTGTTAATCCTCTCCTGCCCCCCACCGTAGCTCCCTGCCTGCCCATGGGTGGGTCTGGCTGTAACTTGTCCTGAGGGGCAGTGGGCCTTGTATCTGGTGACATGCTAGGCTGTTTGCAACCAGAGCCTTAGGCGTCCTCTGCTTTGCAAAAGTCTGCAAAAGGGCCATACCCTGAAAGGGCTGTAAATTGCATCTCAGGCCATGTGCGCGCTTGACCTTGGGAAAGAATCCTGAGGTTGGCACAGAGGAGTGACTCCACTGAAGCATAGAAGCTCGGTGACAGAAATTCTCAGAGTTAGCAGGAAATGTTGTGGTCATCTAGTCCAACATTCTACAAATGGAATTTGCAAATTCTACAAATTTCCATTAGTGGAAAGTGGAATCAATTTAGTGGGATGCCACCAGCAAGTGAGAAAAAAAATGAAATAGAATATCAGTGAAATTAACTCAGCGAAACTTGTGTTTCACTGAAATTTGTGTTTCAGTGATGTAGCTGTTCATATGTTAGTGCAGACTGGTTAAGATTATAAACTGCAGTCCGGAAAGTTTAAGCAACTTGTTGTAGACCAAGCAAACCCTCAGAGGACCAGTAGCTCAGGCCAGTGTTGTCTTCTCGCCACCTGTCTCCCACCCCCTCCAACCACATACATACCTAAAACTTGTACATAATTTGCTCTGGTATGTGGTTTAAGGAACATGGGATTTGTGGTGGAAGGCTGGATTCAAGTCCAGCTGGGTGACTGTGGGAAACCATCTGGCCAGTGTTTCTCAGACAGTATCTCAGGGACCCTCCATTTAGAATCATGAGTTGGGGGAGTCTTGTTAAAAATATACATCCCTGGGTCCCCTGAATCAGAACCTGTGATTGGAGGCTAGGGCAAGTGAGAGACCAGCAAAGGCATCTGCACGTTCAATAAACTCCTGAGGCAATTTTTATGCGCACTCATTGTCCCAAACAATGATCTTGATGTTTCTGAGCTTAAAGTTCTTGATGGATGAGGTGGAGATAGTAGCATCGCCTGGTTGTTGTGAGAATCAAGTGGATAGTTAACGTGAGGGTGAAAGCACTCTACAGACCTGAGGTATTACCATCTCACAACATCCCTCTCAAAATGATGCTTTGGGAAGATGGCACCAGAAGGGCACAGAGGTAGAGTCTGTGCATTTAATGGGACTAGGAAAGTTAAATGGAAAAATGAGCCAACAAGCATGTTTTCTCCTTCTTCTGTCTCTTTCCCTCTTCCAACTTCTGTCCTACGAATTTCTCTTCCTGATCCAATCTCAATGGCTGCGCCCTGCCCATCCCCAGACACGTGTTTAGAGCAGGCTCCTTACTCCGTGGTTGGGAGCCATACATTTTGCAACCATCATTTCAATGCATCGTGTAACCTTCTCAAGCCCACTGTGACATTCAAGTTCCTTTAACAGGAAATTCTCACAGTCCTGAATGCTGAGCTCTTGGTCCTGGTGGGACTGTTGTTTCTCTGCATACTGGGCTGCTTGCTGTATTTACCATTAAGCAGAAGCTTCCCAGGACATATAGCTACACAATGTACTTGGACTGGTGCGTTAGTACGACTGCTGGTGCAGGCAATGCAGGCCCTGAAGGCTTCAATTAGAGATGCACAGACTGAGGCCAAGTTCCTTGGAGGTGGTAGCGGGACTTTCCCACTGAGCCGCTGTCTGGGCTGAACCTTGGGGAGAATAGGCTGCCCCTGTGGGCCTCTGGGTCTCCCACTCCTTCCCTTATTTCCCCTCTGCCCCTAAGTGCAGCTGCTATTTCAAGAGAGAAGCTTTGCAGGGGTGCTTGGGTGGCTCAGTTGATTAAGGGTCTGACTCAGCTCAGGTCATGATCTCGTGGTATGGGTTCAAGCCCCAGCTCTGAGCTGATAGCTTGGAGCCTGGAACCTGCTTCGGATTCTGTGTCTTCCTCTTTCTCTCTCTCTCTCTCTCTCTCTCTCTCCCTCTCCCTTCCCCCCCCCCCCCCACCCCATCCCACTCACGCTCTGTCTCTTTCTATCTCTCAAAAATAAATAAGACATTTAAAAACATTTTTTTAAGAGAGAGGCTCTGTGCTTAGCTCTGTGAGACAAACTAATAACTAGTGGTTTCTCACGATGAGAAGTGAAAGTCTCAGTGTTCAGCTAGAAGAGGTTGCTCTTATCCTGAGGTCGCTCTACCCAGTTTTACTGGTTCTGCCCCAGAACCAGTGCAGTGGGGAAGTACCAGGCCCAGAGGGAGGGTAGGCTGGGGTACTGAGGATGGCTCCTAAGTAAGATGTGACCCCTCTTCCTCCCTTCCCATTCTTTCTCCTGGTCCCCAGTGGTTGGGCTAAGGTAAACCAATTCTATTCCCTTCTCTTCTGCTTCTCCTTTGTGTTCACACCTCATTCTTTTTTGTGTCACTGGCAACATCTGTTTTAAGCTGATGGCTCCAGCTGGGGGTGGGGTAGGGAAGGTTGCAAAAGTTAGAAGGAAGGAGGTTGTCTCTTCCATTATTCCCAAATAAGAATTCAGCTAGAAGCAGGTAAGAGTGAGTGAGTTAGAAATGGTGCCCAGTAAGAGTCATAGGGGCAAGGAGGGGCGCAGGGTAGTGCCCTGGGAAGATGTAAAGAGACATACTGGGAAAGGGGGTAGAAGGCACAGCTAGCTGGAAGCTTGGCAAAGGAAAATGAAAATAACTCCAAGTGAACAAGAAAGAATTAGAATTAAGCTCAGTTCTGAGCAGGCTCCAGATTGTGGCTGGAGCTAGAGCAGCGGAATGATTGAATGGCACTGTGTCAATTACTTTATTTTCTTGTTTTCTTTCCTGTTCCCAACTCCTTCTTCTGCCTTCTTTCCACTCCGGACCCCATCTTTCCCCCTCTTTCTTCCTCCTCCTCCTCTTTTCCTCTGCATGCATCCTTTCTCCCTCCCCCTCTCACCCACCCCCTCCTCCCCCAACCCCTCACGTTCCACTCCACGCCCCACCTCAAGCTCTCTGGCGGATGTGAGTTGACCGTGGTCCTCCAGGACTTCAATGCAGGCCACAGCAGCGAGCTGACCATCCAGGTGGGACAGACGGTGGAGCTGCTGGAGCGGCCCAGCGAGCGGCCGGGCTGGTGTCTGGTCCGCACCACGGAAAGGAGCCCCCCGCAGGAGGGCCTGGTTCCCAGCAGCGCCCTGTGCATCTCCCATTCCCGAAGCAGCGTGGAGATGGACTGCTTCTTCCCCCTGGTGAAAGGTAGGGGGACTGAGGGGGGGTGGGCACGTGCAGAAGGCGCTGGGCGTTAGCCCACCCTAACCGAAGAGCACCACTGAGCTAACCTGTCTCGTCAACCTATTCTGACCTTGTGGGATTTCTCTTGACCTGCTTGTGAAAGGAGTGGGTTGGGGACTTGAGGAGAAAGAGCTACCGAGTGGCCATGTGACTTTGGAAAAGTCATTTAACCTTTGTGAGTCCATTTCAGCCTAAAATGAAAGCTGAATTAGATGGCCTCTAAGACCTCTTCTAGCTCTCCCACTACATTCAGAAAAGTCTTCTACCTGTGACCAAGCCTAGACTTCTCCCTTCTGCACTGAAGGCTCCAAAGCTGCTTTGGGCTCCCTGGCCCCCCACCCCCACCCAAGTGCTAGCATAGGTGAGTTAGGTTTGACCCTCCCCTCAGCCCTGCCATGGCACAGGACACTCATTTATGGGGCCTTAATGGATATGTTCTTTGAGCCCAGGCTTCTGTTTTACACAAGTTCTGTGTTACTCATTTTATATAAGTTCTCTGCTTATTTATTCATTTTTCCCCTCCCACCAAGGAGACTGAACTACTTAGAACAGTGATTCTCCAAGGCGGGGCGGGGGTGGGGGGTGTCTCAGGATTGGCAAGGTCAATATCCCTCTGGAACTTTTAGAAATGCAAACTCAGACTCCGCTCCAGACCCACTGGGTCTGAATAGCTGGGGTAGGGGCCAGCAGTCTGTGTTTTAGCAAGCTCCCCTGTGACTTTCATGCTCACTCTCGAATGAGACCCTCTAACTTTGACAGTCAAGGCTGGCAGGAGCTTTGGAGTTACTCATTTTACATTGAGTAAACTGAGGCGCAGAAGGCGACGCTGAGCTCTCCTGGGGTTCTGAGCTTCTTTTCTTAACTGGTCACATGACCTCCATCGGGGGCGCCCTCTGTGCAGACCCATGCTGAGTATTTGTGAAATGGGGAGAGGGTAGGGGCCTTTGGGGAGGCAGGGACACCAGGGTCACCACAGAGACCTGCTACAGACTTCTTGGTAGGTACTGCAGGCTAATTAAATTTCTGAAAAGTTGCTGATTTTGCTGGAATTGCATCTGGTCCACCTCTAAAACCTGCCATCCTCCTTTCACCCACCAGATGGCAGTAGCAGGTTGCATTATTGGAGCTGTCCAACTCTCCCAAGGGGCGTCCCTGGGTTTTTTTCCATCAGAAGAAAACTGGAAACTAAGACCCTCTTCCCTCCACACGCACACACCCTCGTGCCCCCTTCCCTCTGTTCATCCATCGCTTGCTTCTCCCCCTCCTTTTCTCTGAACACAGGAGGAACTGTGTCAGGAAATTGTGTGGAATTTGTAATTGCAGACACAGCTCGCCGGTCCTTTGAAGTGTCCACTGGAGAAACTCGTGGTACCGGGAAGAGATGGGTGAAACTCAGGAATGTGGTTCTGTTTGAAGTCTAACCAAAGGGAAACTGGGACCCAAAGGGGCTAGAAGTGTGAGGGTGAATGATGCAATATACACAAAAAACTTAGAACAGTGCCTGGCACGCAATGCGTGGTAGTTGTCATGATAAGTGATAGTTATTCCATTATTTGCCATCGATTCTTCAGCAAAATAGCTACCAACTCCCACACATCCAGTCTAGAGACCCCCATCTTTGGAGACAAAACCAAGGATGGCACTTCCTTTGCTGGGGAGGGCTAACTTGTCATAGATCTCTGGTGTGCGTTGTTCATCAGGAAGGACTTACCTTGCAGAGAGGAGCTGAGACTTCCTGATGAAGGCCCAGCCTCTCCAGCCTGTGGCTGGGTAGGATATGCATGCCTTCCTTGCCCCTGCCCATCTGGGACCCTACCGCTTGTGGCAGGAGCAAACCCACAGTGGAGAGGCAGAGAGAAGTCAGAGGGGATCTGTGATCCAGAGGCATTCAGGGTGAGAACTCTAGAGGGAGAGGGATTAGTGGAGGGTCAACTGCGAAATGGACACTAAGGAGGAGGGATGGAATATAGAGGCAAGAGAGAAAGTGGAGAGGGAGACCAGCATGGAACTTTCTGGCGCACTCCACCAGCAGGCATGGCTTCTTACAGGCAGTATCCTACCAGTGCCTACCACCCATTTCCTTGGCTCTGTTGGTTTGTAGGCTGGTTCCTCTCTCTCCAAGCATAGGCCAAGTAGGTGAGCCTTCAGATGGCCACCTGTGAGCTCTTACTGCCCTCTCACCTGTGTGGGCTCAGAACACACAGGTGCCCAATTCCTGACAGTCAGGCCTCCATGGAGCAGCCATAACACAGCCTCATTTGAAAGCGCGTGCTCTCGGGGCGCCTGGGTGGCTCAGTCGGTTGGGGGGCCGACTTCGACTCAGGTCATGATCTCGCGGTCTGTGAGTTCGAGCCCCGCGTCGGGCTCTGTGCCGACAGCTCAGAGCCTGGAGCCTGTTTTGGATTCTGTGTCTCCCTCTCTCTGACCCTCTCCCCAGTTCATGCTCTGTCTCTCCCTGTCTCAAAAATAAATAAACGTTAAAAAAAAAAATTAAATAAAGAAAGCGCGTGCTCTCATGCACACACCCCAGTTTGGAAAGCCATCTCCCACTCCAGGGCCTCTTAGCAGAAACTCCAATAACTGTTCCTTCTCCCCATTCTGAGGGCTGCCTGCTGGCCCCCTGGCCTTTTCCCCTCCCAGCTGATGTGTCTCCAACAGGTGCTTCACCTTACAAGTTATGCACAGCAGGACTGAGAATGAAGCATTCCTCTGGGGGTTGTGGACTAGTACAGGGTGGCCTCACCCAATATCACTGGAGGTCAAAATCTGTTCCTTTTTCAATTCTTAGGAGGGAACTGGTCCTCTTAACCTTTGTAGAGAGCATCAGGTCAGTGCTTCTGTGGACTGTGAGAAAAAATGCAGTGTTTGTGTGATGTACTAAGTGCCAGATGAGTGCTCAGGCCATGACTGTCACCCCCCAGATATGCAGGTGGAAGAATCTTGGAATGTTAACACCGAGAAGGGAACTTGGAGAACCACTAGACCAGGCTCTCAACCCTGGCTGCATGGAATCCCCTGGAAGCTTTACTGAATGACAATGCCCAATCCTCACCCAAAACAACTGGATTCAGAATCTCTGGAATGGGACCTGAGGGTCCATGTTTTTAAATGCTCCTTGGGGGGCGCCTGGGTGGCGCAGTCGGTTAAACGTCCGACTTCAGCCAGGTCACGATCTCGCGGTCTGTGAGTTCGAGCCCCGCGTCAGGCTCTGGGCTGATGGCTCAGAGCCTGGAGCCTGTTTCCGATTCTGTGTCTCCCTCTCTCTCTGTCCCTCCCCTGTTCATGCTCTGTCTCTCTCTGTCCCAAAAATAAATAAACGTTGAAAAAAAAATAAAATAAAATTTAAAAATAAAAAAAAATAAAAATAAAAAAAAAATAAATGCTCCTTGGGTGAATCCAAGGTACAGCCAAGTCTGAGAAACAGTGCACTAGTCCAGTTTCCTTTCCTCTAGGGCCACTCTTGGGCACAGGAAAGCAAGATGACTTTTCAGAAGCCACAGGGAAGTTGATGGCAAAGCTGGAGTAGAACCAAGCTCCAACCCCCTTGCCCAGTGCTCTCCACCACACTGCCTATGGTGCTTCCAGGTAGCTCTGGGGTCCTCTCTTGTCTTTCCTTCCTGTGCCTTCTCAGGAGACAGCGGTTGGTTGTTTCCCCCAATATATCTGTGGCAGGACTGGTGATAGGGCTGCGTGACACAGTGGGGGGCCTGCCTTTCTTATTTCTTTGCTGCCACCTGACACTCTCACTGGTGTTGGGCCCTGTGGGGCCTCATCATTCCTCTTCCTAATCTATCCCCTCTCACTTTCTTAGCAGCAAGTGGTGGAGGGCAGCACCTCCCAAGGGACAAAGACTTTGTAGCAACAGTTTCAACTCTGGGTACATTTTAGAACCACTCAGAGGAGACTTTTAAAGTCTACTGATGCCTCACACCTCACCCTAGACCAATTAATTCATAACTACCTGGGCATCAGTATTTTTTTTTTTTTGGTTCCTTGGTAATTCTGTTGTTCCATGAGCATTGAGAGTCACTGCCTTATGGGTTTAGCAACCCCCGATTATCAGGCATAGGAGATTTTAAAGATGAATTGGGAGGGATTAATATGCAAGTTATATAAAGAACTCCTACAACACAACTACAAAAAACAATTTGATTTAAAAATAGGCAAAGGACTCGAATAGACATTTCTCCATAGAAGGTATACAAATGGCCAATAAGATGAAAAGATGGGCAACATCACTAACAATTAGGGATCTGCAAATCAATACTACAATGAGATACCAGTTTATATCCATTAGGGTGGCTATTATTTTTTTAAAAAGCATAGGAAATGACAGGCATTGGTGAGGATGTGGAGAAATTGGACCCTTCTGCACTGCTCATGGGAAAGTAAAATAGTGAACTGCTATGGAAAACAGTATGGGGTCCCTTAAAAGCTTAAACATAGAATTACCATATGATCCAGGAATTCCACATCCAGGTATACACCCAAAAGAATCAAAAGCAGGGACTCAAGGAGCTACTTGCGCACCCATATTCAGAGCAGCACTATTCACAAAAGTCGAAAGATGGAAGCTCTGGTGTCCATCAGTGGATGCATGGGTAAATAAAATGTTCCATACACATTGAATGGAGTATTGTCCAGTCTTTAAAAAGAAGGAAACTCTGGGAGCACATGCATGGTTCAGTTGGTTCAGCGTCCGACTTCAGCTCAGGTCATGGTCTCACGGTTTGGGAGTTCGAGCCCCACATTGGTCTCTGTGCTGACAGCTCAGAGCCTGAAGCCTGCTTCAGATTCTCTCTCTCTCTCGCTCTCTCTCTCTCTCTCTCTCCCTGCCCCTTACCCCACTCACTCTCTGTCATTCTCTGTCTCTCAAAAATAAATAAATGTTAAAAAAAAATAAAAATATATAAAAAGAAGGAAAATCCAACACATGATACAACATGAATAAACTTTGGAGACATCATGTTGTGTGAACTCAACTAGTCACAAAAGAGCAAATACTGGATGGTTCCAGTTATAGGAGGTACCTAGAAGAGTCAAATTCACTGAGACAGAAAGAAGAATAGTGGTTATGAGCAGCTGGAAGGAGAGGAGGAATGGGGAGTTAGTGTTTAATGGGTACAGAGTTTCAGTTTTGCAAGATGAGAAAAGTCCTGGAGATGGATGGTGCTGATGGTTGCACAACCAAGGGAGTGTTGTTACTTAATGCTACTGAACTATATACTTAAAAATGGTTAAAATGGTGTTAAAAAAAACCAAAAAAAACAAAAAAACAAACAAAAAAAAACCAAGCGTTGGTCCTGGGTGCTTCTGCCTTTCGACCCAAAACCTGTCTAGGCTTTTCTCTACCCAGCTATGTAAGACTTCTGTGTCCCTTTTCCTTTCCTCCCCAGTTTCTTCCTGGCTCCAGCTGAGTGCCTGGAGAAGCTATAAGGAAACACCTCTTTGCTTAGCAAAACCTAGCCCAGGAGGTGAGCCCTATGAGCAGATGTCCTGGAGGAAAGGGGCAGGGGCCCAAAGTGGCCATCGCTTATTCACAGGGAGTGCTCTCCCGTAGGGTCTCCTGATGATTTCTGCTATCATCACCCAGCTGCCCTCAGGAACAGCTTACCCAGGCTGTGGTGTGCAGGTCTAGAACAGTGGAGAAAACCTGGGCTCTGGAGACACACCTCACCAGCAGCCTGAAGATGCTGAGCAGGTCTGTGATACTATTGACTTACATTAAGTTTGTAGTCAAGTCATAAAAATACCTGACATTTATTGAGCCTTCCTATGGGCCAGGTTTCTAGGTTAGTGCTTTAACACGAGTAACAATAATCTTTTCTCATTTTATAGACAAGGAAGGTCAGTCTTAGAAAGATTAGGTGACTTGCCTGAAGTCACATAGCTCACAAGTGGAGGACCTTGATTTGAAGGCAGGTCTGTCAATTTCCCAAGGTCTCACTCTTTAAGTATGCTCTATACCCTCCCAGGTCTGAAGGCATTTGTGACAGGTACTCAAATTCACTGAGCTTCCATCTGACAAGGCTCCCCTTTATGCAACCAATCTAGCTGGATGAGAATTTGGAGAGAGATGGCCACACATCCTGCTCTCTCACTCTCCCTTCGCCTCTGGCCTCATGTGCTCCCTTCCCTAGAGGTAGTAGCAACAGATTTTCTCCTGTGGGTGCTTTGCCCGCTAGAAAGATCTTGGTGTCCCTGGCTAGAGCAGAAAAACTCTCACCAGCCCTGTGGATCGTAGGCGGAACTGGGTCCAATTAGGGACCTGATAGGGGCTGGCCTAACCCTGGAGCTGGTCCAGGCTGTCCAACAGATTTTCTGCAGGGATGGGAACTTCCTGCACTTTCTGCTGCCAGGAACCAAAATGAGCCTTTCCTATCCCCTCTGCTGTCAGAGACTAAAAGCTTCCTTCTGCCTGCGGACTAGAGAGTCCACTAAAAGTCTCTCTCTTAGTTTTCAGTGTAATTCTGCATTAAGAGAAGCTACTTCAGGTTTTAGTTGACTCCATAATGCCTACCACGGGGATTCACCATGGGAAGCTAAAAAATAATTGTCACCAGACATTTCCCTTCAGGTATGAAGTGACATATTAAAACTATAGTCTCTGGTCTACACTCCTACTCTGTTTGGGTGTCTGTAACTGACCTGCTATGAGGGAGCCACCCTGGAATTCAGAACTCATTTTCTTCTAGAACAAAATTATACCCCGGAGAAGGATGAATGGCAGTGGGAAGAGTTTTCCATACTATAGCCCACAAAATTGTATTTAAGAGTAACATAGCTGAGGGGCACCTGGGTGGCTCAGGCGGGTAAGCATATGACTCATGGTTTCGGCTCAGGTCATGATCTCATGGTTCGGTGTGTGGGGTCGAGCCCCACATCAGGCCCTGAGCTGACAGCATGGTGCCTTTGTAGGATTCCCTCTCTTTCCCTCACTCTCTGCCCCTCCCCTCCCTCTCTCTCTCAAAATAAAGAAATAAACTTATGAAAAAAGAGTAACAGAGTTGAATATAGTATGTTTGCAGTGAAAAATGATGGCAAGGTTGTTTTTATTAACTGAAACCAAAAAATAGTGCATTTGCATGAGAAATGTAACTAACTTGAGTGCTGATACTTCTTGAAGAAAAGTGTGTTTTAAGACAGGTGGAGATGCATTGGGAGAGATTCTAAAAGGAGGTCCTAGTCACTTTTCAGAATTATAAAAAATTAGAATTAAAATTTTTTCTTTTTATAATTGAATAAAAGTCCTTGATTAGATTTCATTTCGCTTCAGAACATAGGCTTTTATGGATTCTCGGAATCTTAGAATTGAAAAGCACAATAATGGTCCTCTGATTCACTCTTTCCCTAATATAGGGACCCCATTCTACACGCCTCTGATACTCAGCCAAGCATTACTTGAGTGCTTCCCAGGACTGGGAGCTCATTACTTCTAGAAGAAGCCTACTGCATTTTAGTACAGTTCTAATGGTGAGAAATTCCTCTTACTTAGTGCTGAAACCCAGATGCTTCCTGCCCATCCCTCCTGCTAGTCTCCTTCCTCCAGTCCCCCACTTGAAACCTACCAGTCCTAACTCTCATGCTCCATCTCCTGATTCTTATCTAGAACAGACTAATTTAATTTGCATATAAAATGTTAGACACTTCTTTCCTAAGGTACAGTTTAATAAAAGCCTAGTAACTTTTCTGTACTCTTTTACTGAATCCGTGGGGGCAGCACAAAACATCTTGGATTAACTTCAACAACCTTCATTTGTTTACAGTGATTATTTGTGTGTGTGGTTTTAAATTCTCCTCACCATCCTTGGATTTAGGAACATCCAGCCATCCAGCTTTACGTCAGGTGCCCCAAAGCCCCTCATGCTTGGGAGACCTGGTCCCCTGCTCTCTGGGCACAGCTCAGAGGCAACTGAATTGCACTCTGAGGCTCTCTGCTGGCTTGTCTTTTTTCCTGGTTATTCCCTACCGTCATTCATGCCTTCATCCCTATCTGAATTATCTGTAGGATCCCCTCCAGTTCTAAAGATGTCTGGTTTTTTCTTTCCATATTGGGTAATCATCTTTGATAACCTAAGGCAATCATCCCATATTTTTCTCAGAAATGTACTTGCACATCTTTGAGGAAACAGGCGAGGGTTTGGCTCTCGGGGAGACAGGCCAGGAAGAGGACAGGGTGTAGAATTAGGGAGAGTCACTTTATCTTAGTTTCCATATCTATGCAAAGGGAAGCTGACAAAAAAATACCTATCTTACAGAGTTGCTGGAAGACTCAAAGGTGGCAGTGTTATTAAGTAAAAGTACTTTTTTATTTTAGATTTTTTAAAAGTAATCTCTACACCCAACCTGGGCCTCGAACCCACGGCCCCGAAATCAAGAGTCGCAGTCTCTACTGACTGAACGAGCCAGATGCCAAGAGTGGTTTTAACTGTAAAGTTGAGGGACACATGGGTGGCTCAGTCAGTTGAGCATCTGACTTTGGCTCAGGTCATGATCTCACGGTTCGAGGGTTCAAGCCCCACACTGTGCAGAGCCTGCTTCAGATTCTCTGTCTCCCTTGCTCTCTTCCCCTCCCCACTCATGCTCCGGCTCTCTCAAAAGTAAACATTAAAAACATTAAAAAATAAATAAGTAAATAAAAGAAACTGTAAAGTTGGTGATACAGTTGTGTACATAGGTGGTTTAGAATGAAACATGGATGGCTTGGCTACCATGAGGCTTTGCAGCATATGTAGCAGGCCATAAGGTGAATGATGACAGGTGCGGAGAGACTACAAGTCTTGACGTGAAAGACCTGGGTCTGAATCCCAGCTTAGCCCCTGAGTAGCTCATGACCTTAGGCAAGATCCTGAAAGTCAATAAAAAGGAGCAACAGTACTTGCTTCCCTTGAATTAGACTTCCCCGCCTAGGTACATCTCACTAGAGGTCAATTAATGTTCATCTCCCTGCCTGCCCTTTGTCCCAATGCTGATAACCCCATAGCAGTGACTCTAGGGCTTTTCCAGCCTGAATGCATGCCAGGGCTATTCACAAGGACAAGGTTTTGTTTCTAGTTTCATCCACAGGTTCTGCAGAGGCCCCCACACTGTCTCTAGTCTGTATCCCCTTTCCCTCAGTTTCTATTCCTGGCCTATCCCAGGCCCTTTCAGCAAGCTACTAACAGTAGGTCTGTCTGGCTCTATGATTTCCCCCCAAATAATGGTTTATTCCTGTCTTCTTTCTTTTACCTTCGACCCAGAGAGTTGAGATCATATTTGATAATAATTGAACTGAAAATTAAAGTTATTCCCTGGCTTGCACCTGCCAGTGACATATTCTCTTTCAATGATTAACTCAGGTCATTGGAGGAGGCATTCGGATCACACTGTAGAGATGGGCCGACCTGCGTGATGGAGGGCAGTGTGAGACCTTGAGTGTCAGGGTGGGTGTGGGTGTATCATTCCTCAATGGGATGGGCCAGAAATGTCTCAGTGGTTATTGACCAACAATCTGGGAGCCCTCAAAGGATGCAATTGCAGGAAGAGGGAGATGTAGGGGCCATCCAGTCCCACTCCCCACCCCCCACTTTCTTTTAAAAGAGTAAAAGAGAGCAAGGCCTACTTGGTTCTTGGTGAGATGTAGGCCCCAGGTTCATTATGTTCCCCATCCCCTGAAAACTGTAGTGGAAACTGGTGTAAGCTTTAGCAGGAGCCCGAGGATGGGAACAAGGAGTAATGTTCTGATGTTAGGAGTTTTGACCAAAGAAGTCTTCGCATTCCTGTTTCCTGGGAAGTCTTCTCTGGGGACACATGGGCCAAGTACATCTCATTTATTTGGGATGGTTGAAAACTCAGAAATATAAGGATGGGCAGTGTCTCCCACATTCCTCTTATTATTCAAATCTTTAATAAACTGACCCGAGGGGCACCTGGGTGGCTCAGTCGGTTAAGTGTCCGACTTAGGCTCAGGTCATGGTCTCACAGTTTCTGAGTTCAAGCCCCGTGTTGGGCTCTGTGCTGACAGCTCAGAGCCGGGAGCCTGCTTTGGATTCTGTGTCTCCCTTTCTCTCTGCCCCTCCCCTGCTGATGCTCTGTCTCTCAAAAATAAATAAACATTAAACAACTTTTTTAAATAAATAAACTGACCTGAGCTACATCAAGGCAAAATCCACTTTGCATTTGATGCCTGAGAAACCTCTGCATGGCTGCCATGAGTCTACAAGCAGCTGCTCCTGCATCGGGGGCAGGGAGGTGGGAGGACCTCGTCGAAGTGGCAGTGCCATCCCGTGAAGTGTCCCGTGAAGGCAATGGTGAGCCTTCCTGAACTGGAACTCAGCCACAGCGATAGACTGGCACTTGTTACTGCCCTACTTCAGGAACACTTTGACCTACTTACAAGTAAGCATTTCTGGATGCAGATAAAACCTGGAAGGGTTTGTTTTTAGCAACTCCAGCATCAGGCATCTTTAACTTTGATAAATAGCTTGTCTCCTCCAGAGCACAGGCAGCCACTCAGCACAGATCTTCAGGAAGCCGGCCTGGCTGCCCGCCGCTCTACCTCCCTGTCCCCATGGAACAGGAAGCATTGGCTGTTCTAGGGAGACACCTGGGTCCTCAGTGAAATGCCACTGACTTCCTCAATACTGCTTAGACCTCTCCCCCACCTGGGGCCTGGTTCAGACGGGAAAGTGATGGGTGAGACTTCCTTCGGAAAACAAAGAGGATGATTGACGGGATATGCTGGGGCTTAAGGTTCTTGAGTGTAAGTGAGTCAGAAGAAAGAGGCAGACATGTGTCAGGTGGGCAAGCACGGAGGAACCCATTTACACGTATAAGATGAGCTCAGTGATGGTTTCATCACTGGAGTCTCGGAGCTTTCACCAGGTGGGGGGGTTAGACCACACTAAATGGGGAAGAGGGTACTGCATATAAGGCTGGCAGTCATGCCTTTTCTGTAGACACTACTATTAAAATAGCACATATTGCCAGGGAATAGTTACCCATGCAGACACTGTATAGTTTTGTAAGATATATCTGGAGTTCAAATTAAATATAGTAAAGCACACCTTCCACCCCCATTCTCTAATCTGAAGTGTTTCTGGTAACTGATGATGATTATCTCAGTTCCTCTTTTTCACCTAAAGACAAAACCTCTACCTATTCTCAGTCCTGGTCTATCTCCAGTTTCCTTTTTCTGCCACAAAACAATTAAACAAACTGATTCTCCCAGAACTCACCCAGTTTTTGTTTTGTTTTGTTTTTTCATATTTGCTCAAAGTACATGTCTTATTCAATTTGTATTTCTCATAAATTTCCCAAATTCCTGTATACAGTTTAGCTAAGTGACTCATAGACAGTAGATGTTCAAAAACCAACCATTTGTTAAATAAACAGTAAGAAGCTTAGAGTTTTAAGCCACAGTCATCCACTGAAGCCAGGAATGGGTAATTTGGGAAAAATTATGAGCCACCCTGGCATCAGCAATCAGGCAGTTCACAGGTCAGAAGTCCACAGAGGGAAGATGAGGATAGGGACCTGCAATTAGCAACTGGAGAAAGTAACAGGCCACAGAAGAATGAGTGAAGATGCCAGTTGTCAGAGTTTGAGAAAGTGAAAACATCTGAGTCCCGTTGCTCCCTAAACTCTGTATCAACCGTTGAGGAAGTAGTCCCAGGGTGTAGGTGGCCTTGAGCCCCAAGGTCAGTGGTTCTTAGCCCTGACTGGACACTGACATCTTCTGCGGAACTTTAAAAAACTATCGATCTGAATCTGGATCGGAATCCAGAAGTTCCAGAATCCATCGGAATGGGTGCTAGAAGTGTCACTGCTGGGGGAGAAAAGGCAGGTACAGGACTATCTGGGGGTGGGGGTGGGAGGAAAGCAGGGCCTGTTTCCACATTCACCCGGAGCCCCGGTGCAGCCCTCTCTGAGCCTGTTCAGGCATGTTTTCTAGAAGTTGTGCATGTACTTGTCACAGGAGTCTCTAGGCCTGAGGTGGGGCACAGTTGCTATTCCCTATGTCTCTGTGCTGAGCTCTCACTAAGAAATGTGGGGAAGTGCTATGAATTTGAAAACCTCTATGCCTGTAAAGCTGAAGAGAAGAAGCCTAAAGAAAAAAATTGGACATATGTCTGTTGGTGGAAAAGGCAGATGCCTGAGGTCATGGTCCAGTGTCATCCTGTGGCTGACATGGGGGAGAGGGCAGTCCCTTCAGTCTCCAGTATCAGGCCCCCATTATGGTGTACTGGGCCCAGTATGTCTGCAGGTTGAGACCAGCAGGAATTCTTTGGGGTTCACTGGGGGCAGAGTGGAGACGAGACATAAAGCGGACACACAGGTAGGTAGAAAGGCTAATTCGTGCAAAATGGACTTTGGAGGAGGCCTCACGATAGAAGCTGCCAAATAAGAATAAATAAACTCTGCCAAATAAACTCTGCCAAATAAGAATGAGGCTCAGCCATCTGTTTGGAAATAAGAACACTCTAAAGATATTGCTATAGCTCAGGGATTCTTAGCCTGCACCTTGGGAGTGGATGGACAGGTGTTTGAAAACCCAGAGATTAAAGATGTTCACCTGTCTTCTGCAAAAAGAAGTTTATCTGGGTGTGCAAAGTCCAGGGCTCAGCAAGCCTGTGAGAAAAATTGTATCCAGTTATTCAGGTAATATTATCAAGCCTCTCCCCAACTTGTCTGTCTGTCTTTCTCTCTGTCTCTCCTCTCTATCACTGTCTCTAGCTCTGTTATATCTCTCCTCCATGTTGACTCAGGCAGCTTCTTCCTATGTGGTTATGGGCAGATGGTCTCCAGCTGCTTTAGGTCAATATTCCATCAACTTAGGAGGACACTTGTTGGTCTGAGCACTGGGTGTTGTATGGAAACCAACTTGACAAATTATATTATAAAATACATAAATAAAATAATAAAAAATAATAATATTCCACCAACTTAGAAATCTTGTGAGAAGAGATTGCTGCCTTCCTTGTACTTCTTGCTAGGTGCTCACCGTTTATGCTCGTTGGCTAAAATTGGGTCATGTGTTAAATTTGAACCAATCCCTGTGACTGACTGACTGGCAAAGCCCAGGTCATAGGGTCATCCTTGAAGTGGAGGGTGGACGGGGAATGATGTCAGCTCTACCCAAAAACATGGTCTGAGAAGGGATGAGGGCTACTTCCTCTAAGAAAAATCAAGATGCTATTACAAAAAGAAGGGAGCACAGGTTGCAAACACATGGGGGGGAAATTCTCTATGCTATTAATTCTCAAAGTGTGGCCCCTGTACCAACATCAGCATCCCCTGGGAACCTGTAGAAATGCAGATCCTCAGGCCCCACTCCAGACCTACTCAATCAGAAACTCTGGGAGTGGAGCCAGATCATCCACGGTTTTTTTTTTTTGTTTTTTTTTTTTAATGTTTATTTATTTTTGAGACAGAGAGAGACAGAGCATGAACAGGGGAGGGGCAGAGAGAGAGGGAGACACAGAATCTGAAACAGGCTTCAGGCTCTGAGCTGTCAGCACAGAGCCCGACGCGGGGCTCGAACTCACGGACCGTGAGATCATGACCTGAGCTGAAGTCAGACGCTTAACCGACCAAGCCACCCAGGCGCCCCATCCACGTTTTAACTCACCCTCCAGGTAATTCTGAGGCACACTCAAGTCTGGAAACTAATACATTACTGGTTCTCAAACTATGCTGCATGTTACAAACACCTGGGGAACTGTTAAAAATACTGATGCCGAGGGGCACCTGGGTGGCTCAGTCGCCGAAGTGTCCAACTCTTGATTTCGGCTCAGGTCATGATCTCAGGTTCATGGGTTTGAGCCCCTCATTGGGCTTCCATGCTGATAGTGTGGGGCCTGCTTGGGATTCTCTCTCTCTCTCTCTCTCTCTCTCTCTCTCTGCCCTCCTCTGCTTGTGCTCTCTCACTCTCTCAACATAAAAAAAACAAAAACAAAAACTTTAGGGGCACCAGCATGGTTCAATAGGTTGAGTGTCTGATTCTTGATTTCGGCTCAGGTCATGATCCTAGGGTCGTGGGATCAAGCTCTGAATCGGGCTCCCTGCTGAGCGTGGATTCTGCTTAAGATTCTCTCTCTCTCTCTCTCTCTTTCTCTCTCTCTCTCTCTCTCTCCCTCTCTCTCTCTCCCTCTGCCCCTCTACCCTGCTTGCTCTCTCTCTTTCTCTAAAATAATAATTAAAAAAAATACTGATGCCTAGATGCACCCAAAGTGAATTAATCTGAGGATGTGAGGACGATCTGGCTGTGGTCACCCCATTGATCACCAGGGTTGATTCTCGGCTGTTCTGGCTGGCTAGGCCAGTGTCCCCTTCCTTCCTCACCATTCCACATGCATCCCTCCCACAGCTGAGTGCTTGGTTGAAGTGGACGGCCTTCCTGATAGAGGAGGACCTGTTCTTCAGTCAAGGGTATATGAGTAGCTGTGCCCCCCCTGCTAAAATCTCTAAAGAAGCTCTCAAGTCCATTGTAGAAGAACATAGGGCAGTCAGTCTTCTGAGACTCCAGACACATCCAAAAGAGGCGCTGCATGTGGCTGTCTGCCTTTCTTTAGAAAAAAAAAAAAAAAGTGAAAAGAGTGAATCAATCCGAATCTCCAGGGGGTGAGGGAGGAAGACCTAGGGCATCAATTCTTAAATTTTGTTCTGCCCTGGAATCACCTGTGGAGACTTAAAAACAAAGAACAAAAACAAAAAAAACTAATGCCTAGAATTTTTTTATCTTAATTCCAGTATCATTAACATACAGCATTATATTAGTTTCAGGTGTACAATATAGTGATTCAGCACTCTAATACAACACCCAGTGCTCATCATGGCAAGTGAACTCTTTAATCACCATCACCTATTTCACCCATCCCCCCACCTCCCTTCTGGTAATCATCCCTTTGTCCTCTACAGCTAAGAGTCTGGGTTTTTTTTGTTTGTTTGCCTCATTTTGCTGTTTGTTCATTTGTTTCTTAAATTCGACATAAGTGAAATCATATGGTGTCATTCTCTGACTTATTTCACTTAGCATTTTACTCTCTAGATCCATTCATGTTGTTGCAAATGGCAAGATTTCATTCTTTCTTATGGCCGAGTAATATTCCACTATACACAGATACCACATCTTCTGTATTCATCCATCAATGGACACTTGGACTGCTTCCATAATTTGGCTATTGTAAATAATGCCACTATAAACATAGGGATGCATATATCTTTTTTGAATTAGTGTTTTTGTATTCTTTGGGTAAATACCCAGTGGTGGAATCACTCAGTATTTTTACTTTTTAATTTTTTGAGGAATCTCCTTACTGTTTTCCACATTGGTTGCACCAATTTGCATTCCCACTAGCAAGGCACCAGGGTTCCTTTTTCTCCACATTTTCTCCAATACTTGTTGTTTCTTGTGTTTTTCTTCTCTTTTTTTTAAGTTCATGTATCTATTTTAAGGGAAAGAGTGTGAGTGGGGAGAGGCAGAAAGAGAAGGAGAGAGAGAGAATCCCCAACAGGCTCCACACTGACAGCAATGAGGCCTATGTGGGACTTGAACCCATGAACTGTGAGATCATGACCTGAGCCAAAATCAAGAGTTGGGCACTTAACTGACTGAGCCACCCAGGAGCCCCTCTTGTGTTTTTCTTTTTAGCCATTCTGACAGCTGTGAGGTGATATCTCATTATGTTTTTGATTCACATTTCCTTGATGATAAGTGATGTTGAACATCTTTTCATGTGTCTGTTGGCATCTGTCTCCTTTGGAGAAATGTTTGTTCGTGACTTCCGCCCATTTTTAATTGGATTATTTGTGGGGTTTTTGATGTTGAGTTATAGAAGTTCTTTATATATTTTGGATACTGACCCCTTATTGGTTATATTGTTTGCAAATATCTTCTCCCATTCAGTAGGTTGTCTTTATTTCGTTGATTGTTTCCTTTGCTGTGCAGAAACTTTTTTTTTTAAGGTTATTTATTTATTTTGAGAGAGGATGCAAGCAGGGGAAGGGCAGAGAGAAAGAATCCCAAGCAGGCCCCAAATTGTCAGCACAGAGCCCAATGTGAGGCTCAGTCCCACAAATGGTGAGATCATGACCTGAGCCAAAACTGAGAGAGGCTTAACTGACTGAACCACCCGGCTGCTCCAGAAGCTTTTTATTTTGATGTAGTCCCAATAGATTATTTTTGCTTTTGCTTCCCTTGCCTCAGGAGACATATCTAGAAAAATGTAGCTACAGCCAATGTCAAAGAAATTATTGCCTATGCTCTCCTCTAGGATTTTCATGGTTTCAAGTCTCACATTTAGGTCTTTAATCCATTTTGAGTTTATTCTTGTGTATAGTGTAAGAAAGTGGTTCAATTTTATTATTTTTGCGTGTAGCTGTCCAGTTTTCCCATTTCATCATTTGTTGAAGAGACTGTCTTTTTCCCATTGTATATTCTTGCCTATTTTGGTGAAGATTAATTGACCATATAGTCATAGGTTTATTTCTGGGCTTCTATTCTGTTCCACTGATCTATGTATCTATTTTTGTGTCACTACCATATTGTTTTGATTACTACAGCTTTGTAGTATGTCTTAAAATCTGGGGTTGTGATACTTCCAGTTTTTTTGTTCTTTTTCAAGATTGCTTTGGCTATTCATGGTCTTTTGTGGTTCCTTAAAAATTTTAGGATTATTTGTTCCAGTTCTGTGAAAAATGCTATTGGTATTTTGATAGGGATTATATTAAATCTGGATTGCTTTGGATAGTTTGGACATTTTAACAATATTTGTTTTCCCAATCCATGAGCATGGAATATCTTTCCATTTGTTTGTGTCATCTTCCATTTCTTTTATTAATGTTTTATAGTTTTCAGAGCACAGGCCTTTTTGGTTAAGTTTATTCCTAGGTATTTCAGTATTTTTGGAACAATTCTAAATCACACTGTTTTCTTAATTCTCTCTCTGCTACTTCATTATTAGTGTATAGAAATGCAACAGATATCTGTATATTGATTTTGTATCCTGCAACCTTACCAAATTCATTTGTCAGTTCTAGCAGTTTTTTTGTGGAGTCTCCAGGGTTTTCTACATATAGTATCATGTCATCTGAAAATAATGAAACTTTTACTTCTTCCTTACCAATTTGGATGCATTTTATTTCTTTTTCTTGTCTGATTGCTGTGGCTAGGATTTCTGGTACTATGTTGAATAAAAGTGATGAGAGAGGACATCTTTGTCTTGTTCTTGATATTAGGGAGAAAGCTTCTAGTTTTTCACCATTGAGTATGATGTTAGCTGTGAGCTTTTCATACATGAATGCCTAGAATTTTTGAAAGCTTCTCTGATGATTCTATAGGCACCAGTGTTTAATAACTATTTCCCTACCATCCCCTTTAAATTGTCCTGAGGACATTGCCATAAAACGTATAGATGAAGTTTAGAAGAAGCAGGCATCTATTTTCTTAAATCCCTCAACTCATAACTTGGTCAGAGGGGCACCTGGGTGGCTCAGTCGGTTAAGCAACCAACTTCAGCTCAGGTCATGATCTCATGGTTTGTGGGGTTGGGCCCCACATTGGGCTCTGTGCTGACAGCTCAGAGCCTGGAGCCTGCTTCTGATTCTGTGTTTTCCTCTCTCTCTCTGCCCCTCCCTCTGCTTGCAGTCTGCCTCTCTCTCTCCAAAAAATAAACATTAATTTTTTTAAAAAAAAACTTAGGTATCTGATGTTCCCTTTTCTTTCACATTCTTGGTGAGTCTGTCTTAACAGCTAGCTCCACAGGGCTGGGATTGGTTTTGTTCACCAATGTAGACCCACTACCTAGAACAGAGCCTGGCACATAGTAGGCATTCAGTAAGTACTTGCTGAATTATTGAATAGGTCTGCAATCTGTCTCAGTTGTGTTCAAGACTTTCTTGTCAGGTTGTAGACATCACTGGTGTACTGAGGCTGGCATTACTGGTTACTGAGTTATTGGTGCCTAACCCCAGAATGAATCTCCATTGGATGTGTTGACTTTATCAACTTAAGATGGGTTAGTGTTCCTAATGGTTTTACATCTTTATGTTGATAATAGGATGGATCCTGGGTTATAAGGACCAGTAGAAATATGCCTGATGGATTCTTTTCTTGGAGACTAAGACTACTTTAGGGCCTACTCATGCTCTGATTTCTGAAGTAAAGGCTGGGTCTCCCACAAACATCTAACTCAAGCCAGTTTCTGCAAGATGATGTCATCAGCCTCTCGCAAAGGATTATGACAGAAAAGTGATCAAGGTAACCTGAACACAAAGGCCCAGAAGGAAGATTTAACTGAAAAAGTGTTTACCAAGCAATTTTGAAACATCTTTCAATTTCTGTCAGAATGCCTGAGAAGTATCCAGAGTGGTGGATTAGGTAGATAGACCAAATATAGACTATCGTATCATAGCCCCATGCAGTGGATCACAAGCAAATAAAGCTCACTTTATTAGAAGGGCTGAGGTCCTGGCCAATTATCTGCACTGGAAAGGACAGCAAAGTGGGTTTTGTCTTAAGAGAGAACTAGACAACAGTATGTGTTGGTGGTCACAGGTCAGAACTGGAATCCAGGATAACTATGATCCTGAAGTCATTCAGGCTGGCAAGCTGAGACTGACCAATAGGATGATCAGTGAATCAGGAATCTGGGGTGCAGGCTGCATGAGCAATTTGAACTTTTATTTCTCTGTTTTGTATGTGGATTACCAGGGGCATATTTCCTGCTCAACGATGAGATTCTTATATAACCCTTGCCAGGAGAAGCTATCAAGGAAATGGCAGTGGCAAAACTAGAAGTTAGATTCTGACTCTAGGTTCTACTGTTTCTACGGGGTGAAGCTCTTTAGAGTTTCTCTTTAGGCCCAAACCATCAAAGCCTTATCATAGTTCATTCAGCTTCCTCAGTTATAAAAGAGGACCCTTCCTTTTAAGGTGTGTGTGTGTGTGTGTGTGTGTGTGTGTGTGTGTGTGTGTGTATAAATGAGTTAATGTGTACAAAGCAATGAGGAGAGTGCTTGGCACAAATAAATGCTCAATACATGGTAGCCACTGTTACTCATTAAGTGGTGCTGCTGTTATTTACTGAGCATCTACTGGGTTCCAACCATGTGGCAGGTGCTGCAACATTGGATCTAAACATGGTTCAAACTGAGAAATGAAGCCCCAGATCCCAGTCACTTCTAAAAGGCTTGTCCCCTGGCTGTCTTTCTTGCAGGTGGGAATTGGTTACCTGAGTGATCACCTTCTGTTTTTGATTCCTCTCACAGATCTCCCTTTTTTCTGATCAATGGGCCCTCTCTATGAGTGTTGTATGTCTCCAGAAATTCCTTTTTCCTAAATCTGGACACAAGGGGATGGGAGAGGTGACCCGTGAGTGATAAACACAGTGGTTCATAGGAAGGTCCAGTGGATGTGATCCAGGTGGATTTCGCGGAGCGAGTGAGGGATATATGTCCTTAAATATGAAAAATATTTTTAAAGGAAAAGCTTAGGGAAATAAGTAAAGAAATGGTAGACCCATTAGGTGTGGTTGGAGGGATGGGACTCTTAAACATCTAACAGGCATTTGCGTGGACATGTCTTTTAAAATTCTACTGGCAATCCTGTAACATAAGAATTCTTTCTCCTTTTATTTATTTATTTTTTTTAAGTTTATTTATTTTTGGGACAGAGAGAGACAGAGCATGAACGGGGGAGGGGCAGAGAGAGAGGGAGACACAGAATCGGAAGCAGGCTCCAGGCTCTGAGCCATCAGCCCAGAGCCTGACACGGGGCTCAAACTCACGGACCGCGAGATCGTGACCTGGGCGGAAGTCGGCCGGCCCAACCGACTGAGCCACCCAGGCGCCCCTCTCCTTTTATTTTTTAAATGAGGAATTTGATTATCACAAAAGTGAAGGGACTTGCCTAAAGTCAAACGGTTAGCAGGCGACAAAACAGCTTTGAATTTTGGGTTTCATCATTAGGGGCGCGGAGCCTAGAAAAAATTCCGGCGCTATTATCATTATTAGCATTCACTATTGAAAGGAGGGAAAGGGGAGGGTTAAGTGAAGGTGTTTTCAATGCGGAGGGGACGTCCTCCTTCCCAGGCTGAGGGGAAGGAGAGGGTGAATCTGTTAGAGAAAAGGCATTATTGGGTCTTGAGCCTTCTAAATCTGCTCCTGCCCCACCTCCTTGGCCTCATCTGGTTGTATATGTTAAACCGAAGCTGAGGAGAGGAAGCTGCACACGAGGAGAAACACCTGTTGTGTGCCGGAGGCGGGGGTATACCCCAGACCGCCCCCCCCCCCAGTGCTCGCCCAGGGTCACAGCAGAGCGGCTGGCGGAGACTCCGGCCAACAGCTGGACTTTGGAACTCCGCCCCCTTAGGCCCTCCCTCCAGGCCGGCACCCCGCCCCTCCTCCCCAAGGTGGCTGTGGCTCCCAGAAACAGCGGCGGCCGCGCTGCGGGGAGAGGACGGCGGGCGGGCCGGCCGGGAGGAGGGAGAGAACTGGCTCGCGGCCGCGGCGCTGAAGTTTCCTGCCCGCCGCGCTCCCACCCTCTGCTGGCGGCCCGGGCCATGCCGGAGCGCTGGGGTCGAGCGGCAGCATGAAGGGCGGCGACCGCGCTTACACCCGAGGTCCCTCTTGGGGGTGGCTCTTTGCTGCCAAGTGCTGCTGTTGCCTCCCGTGCAGAGGTGAGTAGCTGTTGGCGTTCTCGCCTTCTTTTAGCAAAGCCCGGGACCGCGGGGCGGTGGGGTGGGCGGGCGTGAGGGAGGGGATGGGAGGGCCGGCCAGGGGGGGTCGCGTCAGTTTCCCTAGCAGAAAGCGGGCTCGCTCGCGGGGAAGTTCGGACTCGGAGGCAGAGCTGCAGTTTGGCAACTCAGTTACTTACTTGTCAGCGACTTTGGATGTCAGGACTCCAGCCTGCCGGGGGGGAGGGGGGATGCGGGGGGATGGGGAGGAGGCCCTCTGGGGCTGTGCGTCCCAGTAGTGGCCGAGTCGCACTTCCCTCATCTCATTTACATATGGATCTCAGCGGAAGGATTAACGAGTGACTCCTAGCTATAGGAATGTATTTGACACTTGTCTCTACACTAGGTACTATTTTTGCCAAGTGACAATTTTCTTTGGGGACTGGAGCGGGCTTTTCTTTGCCTGGGCTTTCGCAGGCCAGCTGGGTGTGCAACTCTGGGCCGAGGTTCGCTCATTAATTAACCAAGAACTCTCTATGTACCCAATTAGGGCTGTATTTAACTATTCTGCTAATTTTAATGTTGTTGAGGAGATTGCGGGAAGCAACTAATTTCTCCAAAATCAGCCTGCAAAGCAAAATGGTGAGAAGGTTCACGGAAAGGTCTATCAGTTGTGGAGCCTCACCTGAAAAAGGAATCCGGCGTTTCCTAGACAGAGTTGACATATGTTCCTAAAACTGTCCCTGACACTTTAACACTTCAGCTTGGAGGCTGGGGGAAGAGAAATTTTGTTTCTGTGTGGTTAGAAGTGAGAATATAGCCTCTCACTGGACATTTGCCATTTTTAAATTTCGCCTATTGGACCTCTTGCCTCCATCCCAATTTACAGTGCCCCAGTCTCCGTCGCCATCCTCATCTGACAAAGTCCGGATGCAGCTTTCTCTCTGAGTTACTGATAAATAAACTTCATTCATCATCATCTACGCCACATACAACAGAGACCTGACACAGTCCTCATCCTGAGCTGATACAAGGCTACAAAAACTAATTAAATCTGAAGGACCTTTTCCCAAGTCATTAAGGTTCATAATGCCAGCATTAGGTTCTCAGTCTCTGCATTTAATTAGAACAGGCTGAAACTGTATGATAGCCAGCTCTAAAAGCCAGAATTCAGACGGAGAAGGAATCTTCGAGGGCCGGGGACCCTCACCAGCATCCAAGCCTAGTTCAGAAACATTCAAAACCAAGGCTGGGAATTGAAGGAAAGGGACATTAGAAAGGAGAGGAAGCAGGAAATGACCAAAGGGAATCTGAGTGGGTGGGATTGCTCTGCAGTCTGGGCTGCTTTCGTGGGGAAGGGTTTCCAAGCAGGATTTCTTGGGAGCCCATTTCCTGTCAAAAGGCAGAATTCGGGAACTTGGGCAGTGCTTTTCTAAAGCTCCTGCAGCTGCCTGCTTGAATCCAGATGTGTGGGAGCCCCAGCTTCCCTGCAGAGGAATTCTCCTGGGGTCTCTCAACCCTTTGCTTTGTGTATTGCCCCGGCTTCCCCTCCAGCTCCCAGGCCCAGGAAGTAGGGGTGGGGCGGGGAGCCCACCTCCTGCCTGCAGGACTGGGAAAGCTGTGGCTGCAGGCTCTGTGGCTGGCAGAGGGGGCGTGAGAGGGAAGGGGGGTGTTGCAGGAGCCAAGCCAGAGCTCCAGGACACCACTGACCCTCAGCTGAAGGTGGAGGGAAGCCAAAGACCCAAGCAGTGAAAGCAGCATAAAAGGAGAAAGGGGGGTAACAGAAGTGGGTGCCTCGTCACTTTCTTCCACTTTACTCCTTACTCTTTCCTAGATGGGAGACATGAGGAAGATGGGAGGGGGAGCTGAGATATCCACCCTTTAAAGAACTCCTGGCCTCAGTGGCAGGGTGGTTATATCTGAGGTATGGGGCACTACCCCGAGGCTCCCTAGGTCTGCTCCAACAGAAAAGAGAGATCTGCGTCTCCACCCAGACTGGAGGCATCTATTCGGAAGCAGATTGCAAAGATAAGTCTTGTACTGAGCCTGAACAGAGCCCCGAACGCTGTGGGAGAAAGCTCGCCTAGTTGCAACACGGAGCAGGACTGAGGGAAATCTGAGAGGCTGACTGGAGTGGAGGGCAGCACAGCCAGGGACGGTTGCTTCTCTTTTCAGCTGAACCAGTTTCTCTGGTTGTACAGACTTCATACAATTGAAAGGTAGCTTCCCTTTTAAATAAAGGCAGCTGGCTATTTGGCCTCTCTCTCTCCTCAGAGAACTTGGCTCCTGCTGTTCCAGTAGCTGCACTCTGAAGCTAGTAGGTCAGAACCACTACCAAGTTTCCCAAGTCAAGGGGCCTTCCCAACTGGCTGCCAGTCACTCAGAATTCAAAGGGCTGAGGAAAGTCTAAGCCAAGTCCTTCTAAAGTCCGAAGAAAAGAGGAATTGGAATGTTCTGGTTATTTTTGATCAACCCAAAGCTAAGTGAGGCATCCTGGACTTTCCCTGGGTGGATCCTAAGTGGCTATACTTGTTAGCACAAGGGCGAGTCAAGGTTTTAGTGATATACCTGTGTGGTTTTTAAATATTGTATTTGAGAAAAACATGAGTGAAATTAGTTGAGCTTGTCCTTTGACTTGGAAAAGTGAGGAAATCAACTATCTGTTTTCTCTTCCGGTTTTTGGCTCTACTGAGTATGAGTATGGTAAAGGGGTTTGATGCGAGGTGATCTTTCTTCCCTACCCTGAAACTGGTGTTGAAGAGCAGAAAAACTGAAGACCAGAGATAGGCTGGAAATAGACATCAGGTGCAAAGGAAGAAAGACAGCAAATGCATTTATAACTGCCTTTTTGAAAGTGAAAAATAGCCACACGTGAGATAATAGCATGTGTACGTCCGAAAGCTGATTAATCATTGATGTCACACTTTGTGAGAAGTTTCAGGATTGCTGAAAGGCTATTTAGACTTTCCTTTAAGCCTGAAGAAGTGGGTCACTTCTGGATTCTCCTTCAGTTATCTTAAATTTTTAAAAAGCACCTTGTTTCAGAGACAAAAAGGAATTCAAATCACCGGGAAGTTGCTAAGTTCTGTGTTGCAGACTGAAACTTGTGACTTCTTAGATCATGGAGCCTAGAAATTCTTTCTGACCTTGCTAGGTGGAAGCCAGTTTTAGAGCCTTTAATTTTCTAGTCCACTTGTAATTAACTTTGAGTATGTGGACAAAAGTGCCCTTCTTGGAAACCCTTCCTGATGGCTGTCCTCTTCTGCTTCTCCACAGTGTGTGCAGGATTTATTTATATTTATTACTGTATCACTGTCCTTGCATCTCAAACCCTCCTGCCATTGTGTGTCCCCATTCATGCTGCAAGTGCCAGGTTTAGGAGTCTAACTATCTCAGAGGTAAAGAGAGAGAGGAGTGGTGACTTAAGCAGACTGAATCAGCTTACAGGGGAGATGCTGGGATCACATTCCCATGGCTTTTTCACCACGTGGGCAGTTGGGTTCCAGCTTGACTCTGACGTCATGGGGCCTGGGTAAGGGCTATGAGGCTCCACAGGCATCCTACGTCATCATCATCTGTTAGCTCTCTTTTTCCCCTACCTTTTCCCAGAATCACTAGACAGGGACCTTATGACTTGATGTGACTGCCTTTTCTATGGCCCATAAATTAATGTAGCTCATTTTATAAACTGAATTTAATGTGTGAAAGCATGACATCAAGTTCCTTTAGAAAGGTGCTAGTAACCTCAAAGAGCAGCCCTTGTAACATTCACTATTACAGATTTAACTCACCACTCAAGGCACAAAATTCTTGGGACCTTAATGCACATACCCTTTCATTTCTTCATCTTCCAGGAAGTGCCTGTATCACAAAGAAAACTGCATCAACCATTTAGCATGTATGTTTTTCCAGTGTATCTTTCGGATTTTCTGCCTCCTGAGGAGATTTCCTAATGTAAGGAGAGTTCCCACACATACCTACTCTCCCCAACCCAAATCCTTCCTATGTCCCTTCCCCTGTCTGATTCTCTAAGGACTAGGAAGAAGGACATCCATGGTTACCTGGATAACAGTACTTAGTGCCAGTTGTAATGTCCCTAGTAGAAATGGTAGTGTATGGGTTTGGTAGGATGAGGTGGAAATTGGAAATGGAAGCCAAATATCTCTCCCCTGGTACAGCTGTGGGTCCCATAATCACCCATAATGCCGTAGGCATCACCCCCATAGTTCCATGTGCTACAAGTTGGTTAAGTCCTAACATGAGATAAAAAAGCAAAAATTCAGACTCTGTAACCATGTTTTTATGAAAAATTATTTTAAAGTTAAAAAAAAATAAGGGGCACCTGGGTGGCTCAGCTGGTTAAATGTCCAACTTCGGCTCAGGTCATGATCTCATGGTTTGAGGGTTTAAACCCCACATCATGCTCTGTGCTGACAGCTCAGAGCCTGGAGCCTGCTTCAGATTCTGTGTCTCCCTCTCTCTCTGCCCCTTTTCCACTCATATTCTGTCTCTCTCTCTGTCTCTCTGTCTCTCTCTCAAAAAATAAATGAACATTAAAAAAAAAATTTCAAGTTAACAAATAAAAGTGAATATTGGAGGTTCACTTTTGAGCCCCGTACTATAGGCATATCTTACACTGGAGAAGGGTTACTGATATTCTACTTCATGATCATTCCCCTCAAGAATCTTGACACCGTTGTGCTCTTCTGCCCTAAAAATATTCCTTATGCTTTGAAGTGCTTCTCCTCTTTCAGTGAGTGAGTGGCTGCCGTCTCCTTCAGACCAAACCCCAGATTTTTCCTGAAGGAGGGCCCTACAAAAAGCATGGATCTGAAACCAGAGGGAGGGCTTCTTGAACAGAAGGGTCTAAATCATGGAAAGTTGGAGATCACTGAATAGATCTTTTATAGAGGAGGAAGCTGAGATACAGCCACTTACTAACAGGTCAGAACTAGAGCCCTTTTCCTGCGCTCTTTCCTCAACTCTGTTACTGTCTTCACGGGTGTGGACTTCTCATACTGTGGACACAGGTGAGGTCGAGACAGCTGAGAAGGGTAGAGGCAGTCCCTAAACTGGAACTAAGGTGTTGACTGTGGATTATCCGTAGTTCTGTGTTATGACTGCATTGCCTGGAGCCATTTGGAACTAGACCTGGCTGGTCAGCTTGGAAGGGCTATTTGAAGGGCTATCCTGACCACAGAAGGCAAAGGCTGTCACATCCCTGACCCGAACCAGCTTGTGTGCATGTTCTTGATAAATATCTGTTCGTGTTTTTCCCTCTGGTTCAATTTTTTTCAGAAGGTCCCTTTTCTCCTTTCTTATCCCTTTTCTTGAAATGTGCCCTTTCAGGTGGAAATGAACCAATGAAATGCTTTCCTATCATTCTATCTTTGAATGCCTCTGGTTTTTATGTAACACACAACGTTTCAATTCATTTGACAGATGTTTATGTGCTGACTGCCTGCCAACCCTTCACTAGGTACTGGGGGAGAATGGATGGGAATCATAATGGTGCTGGCCCCGTTTGGGTGTTGTGAGGATGAGTTAAGAAAATGTATGTAAAGGGCTTAGCATAACACCAGGCATATAAAGTGTTTTAAAAAAGGTAGCTACTAATGGTAACAGTAATTTCATTGCTAGACATAGACCCTATCCCGATGGGACTCCCACCTAAATATTTGTGAGTCCTCTGGGTGGTAATACTATACGTCTACGTTCCTAAGCAATTTCACGCTCTTGGTTCAAACCACTGTCAGCTGTGCCTCAATGCTGTGGCATCATCGCTGTGGGAAAGAAAGTTTGTGATGTAGAAGTATGATAGGGATCTCCTCCTTCCTTCTATTAAACAAATTTTTTTTTTAATTTTTTAACGTTTTATTTATTTTTGAGACAGAGAGAGACAGAGCATGAACGGGGGAAGGGCAGAGAGAGAGGGAGACACAGAATCGGAAGCAGGCTCCAGGCTCTGAGCCATCAGCCCAGAGCCCGACGCGGGGCTCGAACTCATGGACCGCGAGATCGTGACCTGAGCTGAAGTCGGATGCTTAACCGACTGAGCCACCCAGGCGCCCCTATTAAACAAATTTTTAAAAGAAACACATAACTCTCCTAGTGTTACAATCTCTGTGTGTTACATGGAGGAACATTCCAAAAAGGATACTGGCAAGAACACTAAGCATCCCTGAGTTGTTCTTTGAGTGAGAGCACAAGGTACAAGAATTGGAGCATAACTACACTAATATTAAAATTCACATCCTGAGGACCCACCTGATATAAAAACACATCACTTCTTCTTTCCTGCCCTTTGACTTTAGCTAACAATCTAATGACACACATTTTTCTATTTACTTCAGCTAACATTTTTTGCACATGCGTCATATGCAAAGCTTTGCTAGTCTTCTTTTTTTCAATGTTTATTTATTTTTGAGAGAGAGACAGAGAGAGACAGAGGGTGAGTGGGGGAGGGGCAGAGAGAAAGGGAGACAGAATCTGAAGCAGGCTCCAGGCTCCGAGCTGTCAGCACAGCCCAAGGTGGGGCTCGAACCCATGAACTGTGAGATCATGGCCTAAGCCGAAGTCGGATGCTTAACCGACTGAGCCACCCAGGCACCTCTTTGCTAGTCTTCTTTAGACTGTTTTTGCCTAGATAAAATTCATCACCTGCTGCCCACAGCAGCCCCCACGGTTCTGAGGTTTGGCCAGTATCTTGTGTATTTCTTGCAGATGGCGGACATGGGTAGTTTGGCTCCCCCACTGGGTCTGTTCAGTGACTAGTGGAGGATATCGTTCCTGGTTGACAAGTAACCTTCTGTGTTATACCTTGTGGAAGGAGGGGGAGCCCTGGTCACACCTGTGAGACAGCAAGAAGGCTTCCAGGTTGGCTTCAGCCAGGTAAAAGAGCAAAGATCACAGTTACAGAACAGGTTGTTCCACATTCTTCTTGCTTTCCTGGTGACCACAGTGAGGAAACTGTCCAATTGAAAGGAAGGGAAATCCCTTCTACCACTAGATTGAAACAGTACCTCATAAAACATTTCTGTTTCCAGGTGTTTGCTTTCCATGGGGCAGGATTAGTTGAAAGCACGTGTTTGTTCTCCTGCAGCACCTGGTGTGTAACAGGCTCTCAGGACATTCCCACTATCTGCCCTCCTGTCGTTAGAACCTCCGTATTGCTCCCATGGAAAAAGGGATGTTACCTTTCCCCATCCAAAAGGGAACCAAGCCTCGTGTTAGAAAGAATGGCAAACACTCCACTTCTGCAAATTTTGAACCTCAGTCCCACACCTGTGCAGTGCCTCTTTCTCTTCTCTCTCTACTTGGAGCAGAAATTCTTGAAGAATGGTCACTGGGGAACATGATAGAAATGCAGATTCTTGGATCCATTGACTCAGACCCTGCAGTCTGTGTTTTAACAAGCCCTCCAGGTGGCTTGGTTTTTTTGTTTGTCTGTTTGCTCTTTTTCTTTCTACTCTCCACTTGACCCCCTCCCTCCTCCTACCTCCCCCCTTCTCCCAGCCCCAGCAAAAGCATTCTACTGAAGATGTCCAGCTTCCCTGGGGATTCCTGCTTTGAGAAGTGGAGGAGGCCCCTGTGAGACTCACTTTTCACTTGTGCGACTAGTGAGCTAGGAATCCCCTACATTTTTCATGAACTCCTTTGCTTTTGTTTTGATTTTATTATCTGCTTTTATTTCATTACTCTTAAAGCTAACTATGCTCGCTGCAGAAAAAGTCAAGTTAGGCAAACAGAAGACCATAACAGCATAACTTCTAGGATTATAGCATAATCCTAACCACTTAGAGACAACTACTTAACTACTTAATAGGTTCTTTTCTATATGTTTCCCCCCCCCCCTTAATAAATGGGTTCATATCTTACATAGTGCTTTATAACTTGATTTCCCTTAATCTTCTGAACGTCCTCCCAGGTAGAGGCATTTCCAAGGCATTTTTAACGGCTGCACAGTGTTTCACTGCAGACAAGACGTGATTGACCATTGTTAGTATTGATTTAATATAATGGGTAAAAGTTTTGTGAAGAGGGATGAGGAAGAGCCCTGGGTGGAGAAATAGATCTTTCCAGAATCAGATTCTACACCAGACTGATCCTTGTCCTGTGGTTTACACATTTCCACTCCCTATATTCCACCTTTCCTTTCCTTGGGATGTATGATTTACCCCACCAGAGAGGTATGATTTCTTACTCAGGAGATCAGCATGCACTGTAACAAGGACATAGGTTTCCCCCACTCATCCTTCTCTTCTTAAGTGGTGTTAGGAGTCTTCTCGCTCCTTAGGCACTGAGCAGGCCTAGGAATTTTTCTTTTCTTTAATTATTTTAAGATATACCTTTGAAAATAGGTCATTTTTAAATTATTGTAACTGGGAAAGAGCCTTGATTAATTTTTTCCTAGAAAAATCATATATAAATGTTGGGAAAGCATTTGGAAATACAAATAAATGAAAATAAAATCTCATTACCTAGAGATAGCCATAGTGACACTTTGAATAAGCCTTTTAATCTTTTTTCCCATGTATCTATTTTTTTTTCCAAAAATACAACATAGTAGTATTATAAACTTCCTTCACATAACATATTGAACAACTTCTATGATGCTTTTTCTGTATTCATTCAGTGAAATGCTGGAGCCAGGTTGAGATCATTAAATATTTAGGGTTTTGAGGGTGGATTGTTAAACCCTTGGTAGCTTGAGATCATCCATGGCGGGATGTCATGAGATACCACAAATCAAGGTTTTTTTTTGTTTTTTTCAAAGAGCTGGTTTCTCAGCATACCACTAGATGCACATTTTACCTTGTGTGAATATGTTTTTTTTAAATTTTCAATCTGTTTTTGCTTGTTTCTACTTTTTGCTATTATAAGCAATGTTGTAACGGCCAGTCTTATAGTTAAGTCTTAGCATACACCCATCATTACTTCCTTAGGATAAATCCCTAGAAGTGGTGTTCCTCCATCAAAGAACATTCAGAATTTCACAACTCCTTTGTTGCCAGTTAAACCCCCCTCCCCTTCCCCTTTCACACCCTGTGAAAGGAAGAGTGTACTGCTTTTTGTTTTAAGAGGATTTATGAGAAACCTCTGGGACAAGGAATTTCATCTCTCTCCTGTTGTTTGCTTCTGTTTACATTTTCTGAATTAACTTAATTCTTTTTTTTTTTTTTTTTTTTTTTTTTTTTTAATTTTAATGTGTATTTAGTTTTGAGAGAGAAACAGAGACAGAGTGTGAGCTGGGGAGGGGCAGAGAGAGAGAGGGAGACACAGAATCGGAAGCAGGCTCCAGGCTCTGAGCCATCAGCCCAGAGCCCGACGCGGGGCTCGAACTCACGGACCGCGAGATCGTGACCTGGCTGAAGTCGGACGCTTAACCGACTGCGCCACCCAGGCGCCCCAACTTAATTCTTTTTATATAAGGAAACGCCCTGGCAAAGAGCCTTTGATTCTTAGGCTACATACTGATATGCAAGTTGTAAAAAATATGTTTTGTGTTTGTGCTGGGTTGAGAGGCAATATATCATGATGATTAAGAGCTTAGACTCTGGAGCCAGAATGAGTTTGAATCCCAGCTCTGCTACTTATCTGTGTGACCGTGTGCAAATTATACAAACTCTTTGGCTCATTTTCCTCATCTGGAAAACGGAGATGATGAAGGAATCTAGTCTTGGGGTTTCTACAAGGGTTAGATGAGTTGACATATGTAAACCACTTAGAACCGGCACATGGTAAGTTCTAGGTAACTGTTAGGTTATTATTAACATTAACAAGTATATAGAAGTCTCCGTGGAACTTTGCCAACTGTCACATTCAGATTATTTCATTAGCTCCTTCATCATATGGGAAATCGAGCTGAGCATTTCTTGTATCAACCCCCAAATATTTGAGTACCACGTGGCAGGTATTGAACTAGCGACAGTAGAGAACTTAAAATGTTTTCATCCCCTTGAGGATCTTACAGTCCAACTTGAGAGCTGTTCCATAAATATGAAACAGTAAATAATAACAAAAAACAATGGGGAATAGTTGCTGAAGACAATAAGGGGAGAGATACTCCAGGGTTCTACCTGATTGCTGACTAAAATAATTATGCAAAATCTGCTGGAAGCACAGTGGCCTGGGCTGGTCTGGGAGGACTTCTCAGGAGATACAAAGTTGTCTCTGGGCCCTAAAGGGCAAGATGGGGTTTTTAAAGGGCTGAATATATGGTGAGAGCAGAGCAGCGGGTACATGCAGGGGACCCCAGAGGAAATCAGGTCAGACCTGCCTTCTAGAAGTACACTGTCCAGTTCGGTGGCCATTATCTGTATGTAGCTACTGAAGACTTGAAATGAAGCTAGTTCAAACTGAGATGTTCTGTAAGTATGAATTACATATCAAATTTCAAAGATTTAGTACAAAAAAACCACATTGAGAATCTCAATAATTTAGGTATTGATTGATTGCAATTGAAATGACAATATTTTGGAGATATCGTTTAAATACAGTATATTAAAATTAATTGCACCTGTATATTTTTACTTTTTATCAGACACTAGAAAAATTTTAATTATAAATCTTTTTTTTTTCAATGTTTTATTTATTTTTGAGACAGAGAGAGACAGAGCATGAACGGGGGAGGGGCAGAGAGAGAGGGAGACACAGAATCGGAAACAGTCTCCAGGCTCTGAGCCATCAGCCCAGAGCCTGACGCGGGGCTCGAACTCACGGACCGCGAGATCGTGACCTGGCTGAAGTCGGACGCTTAACCGACTGCGCCACCCAGGCGCCCCGAAAAATTTTAATTATATAAAACTTATATAACATTATTTTATATTACGTAAAAAATAAAATCATATGTGTGGGTCACATTTATGGCTTGCAATTTATTTCTGTTGGACAGAGCTGTCTGAGAGCTTATAGTCCATGATACAGTGATGTGCCAGGGTAGAAAGTTTCCATCCCATCCTAGGGCCAACCCTAGGCCCTCTTCCCAGCCATCTCCATGATTGTAGGAGGATGCAATCTCTCTGATGATGCTGAAAGATGCCCACGGGCCTTCTCAACCTAAACTTTTAAGAGAGGCAGTTACCTATTTTCATTTCTGAGCAACACAGTTTGTGAGGAAACAGGGCTTAAATTGCAAGTTCTCCCACAAAGCTCAGACAAGGCAGCTTTTAGGAATGTAATGAGGGAAGATCCTGAAAACAGTGCTAAAAACAGGAAGAGTGACAACATGCTACCATCTCCCAACCCCGTAACCCCTCAACCAAAACCCTCTGGTCCTGCTCCTTTATGTAACAAAAACAGCATTGCTGGCTGGCATGTCCCCAGGGTCTGAGGGAGAAGATGGCTGGTATGGCAGGGCAGAATGGAGATGGAGAGATGTGACTAGGTGGGTCCGTGGAGCCCCAGGCTGAACTCAGGCAAGTTTCATTTTGTCCTTTAACTAAATGATGTGTGAGTGTTCAAATGTATCATTCTGAGCAGCATTTTTTATCTTTATTTTTGTCCTCATGCAGCATCACCAGGTGTCTCGCTGAGCACAGTGCTATCCAGGGTATTGGGGTCATTTCCCTATTTGTCTAGAGAAAGCTGTACATGTAGCCTGTCTTGATTATACATCATAGAACACTAGAATTTTACAGCATGTCAGATCATAAAGTTCTGAGTTTTATACATGAGAAGAACACTTAAGAAAAAAGAAATGACTTATCTGAGGTGTCAACTGGTAATTCATGAAATGAGATCATTCTGTCTGTAGCATATTGCTTGTGTTTTTTATTTTTTATTTTTTATTAAAAAAAATTTTTTTTTAACGTTTATTTATTTTTGCGACAGAGAGAGACAGAGCATGAACAGGGGAGGGTCAGAAAGAGAGGGAGACACAGAATCTGAAACAAGCTCCAGGCTCTGAGCAGTCAGCACAGAGCCCGACGCGGGGCTCGAACTCACATACCGCGAGATCGTGACCTGAGCCGAAGTCGGACGCTTAACCGACTGAGCCACCCAGGCGCCCCTGCTTGTGTTTTTTAGAGAAGATGATGAAAGGTAGACTAGTCCCGTCATTTTGTTTGGGGGGATGGAAAGGGTAGAGGCACTGGATCAAGTCTGAGAGGAGACCCAGCTCTTTGGAAGGAATCTAAGGGCTGGGGATCCTAGTGAATCAGAAATCACTCTTAGCTTCCTGGAACTGTGTCCTAGCTACCTGCTCTAGATTTGCTCCTGTAGAAACCTGCCCCATGGTGTCCACTTACATCTGGTGTTTCTAAATGTCTAGAGGGATTCTGGGGGAACTTACCTGCTCTGAAATCGCAGCTGGACTCCCCGAATTTAGAACTGAGGGCTAGGTCCCTCTGGCTCTGATGAAATCAGGGTCTGCCCCATTGGCCTGGAGTCTCCAAGCAAGACTAGCCAATTCAGGGGACCTTCTTGGGATATCTCAAAGGGCCTTTCTGTGACCTTCCAAGCAAAATGGAAGGTCAGGTTGATCTGAAGCCAGGCCTTGATAGCCAATGTGCTCCAATCTAATCAGGTTCCCATGAGGTCTTCCTGGAGAACCCAGGATATCTGTGGCTGCCACAATATTCCAGGGATGTTACCCAAGGTCTCTTGCACTGGTCATTTCTGACTCCTCCAAGACTGGGGGATAATCAGAAATCATAGCCAGGGAACGAAATAGACATGGCACGTCCCTCAAAAACTTACGGTTTAGAGGGGACAACAGATATCACATACCTTTTTCTAAGTGTTCTCAGAGGATGCTGTGAGAATATCTGTTGGTAGTAGGAGTCAGGGTGGAATTTAGATTGGGTGGGAACCCTGCCTGAAGAACTAACAAAGTACCTAAAGTCTAGTTACTACCACTCTTCTGGTCCCCAAATGAGTATTATTTGCATTCTGGACCAAGCTAAAGAGTCCTTCCAAAAGGTTTTGCTAAATATTATGGGAAAACACAAGGGAAGTAGAATAAAAGAAGCATAAAGCCAGACAGTTTTCTAAAATTCTTTTTTTTGGTGCCTTGTTCAAAGCTGGCTTGCTTCAAGGGCTCATGTACCATTCTTAAGTCCCCAGGCACCAGAGGAACCTGTACTGTGTCCATAAGGGATCATTGCTGAGGCCCTCACTTGCTAACTCATGACATGGGGAGCTGTCATCTTGTGATCAGAGCTCCCCTTCCTACATATTTTGTCCCTGGAATCCAGTTAAAGGGGCCAGATTCCCATTCACCATTCTGCACTTTGGGCCTTCCCATCTGGCTTAGTTTCTGCTCTAAGGCGTTGTCATCCACCGCTGCTGTCTCCCACAGTGATACGCCACTGATCATGCACGCTGGCAGGTCCCACTGAGGCTAAGTGACCCTCTCTTGGCAATCTTATAGACTTGACTCTACAACATATGGGACACTGTGCTCAGAGTACCTTGCAATCTTTCCCAATTCCCATTTCAAAAGGGGATTTAAAAAATATGTTTACTTGGATTCTGCATGAAAGCAGGGGAAGACCTCAATAACCTTTTGAGGTTTTTTTCAGCCTTTCTAATTTGTAGGTGCCTTTTTATGTGTGTGCACTATGGTTAGGAAGTTCTACCCCCTTCTCAATTTAACTTCCATCCTAACCACCAAATAGTGCTTCCATTTTAGAGTGGCAGCAGCCAACTCTACCAGAGTGTCTGTGGATCTCTCCAAACAGCCGGTTTCCCAGCCCATTCCCAGTGAGGTGGTCAGGTCTAAATTTAACCATGACCTTCTGCCAGCATACGCAAGCTAGGGCTGCAAGAGCAAAATCAGAGCTGGACTGTTCTCAGGGGTGTGTGTGTGTGTGTGTGTGTGTGTGTGTGTGTGTGTAGGAGTTAAAAGAGAAGGTAAGCAAAGCTTCCCAAAAGGCCAGATGAGCCCTGGGGGAAGAGAAGATGTTCAGGGCAGGGGGAGTATAGTCATCCCAAGTGACTATGGTAGTTTATGCCAGCCTGGCCAGGTCTTGTGGAGAAAATCAGCCAAATTCTCCACTCTCTCGGTTTCCTCCCATATAAAGTATCTGTGACGTAATTCACCTGGATTTGTAATTACCATGGCTGCCTGCCAAGCGTTATACCACACTTATGTGCTCACTCTTGTCTCTTATTCCACAATTCCTGATCCCAGGTTTGTGAGATACAATCTGCACATTGTCTTGTATAGACAATGAGGGGCTGAAACAAGATTTCAGCTCTTGTTTACTTGTCTGGCTTGCATCTTTTTCTGTATCAGTGGGTACGTATCTCAGACACAGGTCAAGGGCAGTGCTGTAATTCTATTGGTGGAATGGTCTTACACATTTTTATACCAAATACGTATGAATGCAAAGCACTGAAAGTGGTGTAGTTCATAAAATTTAAATTTAGCTCATTATAATTTTGTCACACCTTCAATTTGTATTTATAGTCATAATTAACATCCTATACTATAAAATTTATAGGCATATATGTGACATCATGTATATATATATGTACATGTCATATATATATGACATCATGTATATATACATACATGACATTTTTAGACAAGCTAGAATTGAGTCCAGCTTAGGACTCAAATAGGACAATCTTTTTTTAAGTAGGCTCCACACCCAATGTGGGGGCTTGAACTCATGACCCTGAGATCAAGACTCACATGCTTTACTGACTGAGCCTGTCAGGCACCCCGCAAATAGGACAATCCTTATTTTCTGTTTGATCCCTAACAACAGATTGGAAGTAATGTAGTGGCAGGTTTGGAGATGCTGCCTTGAATCTATGTCTTTCTGAAATGCCTTGGCTCACAGCTAAGAGAAGAACCAAACTACAGAGCTTCTGGAACTGGGGTTCTAGTAATCTCTGAATGTGCCCATCACAACAGGGATGTGTCTAAGAAGGGAGCATGGGCCAGTTGGCTCTCTTGCGCTCATCTGTCATTTTCTGTAGGTAATTTAGAGGAGTTCTACAGGCAATTTTCTATTTAGCTCTAGTCTCCAAGGGAAGGGCCCACATTAGGGAGTGTCAGACTGGTTCCATCAGGCAGCACTTACTAAGCGCATTGCATTATTCTAGTTACTGAACTTCTTTATGCCAGTTTATTCATCTGTGTACTTGGGAAAATATACTTATCTATGCCTAAGGTATTTGTAAGGATTCAAATAAAAAAAGATGTGGACCATGTGTGACATTTAGTATATAGTTCCTGGCTTCCTGGCCCATAGAATATACTTGATAAATGCTAGTTTATGAAAAATGATATTTTTTCTTATTATTAGACATTTCTCTGACTTACAGGGCAGTAGTTTTAGGTAAGCCATTAAGTTGGGTGGGGATTAGTGAATATTTTTCAAAACTCTCTGGGAAAACAGACATATAACTTACACTTGTAATTACTGGCCTTTTGCTCAATTTTTGGTCCCTAGGAGTGTCCCTGTTGAAAACAAGTTGCTGATCTGGTGGATCATAGGGCTGATTCAGGGTGACAGTTTTTATTAAGAAAGAGATAAAAGGTTGGGGCACCTGGGTAACTCATCCAACTCTTGATTAAGGCTCAGGTCATGATCCCAGGGTCATGGGATCAAGCACCAAGTTGGGCTCCATGCTGAGCGTGCAGCCTGCTTAGGATTCTCTCTCTCTCCCTCTGCCCCTCACCCCCACTCATGCAGTGCTCTCTCTCTAAAAAGAAAGAGATAAAAGGTCTCCTCCCTACATCTGGAGGCCAGTGTGTTGGGTTCTTAAGCAATTCTTCAGCATGTCACTGCTAAAGATCTTTATTTATTAGTTTATATTTATTTCTTAGTTTAGTGTATGCCATTATCCTTTGTTCATGTCTAAAGCGAATCATCTTAGATGTGTTTCTTTAATTAGTACAGTTATCAGCTGTGTTCTGGTAAATATCTGATCTGCCATTTATGGGTCAGAAATTTCTGTTCTGTCATCAGTAACCAATCAGGACTTATTGTATTTAGTAACCACATTTATCACTTTTAGACAAAACAAACAAACAAACAAACTTGACATTTTGGTTAAACGTGTTGTTGGTTGGATTTAGATTACTTTCTGCAATAGTGAAACTCACTTATAGATCTTCAGGTTCAGTGGGAAGAGGGAAGTCAAAAGTCCCCCAAATTGACTCCCATTAGGCCTGTCTACATTGCGTCCTGTCACATGCCCATCCTTGAATTGCTCCCCATGTCCCAGGAAATAAAATACTCAGGTTCTTTTTGGCTCTGCCTCTGGCGGTGGGGTTGGAGGTGGAGATTGAGCAGGAAACAGGATTTCTACATACAAAGCTGGGCAATCTGGGATGCTCTTGTGAAGGGGAAAGAGAAGTGGGTACTGGGGAGGGGGCCAGCATGTGTCCTCTCTTGACCAGTGTGCATCTTCATCTGCTGAGAAACTGCAGTGAGGTTAAGCCCAGCTGAAGTCCCACTGCCTCTCATGTTGTACATGCTCAGAGGACAGGGTGACTGGCCCCTCTAGAGGAGAGTAAGGAGATGTGTGCAGGTGAGGCCTTGTGAGGAAGTAACACAGGGACTGGGTCTTGAAGGGGAGGGAGAGGGGGGATATTCTTCATCTAAGAAGTTAGGCAAAGGAAATAGCATGAGGAAGGACATAAAGTCCTGGATGCGAATGGAGTGTTATGGAAATGAGGAACAGATAGTGATCTACCGTGTGACTCTAGTATCTCCTTTGGTCTCCAGCTTCTGGGAGTCAGCCTGCACATTTCACAGATGAGAAGACTGAGGCTCAGAGAGACTAAACCGTTCTCCCAAGAGCATGTGGGTAATAAGTTGAATCCTGGTTTTCCTCTCCAAGTTCTACTTTTTCTCCTGCTTACCCTGCTGCAAACTAGATTCTGCTCCTTGTATCAAGTTCTGTTTTTTTATTTACCATCCTGGAATCTGGTACAGTTCCATATTATGTCCCTGAAACTGTAGGATGGCTTAGCAGTTCCACAAGCAGCCTTTCTTGTGGGGTATTACTTTTATTTGCATATATAAACCCTGTGCCGCCAAAGGTCTTAACATAAGCATTGCCTGGCATACACACACACACGTTTATACCCTAAATAGCAGAGGCCTAGAAATGTTTGTCTACTTTTGCCAACATCTGACTGTGATTATCTTTAACCACAGTCACACTGTTTGTCTCTTAAAATAGCACTGACTCTCCCAAGGAGGCTGTTTCTGGTTGTCACAGTGCTCCCAGAACTGTTCCACCTGACTTCTCCTGGTAGCCTTGACAGCCCATGATTTACTGTGATTACTTTCACTGCTCCCTTATGGTGATCCTCCAGAATTCTTCCTTAGGATTCATAGACCCCTCCAGGTGGTCCCAGAGCCCACCTCTTGACTCACGTATAGCTCTCCCTGCCATGTCCATTGGCCTTTTTTCCTTCCTACTCCTGGCTCTGCCCTCAGGCCATGTCAGTGTGCAGGGCTCAACTTCCCACTTTCCCAGAGGAGAGCAGCTCAAAAAGGTCAGGCTATGTCTGACCTGTGGGATGGACCTGGCCAATTTTGGAAAGGCTGCCCCCCAGCATGGATATTAAAAATTTGTCCTTGCTTCGGGTTCTGCCTCCCAGAAACTCAATATCCCCCTATGCTAGCCCTGGGTTCTTTTGCTTTAAAGTAAAAGCCTGATTTTGCCTTTGACCTTGATGAGAGTAAAAGGAGAGAATGAAGAAGGTATTTTTACCTTATAGTTTCTACCTTTGCATCACCCTGTCCCGCCCTCCTCCACCCCTTAGAATAATACATCATACCAAGCTAGGGGAAACCACTACCTGAAAGAGCCTAGTGATCTTTCTCAAACCATCACCAGGATCAAGGGAATGAACATCAACTTACATACGTGATTCTGGGTTGTGTGCTCTGGGCTTGGATCCTTTCACTAAGAAATCCTTTTTCTGAACAATTGGGGCGACATGTGGGTGGCAAACACAAAAGCCAACAGAGTAAGAACGGTGAAAATATAGATTGTCAGGATTGCTTTCCCATTTTTCAGGCTTGCTCTGTGATTTGAACAGTGTGTTCTCCAGAGCGGGCACGTGGAGGTCACCCGCTGAGCTCTGGTAAGAGCTACTCTTGGTGCCACTGTTGGACTATATTGCTCTCCCTGAACCACAAAGGTTCTTTCTGCATAACCTTGTAAAAGTAGAATTGAAAGTTGAGGTGCCTAATTGTGGAAAATAGGTTTGGGAGATGAAGATTACAGATGAGCTCATGAAAGCCCTATAAATATTTTTATGATCCTTAAAATAAATTATCCCACTAAATATAAGGAGAAGGAGTACCATGCAATTTCCATTCTGTTGGAGTAGAAGTATTTCAAAGTTTCCTAATGCAAAATTTGAACTAGATACTTTTCAATTCATTTTTGGGTGTAGATAATGGGTGTGTTAAGACACTTTCAACCCCACCCCCACTGTGGTCCCTCATCCAGATGGGACTCAAAACTTTAGAAGAATATAGGCTTTAGAGTCCAGCAGACCTGCCCTGAATACTCACTCCGTCATTTACCAGCTGTGTCACCTGCTATAGGGATTTAACTCTCTGGGCCACATTCTCATGGGCAGCAAAATGGACATAATAGCACCTATGTGCATGAAGTGTACAAGTGTTACTGAGAATGGCATTGAAATGCTTAGCATTTCTGTCATGTTGTAAGTTCTCTTAAAGAATAGCATATAAACGTACAGACGATGATTGTAAAACATGGTTGTACATGTACAAGGGGTTAAAGTGGTAACTTTTGTGTTGTATAAATTCTATCATGATAAAAATAATTTTAAAATTATACCCCCCAAAATGCTAAGTGTATGTGTGAAAGAGAGCATTTTATTAATTTATAAGAAACTAGAAGGAAGCTCATCAAAACATGTTATATGGAAGGATTCTGAATTACTTTTTTATCCTCTTCCTTAAATTTTAATTTTTCTAAATTTCTACAATAACATTACTTACTTCTGTGGCTAGAAAATATTAAGTTACAACAAAAGCCTAAATGGACAGATGCATAAACAAAACAATGGCAGGCCACCCACACTGTCAAGCAGGTGCCAGGACTCTTTGCTCTCCACCTGCCCTGTCATTCTTGGAGCTGGTGGGGGCAGGGTCACAAGTGCAGTCTCTCCCTGTCCTTCTCCTGCACTGCCCTCTGCCCTAGTCAGCTGTCTACCATATCCATGGCCACGGTCAGGGGAGGAATTGAGTGGGACAGTATAGATGGTTCCTTGTGGCCCACCCCCCCTGAGCTGCAGTGACTATAGGTGCCACATCAGTTTTGACTCCCATCTACAGAGTTTCTGTACCTTGGGGTTTTTTGGTGTCATGTATTTCGTAAAGATGCATGTGCACCCAGAGGTGTTTTTCAGTCCCTGTGCTTGATCTGTGGCATTGCGATGTGTCAGAACACCCAAGAGCAGGGCAGCAACTGCCCCTACGTACACTACTCACCCCTTCCCATTGCACATGACTGAGAATTCCCTTCTTCCAAACACATACACTAGAATGGTATTCTTGACATTAGAGCCTCTAACCTGTCCTGAGACTTCATTGGAAAATCTACTTGTTAACTTTATCCCCCTTATCATCCCAATGCCCAAACAACTCCTTCTGATTATCTCCAGCATGAATGATTTAAAAATAATGATGCATTTATCCAGCATTTATTGAACCTAAATATACTGAAACTTAAAACAGAGAAAAATAAAATCACATTTATTGTAGTTTTTGCATGAAGGGATTTATGCTTTGGAGTAATTATTCTGTAGTCCTCATATGGGACATTTTAGGTCCTTAAACTTTGGTGTTCAGTGATATCCTCTCTTATATGGGGACCCACAATGGTGACATGTGGCCCAGAGGAGCATAGGAACTGCCCTCAAGAGCCAGAGCCTGAGAGATCTATCTGCATCTTACACATCTGGCGAGCTCAGTGCTCCCACAGCACACTGCATACACTGAGCTATGAAAATACCCAGGCTATGAGATGTATGACAAAGTTTCTTAATCCTTTCTTATAGTCCTGTCTCCTTAAACATTCCATAACTTTGATTTATAAAATACGGGGAGTTTATCAGACAAATATAACATGAGAAATGTTATATTTGTTATATAACATGACAAAACATAAGAAAGAAGTTTCTCATTTACTTTTTTTTTAATTTTTTCAATGTTTTATTTATTTTTGAGACAGAAGAGAGACAGAGCATGAGCAAGGGAGGGGCAGAGAGAGAGGGAGACACAGAATCTGAAGCAGGCTCCAGGCTCTGAGTTGTCAGCACAGAGCCCGACGTGGGGCTCGAACTCACAAACTGCAAGATCATGACCTGAGCCGAAGTCAGACGCTTAACCGACTGAGCCACCCAGGCGCTCCTGAAGTTTCTCCTTTAAAATATTTTCCCTGACATTAAAGTAAGGTAAATTATGTCCACAAATAACATTATAAATAGAAATAAACTATAAATGGATTTCAGACAAATAGACACTATAAAAGAAGTTAGGACAAATAATAAGACCAGGGGAAAATACTTGCACCCTACATAATAGACAAAGAGTAATATTCAAAATACATCAAGAATTTTATAAATCAATAAGAAAAAAAGCCAACAACCCAATAGAAAAATGGGCAAAAGTTATAAACGGGCAGGATTTTTAAAAAAGCAATAACCTTTGAAAAGATAATTATCAGAACTAATCAGAAAATACAAGTAAAAATAGGATAACTTTCACCCTTCAGATTAGCAAAATTATAGGTAAGGGGGTAGAGAAGTAGACCATTGTATACTCATGGGAAAATAAATTGATGCAGTCTTTCTGGAGGGCCATTTGGCAGAATCCTTGCAATTGAAAAGATATTATGTTTTTTGACCTCCTTCTAGGAGCATGGCCTAAAGAAGTTCTCCATTTATCTCCATTTATCCAAGGATGTCCATGTGGTAATTTTTGTAATAGCTGACAAGGAGATGGGCAGTAGCATTATTTCCAATAGAAGAATGGTACCATTTTACTGTGCAATACTATGTAGCCATCTAAAACAAGCAAAAAAGAAAATATAGGCAGGAAAATCTTATACTTGTTAAATGAAAAAAATGTATAGAAACCTTTAACTATATAGTGTGAATTGCTTTGTGCAGGAACTATGCATGTGTACGTGTGTGTGTGTGTGTGTGTGTGTGAATGCATGAAAATGCTCTGAGAGTCCTATATCAGCCATGGTTACCTCTAGGTAGGAAATTGGGACTGGGATACAAGGGAATACCTGGGAAGGAATTGGAAAGATTAGCCTGTAATTTTCTAAGATATTGTTTAAAATTTCATGTACACATATTTACATATGATATACTTTTAAATGTTTATTTATTTTGAGAGAGAGAGTGAGAAAGCACATGCAAGAGGGGCAGGGGCAGAGAGGGAGGAAGACTGAGAATCCCAAGCAGGCTCCATGCTGCCAGTGCAGAGCCCCATGTGGGGCTCGAACCCATGAACCGTGAGATCATGACCCGAGCCAAGATCAACTGACTGGCTGAGCCCCTAAAGTGTAATATAGAAGATAATTTGGAAAACATAGGAAAAATTAAGGAAAATATATCACCTATAATTCTAGACAGCTTGACTTTAGTTACTTACCCTCAGTCTTTTTTTTTTTAATTTTTTTTTCAACGTTTATTTATTTTTGGGACAGAGAGAGACAGAGCATGAACGGGGGAGGGGCAGAGAGAGAGGGAGACACAGAATCGGAAACAGGCTCCAGGCTCTGAGCCATCAGCCCAGAGCCCGACGCGGGGCTCGAACTCACAGACCGCGAGATCGTGACCTGGCTGAAGTCGGACGCTCAACCGACTGCGCCACCCAGGCGCCCCACCCTCAGTCTTTTCTATGTGTACGTTATGTGTGTGTGTGGCTGGGGGGGGGGGGGGGGGGCGGGTGTTCAGTTTTATACTCAACGTTGTATTCTGTTTCTTTCACTTAATGTTTAAACATTTCCCCATAGTTTTACAAACTTAGTCTCTGGTACCACCTTTGAATGGTCATTATATATTCATTCCTTATGGCCATGAGGAACAGGTACCTGGAGACTGAGCACCTGCCCTGCCTGCCCAGGGGTGGTCAATGGTGGGGGCAGCTAGGTCAGGCATGAGGACTACATGCTGGAGATCTGAGGAAACCATGTAGCATCCTCTCTCCCCTTTCACCTTCTCTGGTTATCAGTGGACCTTCTGTTTTTCTTTCTCCCCAGCTCAGGCTCGAACTCTGACTTCTGGGAGCTGCTTTCTCTGCTCTGGGCCTGTCTGAGAATTGAGGCCAAAGGGCAAGATTTGAAATTTTGGCCCTCCCCTGGAGTGATGGCATCTGAAAGGCAGTTTAGAACATAGGCTTCAGTCTCTCTGAGTTAGAAAGGTCAAAGGAAAGGATTAGTGCCGATAATCTAGAGTTGTTCTTCCATTTGGTAGGTTGGTAAACTGAAACCCAGCAAGATTGAGATTTGCCTAAAACCATGCGGCAAGTCAGCAGTAAAGCTAGAATCCTCTACTGGGATTCTTGGTGTGGCCCAGTGCTCTTTTTACTCTACTGTGAAAGGTATCTAAGCACCATTCAGGCTGCCTGGAGCCCTGAGACTTAGGCAACGGCACCATGGGCTGAAGAAGGTTCACTGGGGCTTCAGTTTTAGTTCATTCATTCAGCAAACATCCTGCTCTACACACACACACACACACACACACACACACACACACACTCACACACACACACACAAAGATGAAGTAAATGTTCCAAAGTAGTATAGATGTAGCTATTACATGGTGGTAGGTTTACTGAAACTTTGTTTTTTCCTATAACGGCCATATATTACATTTGAAAGCTTCACTTTTTTAAAAGTCTTCCTGTTCATTTAAATATTTTTAATTTTCAAAGTCATGAAGTACTTCCTAACTTTAGAGTAAGAAATGGGTGCAACCCATTTTGTGAACCAGATAAATCTTCTCTCCTATGTGAGTCAGATGATTGTGGGGTCTCGGACCTGAGTTCACGAACGCCCTGTATCATGCCATGAACCTGTTGGCACTTGTCATGCACATCTGTGAGTGTGTGTGTGAGAGAGTGTGTGCGTGTGTTTGCACTTGCTGGGATCTGCTTCTGACTCTGTGACTGATGAGAAGCAGCAGGCTACAGAAGGGCATAGGAGTAAGTGCATTCTCCCTTCGCTGCTGTCGGTGAAGGAAAGTGAGCAAGAATTCGTGGAGCAGGTGACTCAGACACAGCGGTCTGGTGGCTCAGGATCAGGGCTGGCCATCTCCCAGGCCCTGTAGGCATGGCTGTATTACAACACAATATTGCTTATTGTCATCCAGCTGTCATTATTATCATTGCTGTTTATCATCATGTAATAACCTTTCCCTGTTACTTTAAGGGTGCATCATTATGTCACGGGGAGGTGTCGCTTCTCCCCAGTTTATAGATGAGGAAACCCAAGTTCAGAAGGGTGAAGAGGCAGAGCTGGAACTCAAATCCTGAGGTCACCCCACTCTACCATACCCCTCCTGTATTTACCCGTGCACACACAGGCAAGCACCTTGGCTTTTTTTATTATTCATTTAATATTTAAAACATATTCGTTGAGCATTTTCTCTGAAATCTTTTTTCCAGCCAGTGTCTACTGAATGTTTTAATTCTCATGTCAGAGGCTCTTCTAGGTGCTGGGAACACAATAGTGAACAAAAGGAGACAAAAACTCCCTGCCCTCGTGGAGCTCATATTTTAGCGAGGAAAGTAGAAGAGAGAAATAATAAAAGTCAATTATATAGTAGGTATTTTTTAACAGGAAAAATTTGCGGTTCACCAAGGCCAACAGATGAGGGGATGCTTGCCTCTGAAAACACAGCCTGCTCTTCACATTGCCACCATGCAGGGCCACAGGAGAAGACATGGAGCTTGTTTGCAGGCAGAGAGAGGAAAGGAACCAGGGGGCTGAGGCTTTTAAGAGGCTAGCCAGGGAAATCAGGCTTCTGGTTGGCTAGTTTGAATAATTTCAGCAGGCTCTGGCATGTAGGGGCTCTCCCCAGCTGTCGGTTCCTGGCTCTGGGATGCTTAGGGCAGGTGGATGGTGGCCTCAAATGCAGAGCTCAATGAAGAAGATGGTTGGAGTGTGGGCTCTGAATTGGTGGGTTTGTGTATGAAAGGCTGAAAGGCACAGTCACAGTTGAGTTGTTTGCTATCTCTAGGAATTAGGTAGCCCTGGGAAGAACTGTCCCTCCACATAGCAACACATCAGAATGCAGAAAATAAAAAGACATGGTTAATACAATAAGCTAAATGGCAGCAAATGGTACAGGAAAAATAAAAGGGGAAGGGAATAGGGACTATCAGGGTGGAGGGGTGAGATGTTGCAGTTTTAAATAGAGTAGTCAGGGGAGACTGTACTGGGAAGGTAGTATTTCAATAAAGACCTGAAGGCAGAGAGGAAATGAGCTACATGGGATCTGGGGGAAGAACTTTCTAAACAGGGAGATTAGCAAGATCAGAGGTGCAAGCATATCTCATTGATAATGCCACCTGAAGCTATATCAATATGCATAGCATATTAGACCATAGCAGGAGACATATAATTGAGAGCTCAGGTCATACATAGGGATTGGAAACACAAGCTGATAGTAGGAAGGAATGAGGTGGCCTTATGTGTATGAGTATTTTGGCCTGTATATGGAGTATTTTGTCCGGAGACCAAATTTGAATATCCTGATATTTCCCATTCATCCATATTTGGTACGATGTTTCTCCCCAGATCCTTAAAGAAGAGGTGATTCTTTTTCTTTTCAATTTTTTTAAATTTTTTTTTTTTTTTTGAGACAGAGAGAGACAGAGCATGAGCAGGGGAGGGGCAGAGAGAGAGGGAGACACAGAATCTGAAGCAGGCTCCAGGCTCTGAGCTGTCAGCACAGAGCTGACGCGGGGCTCAAACTCACGGAGTGTGAGATCATGACCTGAGCTGAAGTCGGATGCTTAAACGACTGAGCCACCCAGGCGCCCCAGAAGAGGTGATTCTTGATGGAAAAGTGACTCCAGTTCAGAAGAAATTTATCTGGCTACACAACACAGACCAATCAGAAATTAATGCTTGTCGATTAAAGTAAAATTGTATCTCATCACATATCCCTCACCCCAGCCTTTTTTGAAAACCCTCCAGTGGTTTCCCATTCCATTTAGGATAAAGTTGTAACTCGCTGCTATGGCCTGCAAGGCTCTGGGTCCAGCTGCCACCTTCCCAACTTCATTTCATATCCCTCCACCCATCACCTATACTCCAGCCACAAGAACTTCCATAATAACTTGGACGTCCCAAATTTTTTTCTGCCTTAGGATTTCTGAACAGGCTGTATTCTTGGCAGAAGGCCTTAGTCCCGTCGTTACATGGCTGGTTCCTTCTTGTCATTTGGGTCTCAGCTTCTCAGAGAGACTGTCACCAGCTTCTCCCTCTAAAGATGTTATTATCCAGGCCCTCTACAGCTCATTAACCAGTTTAATTCTCTAAAAATTGTTCAACAGTATTGGAAATTTTAAAAACTCATGTATTCATTTATTATCTGACCTCACTCCTACCCCAACTAGAACTTCAACTTGACTTTTTCTCCTTCACTGCTATAGCCCAGCGTCAAGAGTGGCACCCGGCACATAGATAGCACACAACAAGCATCTGTTGAATGAATGAATAATAACATAATATCTTCATATATAAATGTTATATAATTGAGCCTATAGGACCTAGGAGTTTAGAGCCATCATAATGGGGCAGGATCTAGGCAGTCTTCTAGGAAGGAAGCACTCTTATGGAAATAGTCTAATTGTGTATCTTTCCTGTGAAGGTTATCTCCAGAGATATCTGTGGTGCTGGATGATACCCCATCCCAATCATTGCTGACCATGAAGCTGGGGGTTCCAGCTCTAGAAAAGAGGAGGTGGTCTGTCATCCTTGAGCAGGCATGGCAAAGTAGCAGCCCTTGTGCCTTTGGTCCCAATGTGTAGTATGTGGTGGCAGAATACTTGGATTTTTTTAAAAATTATGAATTTGAATATGAATGTCTTTGGCTGACCTAGTACTGTCTTGCCACATATGCCTCTTCTAACTGTCCTGTATCCAAAGTCTTCTCATATTTGCCTTACCAATGAAGACATTGGACCTAGACCCTTGACCTAGGTAAATAAGTGCCCTGTTCCCTAGGAGTCCATTGGGTAGTCTGGATGTTTTTCCTGATTGAAGGGAAGTTGAAATACTACTGATAAATCTCAGGAACTAGCTCATGTTTAGAAGAGTAGGTTTCAGCTTGTCTTACCTCTAACCTTCTTCAACCTCTAACCTTTTCAGCTGGTCAGGTCCCATACTGAAGACTGTAGCAACCAGCATTCTTTGTCATGTTGATCTCTCTGTATTTATTAGTAAAATATCATAGGTAATTAACAGAGCCAACCAGCCTTTTATGACTCCCTCAAACCCACATCACCATTTTCAATGACAATTTCAAGATCTATTGAAGGGACTCATAGGTCAAGTACAAACCTGACCCCAGACTAGCTTTCAGAATTCCCATTTAGGAGTATGGGTTTCAGTGTGTAAACTTCATGTTGACTAATAGTGTACTCCCACAAGGCCAAAGTCAACCTTAAGCAGCAAGTCAAAGCACAAGTTGTACAGTTTTAACAATCTAGGTCTAGCCTTTTGCATAGCCACCATTTTCATTGTTAAATCTGTTTTCAGTGGAGTGGAAAATTACTCTCCTCTCATACTCATGACCAGGAGATTATTTCATGAATGGAATTGGGTATTATATGCAGGAATTGCATTCAAACATGACTTACAGTTGATTTGTACCAGAATTTTAAAACATCAGTACTGAGCAAGTATGCAATTCAACTTGATGTATTAGAAAATTGTACCAGAAACCTTAACTGAGAGATCAAACTTAACATCACTAGAATTGGATCAAATCAATATTACATGTTTCCTCACATGGTACATCATTTTCAGGGATATTCCTACTAAAAATGCACACTAAATCTAATCATAAGGCAACATCCGGCAAACCCAAACTGACAGATGTTTTACAAAATAACTACCCTGTACTCATAAAGATATCCAAGTCATCAAAGACATGACCTTTTTCTATAAAGGACATTATTTGAACAATTGGCAATATTTGAAGAGAATGTCAATGGTAAATTCCTGATTTGGCTAAATGTACTGTGGCTATGTAAGAGAACACCCATGTTTTTAGGAAACATATACAAGTATTTAGGGATCAAGAGGAATCTTTAACTTATTCTCAGCTCAGAAAAAGAGAGAGAAGGTAATTGAGAAAAAGAGAAACGAAAAAGCAAGTGGTAAACTATTAATATTTGGGAATTCTGGGTGAAGGATATATAGAAATTCTTTGTACTAATTGTGCAACTTTTCTCTAAATCTGAAATTATGTGGGGCGCCTGGGTGGCGCAGTCGGTTGAGCGTCCGACGTCAGCCAGGTCACGATCTCGCGGTCCGGGAGTTCGAGCCCCGCGTCAGGCTCTGGGCTGATGGCTCAGAGCCTGGAGCCTATTTCCGATTCTGTGTCTCCCTCTCTCTCTGCCCCTCCCCCGTTCATGCTCTGTCTCTCTCTGTCCCAAAAATAAATAAACGTTGAAAAAAAAATTAAAAAAAAAACAAATCTGAAATTATGTCAAAATAAAAAGTTTTAAAGAAGCCATGGGATCGTACTTGTGAATCTCATCCCCTTGTAGGCCAGGCAGTGGGTTTTCCTGGCCATGTGCACTCTTAGTGTTGAATCTGAGCTCTGGGTCTGAGAAGGCAAGGGAGGATGGCCATGAGGGCACTGTTGTGTGAACAGAGGAGAGAAATGTAGAATGAGACATTGCTCTTGGTTGGGAAGCTTAGACTGAACTCAGCTTGTTTGTTGCTTTTTTTCCAAGCCAGGTAGCAAGGACCCAGAGAAAGACTCACTTGGCACAGGTGCTTGGGGGAAGCAGGGCCCGGTTAAGCCTGCAGGGTCTCAAACTACATTAAGCCCAGGACACTCTGTACCCTAATACTTTCTTTCCCACCCTCCACCCACCCCCCCACCCCAGCACACAAAATGTAGTTTTCCCAAAAAAGGACACTGAAAACATAGCCATTGACCACCAGCCACTTATTTCTTCCTCCAGGTATGCAGCTTCCCCTCTTCTTCCCTTGGGTTCCCTAGGAGAGTTTCCATTGCAACATTTCTAGTTAAGTAGCGCTTAATTACAGTCTTAAACTTTCCAGCGTCACCCTGCTTAACTCTTTCACTCCGCCTCTATAATTAAGCCTGGCATGGCTAACTTTGGTTTAGGTTACTATTGAAGGGCATTGTAAGTTGAATCCAGGACAGGCTTCCTGCTGACTTCTGGGAGACTCTGAGATAGCACGTAAGTCGAAAATAACTAGACTGTAACTTACCTCCTACTTTGGTGTTCATAAGATGTTTTAAGTCTGACTGGCAACCCTGCTGTCAGGATAGCTTCCTCAGAGTGTGATTCACCTTTTGTGTTCTAGACTGAGTGGAATAATAGCCAAGATCAATGCTAACCACCTTGCTTTCTACAACATATTAATAGAATTCTGTAAATGTTGTATGTTCCCCTTGTGGAGTCATCATCTATATGGCATGTTAATTAGCATAGTAAAGATTCCAAGAAGTCTTGCAGTAAAGAAACAGGTAACTTTGTTTAACCCATCTTTAATTGCCTGAGCAACACAGAACATCTTAAGGAAAAGGATGCACTAGCCTATGTTGATAGTCACCTTGCTAAGTTTAAGGGATGAGCACCTCACCAACATTGACTTTTTCTTAGAGGTCTCTGGGCCTAAAAATACTCAGGCTCCAATGATTTATCATTCTTTGTCATTAGCCATTCATCACTGACCATTTAATGAGCTCCTCTGTGCCCAAAGAGTTTGGGCTGGGGATACAAAGATGAAGGACATCTCTGTCCCCGAGGACTTTCCTCAGAGTTGGGGAGGTGAAGGCACATAAACAAGCATCTGTCAGTGCCAAATGAATGGTACGAGAGGTATTCTCAGAGAAAAAGGAGAACATGCTGGGCTTGGTCATCCAAGAAGTGGTAGGTAGGCTTTAGACGAGCAGAGAGGCTGCAGGGTGATATGAGAAATGAGGACCACACCATGGCTGCTGCAGCAAACTGACTAAATGAATTATTAGACTAAAGTGGGGGGTTCATCTAAAATCATCATCTTCAGGGGCATCCGGGTGGCTTAGTCCATTAAGCATCTGACTTCAGCTGAGGTCATGATCTCACAGTTCGTGGGTTTGTGCCCCACATCGGGCTCTATGCTGACAGCTCAGAGCCTGGAGCCCGCTTCGTCTCCCTCTCTCTCTGCTGCTTCCCTGCTTGTGCTCTCTCTCCCTCTCAAAAATAAATATATATGAAAAAAAAATTTTAATCGTCATCTCTGCCCCTCCTTGGCTCACACACTCTCTCTCTCTCCCCACCCCTTACTCTCTCTCTCAAAAATAAATAAATATTAATTTTTTTTTAAAATAAAAAATTAAAATCATCATCTTTAGGGGAGCATGGGTGGCTCAGTCAGTTAAGCGTCTGACTTCAGCTCAGGTCATGATCTCGCAGTCCCTGAATCGAGCCCCATGTCAGGCTCTGTACTGACAGCTCAGATCCTGGAGCTTGCTTCAGATTCTGTGTCTCCCTCTCTCTCTTCCCCTCCCCTGCTCTGTCTCTCTCTTCCTCAAAAACAAATATATATTAAAACAAAAAACTAACGACCCAATGCTAATATCATCCTCAATGGAGAAAAACTGAGAGCTTTCCCCCTAAGGTTGGGAGCAAGACAGGGATGTCCACTCTCGCCACTGTTATTCAACATAGTATTGGAAGTCTTAGCCTCTGCAATCAGACAACACAAAGAAATAAAAGGCATCCAAATTGGCCAGGAGGAGGTCAAACCTTCACTCTTCGCAGATGACATGATACTCTATATGGAAAACCCAAAAGATTCCACCAAAAAACTGCTAGAACTGATTCATGAATTCAGCAAAGTTGCGGGATATAAAATCAATGCACAGAAATCGGTTGCATTCCTATACACCAACAATGAAGCGACAGAAAGAGAAATCAAGGAATTGATCCCATTTACAGTTGCACAAAAAAAAAACTATACAATACCTAGGAATAAATCTAACCAAAGAGGTGAAAAATCTATACACTTAAAACTATAGAAAGCTTATGAAGGAAATTGAAGAAGACACAAAAAAATGGGAAAAGAGTCCATGCTCCTGGATAGGGAGAACAAATATTGTTAAAATATCCATATTACCCAAAGCAACGTACATATTCAATGCAATCCCTATCAAAATAACACCAGCATTCTTCACAGAGCTAGAACAAACAATCCTAAAATTTGTGTGGAACCAAAAAAGACCCCGAACAGCCAAAGCAATCTTGAAAAAGAAAACCAAAGCAGGAGGCATCACAATCCCAGACTTCAAGCTATACTACAAAGCTGTAATCATCAAGACAGTATGTATGGTACTGGCACAAGAACAGACACTCAGACAAATGAAACAGAATAGATAACCCAGAAATGGACCCACAAATGTATGGCCAACTAATCTTTGACAAAGCAGAAAAGAATATCGAATGGAATAAAGACAGTCTCTTCAGGAAGTGGTGCTGGGAAAACTGGACAACGACACACAGAAGAATGAACCTGGGCCACTTTCTTACAACATACACAAAAATAAACTCAAAATGGATCAAAGACCTCAATGTAAGACAGGAAGCCATCAAAATCCTCAAGGAGAAAGCAGGCAAAAACCTCTTTTATCTTGCCTGCAGCACCTTCTTACTCAACACGTCTCTGGAAGCAAGAGAAACAAAAGCAAAAATGAACTACTGGAACCTCATCAAAATAAAAACTTCTGCACAGCAAAGGAAACAATTAGCAAAACTAAAAGGCAACCGATGGAATGGGAGAAGATATTTGCAAATGACATATCAGATAAAGGGTTACTGTCCAAAATCTATAAAGAACTTATCAAACTCAACACCCAAAAAACAAAGAATCCAGTGAAGAAATGGGCAAAAGACATGAATGGACACTTCTCCAAGGAAGACATCCAGATGGCCAGCCGACACATGAAAAAATCCTCAACATCACTCATCATCAGGGAAATACAAATCAAAACCACAATGAGATACCACATCACACCTGTCAGAATGGCTAACATTAACAACTCAGGCAAAAACAGATGCTGGCAAGGATGCAGAGAAAGAGGATCTCTTTTGCATTGTTGGTGGGAATGCAAGCTGGTGTAGCCACTCTGGAAAACAGTATGGAGGTTCCTCAAAAAACTAAAAATAGAACTACCCTACGACCCAGCAATTGCACTACTAGGCGTTTATCCACGGGATACAGGTGTGCTGTTTTGAAGGGACACATGCACCCCTATTTTTATAGCAGCACTATCAACAATAGCCAAAGTATGGAAAGAGCCCAAATGTCCATCGATGGATGGATAAAGAAAATGTGGTGTGTGTGTGTGTGTGTGTGTGTGTGTGTGTGTGTGTATCTGTGTGTGTTTATGTGTATATATATGTATATATTCACATATACATATACATATATATACACACACACATATATATATACACACATATACATACAGTGGAGTATTACTCGGCAATCAAAAAGAATGAAATCTTGCCATTTGCAACTATGTGGACGGAACTGGAGGGTATTATGCTAAGTGAAATTAGTCAGAGAAAGACAAAAATCATATGACTTCACTCATATGAGGACTTAAAGAGACAAAACAGATGAACATAAGGGAAGGGAAACAAAAATAATATAAAAACAGGGAGGGGGACAAAACAGAAGAGACTCATAAATATGGAGAACAAACTGAGGGTTGCTGGAGGGGTTGTGGGAGGGGGGATGGGCTAAATGGGTAAGGGGCACTAAGGAATCTACTCCTGAAATCATTGTTGCACTATATGCTAACTAATTTGGATGTAAATTTAAAAAAATAAAATAAAAACTTTTAAATCATCATCTTGAAACTTGAACATACATCAGAATTACTTGGAGGGCTTGTTAAAACGCAGTGCTGGGTCACCCCCATAGATTCTAATTCAGTAGCTCCAGAATGAGACCCAGGAGTTTGTATTTCCAGCAAATTCCCAGATGATGCTTCCACTGTTGGTCTGAGGACCACAGTTTGGGAACCTCAGATTATCAAAGAAGGAAAGCTCGTAGAGCTGGAAAGGTGAGCAGGCCTGACCATAGAGTAGTTTAGTTTAAGTAGCAGGCTGACAAGTTTTATATCTATACATACATATATATATATATATATATATATATATATATATATATACATATATATATATACACACACACACACACATATATACACACATATATGTATGTATATACATATATATATATATACATACACACATACATATATACATATGTATTTTTTTTTTGAGAAAGAGAGCACATGCAGAAGAGGAGGAGCAGAGAGAGAGGGAGAGCTAGAGAATCCCAAGCAGGCTCCACTCTGTCAGCACAGAGTTTGACCTTGGACTTGATCTCACAAACCGTGAGATCATGACCTGAGCCAAAATCAAGAGCCAAACACTCAACTGACTAAGCCACCCAGGGGCCTCTAGATTTTATTGATCAAGTGATTTCTGTAGACCAATGTCATTGTTCTGGGAGCAGAGATATGTCAGATGGATAAGAGAAAGAGATTAGATGCAGAGGAATCCATTTGAGACTGTTACATAGGTTAAAAGATCTGAATTAGGGCAATGACAATAGGTACAGAAAGAAAAATATCCATGCAGAAGGTCTTTGTGAAGGAAGAATCTGCTTCCAGTTGAATAAACCTGAAAGACAGCCTTGGTCATCATCTGAGAGGATCTTCAGTTACATGCGGTAATTTGTGTAATGTTAGTTTGAGGCTTGGGGGTTTTATTAGGGTTGAACTGGTTTATGTTCCCCTAACCTGAAAAGAAAAGTGCAAAATGCTGCTATTTAAGTGAACAGCCTAAACTTTTTATGGAGCTCACTTAACCTACTGGAAGTCTTATTTGAAGGCTTAGGAGAAAACTGGGGTATAAATACATCCTGGACTCCAGAGTAGCCCTTTTTAACCAGAGAAATTTGGCTTACCTGCCATATATGGAGGTTAGGAGGGTTGAAAATTAAGCTGCAAGAAGATGTCTACCCCAGGCTTGGAACTTGGCAGGTGCCATGGGTCATGATTTGAGAACCCCCTTGTGCTCATCATATATCGTTATAGATGAAAGCTGATCTCAGATGACCTTGGTTCCGGTGGAGCCACTGATTCTTGTTGCCTTACCATAAGTAGAAACCATTTCTAAAATAAATTTCTGTGTTTAGGTTTTATATGAATGTGGCAATGTCCTTTTCTCGGTCTAGATTTGTGAAGTTTCACCATGTTCTCTTGGTTATGTTTTGAGCAGTTCAGAAGCCTTTTAGGAGGATTTCCTACACTATACTGTAGAAAAAAAAGGTACATTCCCTCTCTAGAAGCTGTGGACAAGTCTGGGGGAATGAAATGGGCATATAAATGGAAATGTCTAGAATGTTTACTCTTGGAAGAGCAGCAGATATGTTTTCACTGACTTTTGACAATCTGATATGTCAAGTTTCAGAATCCACCCCTTGGAATATAGAGAGGATTTTTAGCCCTTGACTTCCAAAGGCCACCAAAAAGGTAGTGAATCAAGTGAGTGATTGTAGCAACATGTCACAGCAATGGAGTGCGTGTTTAGAACATGCATATCTGGGATGGGAGGAAGGCACTGACTCATCGCCCTTTGAGGGCTCTCCTCACTCTTTGTCTGTTGGAGAGAATATTATACAAGGGAAACTAAGGCCAAGGAGACAGTGAGAACAAGCAGTTGGAAATAGTCACTTTACCCACTGTGTCCCATGGCAACCTGATGGGAATCAAGGTGGCAGGGGAGGCACTGAAGGAGCCAGCAGTGATTGAGTGAGATCTGGACCGAATTATAATAGAACTCGAAAGAGTTCATCTCAATTGAAGCCAGAGGTACTGGCTTTTCACCCCTGTGAAGATTGTTTAGTCTGTTGGAGAAGACCCTGATACTAAGAGCTAGTGTCCCAATGAGCTCTGAAGATGAAAAGAATTTCTGCCCTATGTGGAGCCACTGGATTTGGAATTCTCAGATCTGTGCACATTCTACCAGGTAGGATCAGCACTACAGGGAAGAGAAGGGGACAAGGAAGTAGAAATGAACTAAACTGTAGCTCAATATAATGTGTCGTTGAGGCTCAGAGTGATCTTTCATTTTGTACTCTTTGTTTAATGGGATGGGGCGCCTGGGTGGCGCAGTCGGTTAAGCGTCCGACTTCAGCCAGGTCACGATCTCGAGGTCCATGAGTTCAAGCCCCGCGTCGGGCTCTGGGCTGATGGCTCAGAGCCTGGAGCCTGTTTCCGATTCTGTGTCTCCCTCTCTCTCTGCCCTTCCCCCGTTCATGCTCTGTCTCTGTCCCAAAAATAAATAAACGTTGAAAAAAAATTAAAAAAAAAATAATGGGAAAAATCAGGAGTTCCAAATCCATAGGGATGTAGGTATAAAAAAAAAATTAGAGAAAACACGTGAAGTCTATGAGTGAGATAGAGTAGTGAGATAAAGAATGGTGGGTTGGCAAAGGGCTCATTGGAAAAGACATTCCTGAACTAAGTATAAAAGCAGTGTAACAAGCAGGAGGCAGGGGCTTGCACTGTGCATTTGAGACTTGACTATTGTGGAAGAGATGGGAGAAGGAGTATCCGGAGCCAAGAAGTGTTTGCCAAGTTTAGTCGCAAGTTGTGGTAGGGGCAAATTGCAAGGGCTACAAGTTTTCTAGTGTTAAGAAACTGCTTGTGGGTGCTCCTGGGTGGCTCAGTCTTGTTAAGCATCCATCCATTGATTTGGGCTCAGGTCATGATCTCACAGTACATGAGATCAAGCCCCAAGTCGGGCTCTGTGCTGACAGCACAGAGCCTGCTTGGGATTCTCTCTCTCCTCTCTCTCTGCCTTTCCCCCTGCGTGGGCACTCTCTCATTCTCTCTCTCTTTCTCTCTCTCTCTCTTGTCTCTCTCTCTCACATGTGCACACTCTATCTCTAAATAAATAAACATTAAAGAAACAAAACAATGTTTGTGGACCAGACTGATTCTCCCCCTTTCCCATGTCCTGTTATTGTCACTGTAGCCTGTAGCTTTCTTCATCCTCTGGCACCAAGTAGTCCAACCAAATGGCCAACCAAATGGCCAAGCAATGGTTTGCTGGGAAGCCAGCCATTCCAGGAACTGGTGATGCATAGCCTTAGGACCTCAGCTAAATATGCACCCAGGAGTTTGGCTTTCAAAGCATTCCACTAAAAGACCTGTCAGAGCCATCATCTTATGCCATGAGGGATATATTACTATTTACTGTAGATTTTGTGTTTCCATGCTTACAAACAATTGGATTTATGTATTTATTACCCAAAGAATTTTTATCCTTGACCTTCCCATCATCCCCTTCTCTAGATGTGCAATTTCCAGTGTGAGAAAAATGTATATATGATACTTCTATAATTTTTATATTAAGTAAATTATTTATAGCAAAGCCAAAGAAAACAGGAGTGTTTGGGTATCTAATCACTGCAAACAGATGTAATGAAATGCATTTGCCTTATATATCTCAAGCCACAGAAGGCAATAAGGATGAGTTTATAATTATTCCTGTATCATTGGAAATCAAGTAAGACAGAAGAGCAGGGGGTTAAAGGGCTCTTCTGTAAATATCTGGTGGATTTTAGGAGTCTGCGTTTTCTTCCGATTTCAGCCATTGGAATCAAAGCTTCCAGTAGATTATTATAAATGCCAGAGGGACATTTGTAGACTCATTGACCATCTAGATAAAACAGGTATGATTGATATAGAACAACTAGACTTCATATCTTTTAGCAATTGCATAATACAATATGTCAAAAAAAAAAAAAGCCAGCCTTTGGGATATGGTTGAGTACCATCACTGAACTGCAGCAGAATGGACTGAAAATGAGTTGTTGATTCTTCATTTGCATCCCTCAAGCCAGTATAGAAAACAGCTGGCCAGCTTAGTGGGTTGGTTACACACCCAGGGTGCTCACAGTCCACTGAAAGGTTTGGTGACCTTACACATGCATATGCTCTCTGCAGGCCTACCCTAGGCCTTTAGAGGACAGTGTTCCTGGACTTTGGGGATACTAACCCCTCAAAAGTAATAGGACTCTCTTCTCATTTTGTCTAGGAGGTTCAATCCTTTATTTTTAGCTTACTTTGAGGTCAGTGCGAAGAAGGCTGATGAATCAGTATTTTATGATTGAATAAAATCATAAAATAATGAAATAGTGGATGCAGTACTATGGAGGCAGCCATAGTCCTTTGACATGTCTTACATTTGCATTCTGTGATGGCTTGTGCAAAATGTATTCTGCTTTCAGAATAGTTTTACAAATTTTATACCAGACCATAAACGGTAGAAGAAGCTTTTTTTTAAGGTGTAACATAAAAGTGAAATAAATATGAGTTGAAACTTTTTAAAAAGGAAACTAAATTTATAAATGGCTGTATTAAATATAGCACATTTCTTTTTTTTAAGCTTATTTATTTATTTTGAGGGGAGGGAGGGGCAGAGAGAGAGGGAGAGAGAGAAGCCCAAGCAGGCAGCACAGAGCCCAATATGGGGCCCGAACTCACGAACCATGAGCTTATGACCTGAGCTGAAATCAAGAGCCAGACGTCTAACCAACTGAGCCATCCAGGTGCCCCACCACATTTCTAGTATATTCAGTTACTATCCTTTTGTACACAATTATCTTCTATTTTGGTAGCTAATGAAGGTCTATCCAAGTAAGGAAGGACCATGTTTGACCTAGACAATGGATTTGTTAGGACGTGTTCAGTTGTGCCTGCTTTCATGGGTTTCGTTCCACTTTTCCTCTTCACATCAAGCAGACAGCCCTCATCTCCTGTACCGCTTAGAAACATGCTGCTGTGCTAAAATCGTGGAGTCCTTGTCCAAAGGCTTAAACCGATAACACTAACATGTTTATTCTAACCCCACGATGGTATTTGAGACCCTAATATCAAGAGGTGTTCAATTGGCCCTAAAATCCATCTGAAGCTCCCATTCTAAGAGACACCCTATAAAAGGAGGCATATGTCACTTCCAGGAAATAACAACCTGTGCTGCTTAAACTTCCAAATAGTGGGAAAGGGGGACAACTATGGCCACATAGCCCAAGGATATGGCCACCTTATTCTCAGACAAGAGTGGTTCCCTGAAGTGAAGAGGGGAAAATGACACAGAATGGCAGCTGGTAGCATTAAGTGTTTCTTTGCTTTCAGGAGGCATGAATCTTTAAGGGTAAAAATGGCCTTAAATCATCTAGTCTAAGCTTTAGAAGACCATGAGATAGAATGAAGGAACATAGAGAATAAACTCACAGTCATGGACTTAGGGGAGCCTTTTATGGTTTTATTAATTTTTATTTAACTTCTATCGTGCTTCTATGGGTTTAAAGTGTTCTAAACACTTAACAAACGTTAACTCCTTAATCTTAATGGCAACCCTATAGGGTAGATACTAATATTATCTTCAGTCACTGATGAGGAAACTGAGATACAGAGAGGTTAAGTAAATGGAACAGAGTCACACAGCTGGCCAGTGGTGGAGCCAGGCTTTGAGTGCATCCTGTCTAATCTGTCCCAGTTTCTGCCCCCTAGTTAGTGGCATAGAAGGTCCAGAAGCCAACTCATCTCTTTGTTGCAATCCAATGACGAGGCACCAGTGGGTTGTTCTTAGGTCATACAAGCAAGGCAGGAACATTATACGAGCAGAGTTTCTCTTTTCATCAACTTCAACAAAAGATCATTAGGAGATGAGTGTTGAGGTCAAGAATTCTCTAGTCATCGGCTAAGCTTTGGAATGTGTTGTGTGACCATGCAGCCTGTCTTCTGTCAGGTGTTAAGGAGGAAATCAGATGGTTCAGAGAGGTGGCTTGGGATTTGAAGGAAGTAGGGATAACAAATAGTGTGCAAGTCTGAAGGATAAGCATCGGTTGTCGGTTTATTTATTTAGATTCTCTTGATTTCATTAGTATCTTTATATTCCCATGACCAATCAGCTAAGCTATCCCACTCAGAGCCTGTGAAAAGTTGGACCTTCAACCTCAGGGATTGCCCTGACAAGTTTTCTATTTCCCCAGTTTGTGGCTAAGATACCAATTATAAGATGCATTTCCTACCAACCTAGAGGCACTGGTTTTTACCTTTTCATTACTTCTTGTGACATTCTACTTTAATCTCAATTTGTTTCCTTAAACTATGTGCTTTTGGGTAGGAAGGAGACATTTAATTTTTCCAGAGGAAAATTGTATGCTAGTGTACATAATGAAGCATCAAGAGGAATGCAGGAAGATAAGAATTCTTTTCTTTTTTTCCTGTCTTTTTTTTTTTAAATCAAGATCTAATTGACATATAACATTATATTAGTTGCAGGTGTACAATATCATGATTCAGTATTTGTATCGTGAAATGATCACCACAATCAGTCTACCTAGCATCCATCATCACACATAAAAGGTTTTTTTTTTTCTTTCCCTGTGATGAGAACTTTTAAGATTTATTCTCTCAGCAACTTGAAAATATATAATACAGCATTATTCAGTATGGTCACCATGCTGTACATTATATCCCCATGACTTATTTATTTTATACTGGAAGTTTGTATCTTTTGAACCTTCACCCATTTTGTGTACCCTCCTTCCCCAGCTCTAGCAACCAACAATATGTTCTCTGTATCTGTGAGTTTGAAGTTTGTTTGGTTTTTACTTAGATTCCTCATATTAAGTGAGGTCATATGGTCTCTGTCTTTGTCTGACTTATTTCATTTAGCATAATGCCCTCAAGGTTCATCCACCTTACTTTTTGTGGCTAAATAATATTGCAATGTATACATTTACCACATTTTCTTGTTATTTATTTATTTATTTATTTATTTATTTATGAGAGAGTGGGGGAGGGGCAAAGGGGGGTGGGGAGAGAGGGAGAGGGAGGGAAGGAGGGAATCCCAAGCAGGCTTCATGCTCAGCACGGAGCCCAATACGGGGCTCAATCCCACAACCCTGGGATCATGACCTGAGCTGAAATCAAGAGTTGGGTGCTCAACCGACTGAGCCACCCAGGAGCCCTGTACATTTACACATTTTTTTTTTAATCTATTCATCCTCTGATGGACACTTAGTTTGCCTCTATGCCTTGGGTATTATGAATACTGCTGCAATTAATACAGGAGTTTTAATATCTTTGTGAGTATTTTCATTTCTTTCAAATAAATACCCAGAAGTGGAATTTCTGGGTCATAGGGTAGTTCTGTTTATAATTTTTTGAAGAACCTCCATACTGTTTTCCAGAGTGGCTGCACTAGTTTGCATTCCCACCAACAGTGCACAAGAGTTTCCTTTCTCCACATTCTCACCCAACACTCATTATCTCTTATCTTTTTGGTAATAACCATTGTAACAGGTGTGAGGTAGCATCTCATTGTGGTTTTGATTTGCATTTCTCTGATAATGAGTGATGTTGAGCATCTTTTCATGTACCTGCCGACCGTCTGTAGGTCCCGTTTGGAAAAAGGTCTATTCAGATCCTCTGCCCATTTTTTAATCAGATTGTTTGCTATTGAGTTCTATGAGTCCTTTATATATTTTGGATATTAACCTCTCATCAGATACACGATTAGTAAATTTTTCTCCCACTTGGTAGATTACCTTTTCATTTTGTTGATGATTTCCAGAAGATGAGAGGTTCCGTGCAGTGTTGGTGGGAGTAAATCAGGGTGCAATATGGCAGTACCTAGTGAAGGTGGTGAGGTGTCTTCTCTAAAGCCCAGCCAGTCCACCTTGACATACATGCTCTGGATGCTGTAAAGTTGAGAGAAAGGTGTGTTCTCCTCAGTGTATGATCTGTACGTGGTAAAGGTTTGTTAGCCCTTTGTTTCCAGTCCACAGGGAGGTAAGTACAGAAATGGGAATAAGCATGTAGAAGCTTTTATAGCAATCTGACACTTCCACCACATCGAAGAGTATGATTTTGTATTTTATAAAAGTATTGGTCTGAAACAGATTGGAAATAAGAAAAGTAGATCCTTGACTCCCTGACCACGAGTAGTTTGGAAAGCACTGCCCTGGAGGAATTCTCACAAATCTACAGAGACCTGTACCGGACTGCTTAAAATGAGTGTGCGTGTGTGAACATCCTCAGTATCCATCATTAGGAAAATGTGTTACAAGCTCCACAATATGTCCTGTGAAAGAATATTATTCAACAATTAAAATCAGTGAACTAGATCTACATGACTGAACATGGATAAATCTCAGATAATTTTGAATTAATGAGTATGTTGAAAAATGACATATTAGGATAATGATATAAAGAACACTGGATTCCCATACAAAGTAAATGGCTAACTACATGGACGGGAAAGATGCACACCAACTTGAGAAGGGAAGGGAAAGTGGTGGGTGTGACTGTGAACGGGTGGAAAAAAATTTAAAAGCTTCAACTGTATACACAGTATTTTCTTTTTTTAAAAAGCTGAAGGAAATATGGCAAAACATATTTACATTTATCATACCTAGATGGTGGGTACCTGGATGTTACATTTTTTCTACATTTTTATCTATCTTAAAAATATCTCATAGTAAAATCAGCCTCAGAATGTGACTTTTTTCTGATCCAGAAAGCTAAGTTGAACATACTGGAACATCTGGGGAACTTGATTACGTACAATGCCCAGGGACACATTTGTTTTCCTTGTGACTTAAAACCAGATATTAGCCTTACAGACCCCTTCTATGCCACAGGGCCGGAGAGGAAGCACTGGTTCAGAGTCCTGGGGCAGATGTAGAGATGCCTGACTTCTGGTCCTAGCTTTGTGATCAACTCATTTGCAACCGTGGATTTCTCATATTTAAACCTTCATTGCTTTATCTGTAAAATTAGTTTTCAGCATTGCAATTGTATAACTTGTATAAATCATGTATAAATGTATATTTGAAATGTTAAATAGACATAACAGCTTGATGTTCCTTTTACAATCATTATAGAGGCTAAAGGGATACATGGAGTGAATACAGATGTAGGAATAAGATGAATATACGTGCAGTGGAGTCAGATCAGGATTTAAGTCTTTCCTGTCTGCCACTTAACCAACTATGAGCCTTGGTTTCCTGAAAAACTGATTTTCTGTTTCCTATGACCAGAATCCTAATAAATAGCACCTCCCTTAGCTTGGAATGGTTCAATAACAGTCTTGTTGTTGCAGCTGTTACAAATCAGTCACTTAACTTTTGTGCCTGGAAAGGTACTAGAATAAAATCTCCATTGTCTGCTAATTGTAGACATCTTCCAAAGATGGGGTGAACATAGCATGCCAATTATTCTTTAAAGCCGTAATAAAGTAAGTACAAATTTTCTAAATCGTGCCACATTCTTTTTTAATTTTTTTTACATGTTTATTTATTTTTGAGAGGGAAAGAGAGAGACAGAAAGTGAACGGGGGAGGGGCAGAGAGAGAGGGAGACACAGGATCCGAAATAGGTTCCAGGCTCTGAGCTGTCAGCAGAGAACACAATGTAGGACTTGAAGTCAGGAGCTATGAGATCATGACCTGAGCTGAAGTCTCATGCTTAACCAACTGAACTACCCAGGCGCCCGTGCCACATTCTTTATAATCATGCATTCAAAGTAATTTAGTAAAAATTCTCATCACACACACACACACACACACACACACACACACACAAAGGTAAGTATATGAGATGGTGGATGTTAACTAGACTTATTGTGATCATTTCACAACAGATACAAGTATCAAGTCATTGATGTACACTTTGGACTAATACCATGTTATATGTCAATGATATCAAAACCAGAAAATAAAAACAGGAACAAACAAGAAACAAAGTAATTTAGAAACAGTCCTGTCTCCATTTAGGACCCTAACAGTGAATTATGGATTGCTTCCGACACGTGACTTCTCTTGTATGTGGGCTGTGATTGAATGGCCCTAATTGTTTACACAGAGTAAACTTGAAACAACAAAAGTGAGAGTACACTTGATTGTTAACCTGGACTCCTGTGAGCATTTGTACAGAATGCACCAAGGCAGAGCCACAGGACAGTGGGGAAGGACAGTCCATCAAGATTTGCATTTATGAATCTCGAAGTCACGCTATGCTTTGCGATGGAACAGGGAACCTGGAGAGCTGCCTACCCTGCCTAGTAACACAAGGCACGGTTAATGTGATTGGGCCTCTAGTTCTGCTGACACAGTATGTGCTGATTAAGTTTTTGAAGGCTTGGTTTCATAGAGCCATGTGCTATCACAGGGGTCTGGTGAATGAAAAGCTTTTGCAGCTTATCAGCAGAAAGATAACAGAAAGGCCTGGTTCCACTACCAGCCCTGGGGAGATGTTTATCACTCAGGCTTCTGAGAACAGGAGTTTGAGCCATACCAAACACTTCGGAAATAATGTCAACATACCCAGGACCACAGCCAGCAAGGAATTCCCTGAGATAAGATTACAACACTGTCCTTAAAGGGACGCCAACCAAGTCAGCGGATCCCAAATGTTCCCTGAGCAGAGCAATCATGTATATTATCCTTTATACCAGGGGACTTTAGGACCTCAATTTTTGTGCTACTAGATGCAAATGCTCAGGTGTTGCTTTCCAAAGTACACACAAAACTCTAGCAGCGTTGAAGAAGATCCCCACAGGGTCAAGATCCTGAGCTTGCAGCCCTCAAGGTCAGCCAGTTGTAGAAGCTGGAGGCAGCTTTCTATTGGCAAAAAGGATTCATTCACCTTCTTATGGGATTTTGTTTCTTCTCTGTCGGCTACGTCTAGGCCAGAAGGCCTCTAAAGCCAGATTAGTCCTCCAGGCTGGGTCTAGGATGAAGTCGTCATAGGAAAAGATGATTCCGTCTTTGAGAGGAGTAGGTATAAAAAACCACTTCAGTCATTTGTTTCTATACCTAGTCATGTGTTTGGTTTAAATATCAGTATGCGAACTGGCACCACCGGGGCGGTAGGCCCATCAGGGGTCAAGGCAGAGCGGGTCAGGTATTCTCCCAAGACCATTTTTGCAGTGAGAAGCAGCAGCATGCAGAGAGGTGAGTTGTCTTTGATTTGTCATCCAGACACTTCTTGCTTTGGAGGGCCTCACATTCATTCCTCTGCACCCCTGTGCACAGCCCCAGTGTGGCTGTCTGGACTCTGACTCCTCCTTCCCAGGGCTATGCTGTCTATAGTTACCAGATGAATTAACAAACAAAAAAAACCCCTTTTTAGTGTGTCCTTTATAAACCCTTTTATTGTGTCTCATAGTAAAGGTCACACACTATTTGATTATTAAATGACCTCACTAATACTTTCTATCCAGTTTCTCCTTCTCCATCAAATCTTTATTTCATTCAGAGGATCTACTTATTTGGGCTGTGTTCACTTACTTTTCAATATTCGTACCTCTGTGCTTTTGTTCCTGCTGTCTCCCCCTTTTGAAATTCCTTCTCCCCTTCGTGAAGCCAGTTCAGACCAATCCCGCCTACACTGATCTGACCTTCCTCTGAACTCTGCTAGCTTATCGCCCGAAGTCCATACCAGCCCTGTGGCAATTAATCACATACCACTTTGTGAATTTGTCTTTATTTTACATGCTCCGTCTTGCTCTTTCACTCTTCTTTCACACACACACTGTGTGTGTGTGTGTGTGTGTGTGTGTGTGTGTGTGTGTAGCTAGATACGAGGTCTTTGAAAATAAAACCTACGTCTTATACGTCTTTAAAATACACTACCTAATAGGTGCTCCATGACATTGTTTTTGGTTGGTGATTCTTGCTTAGGATTTTAATTTTGTTTCAATGAAGGTAGGATTCTTGGTCTTCTCTTCACTCCTATATCCACAGAACCTGGAGCAGTGCCTTGCACATTAAAATTTGATTGTCAGCTGTTACTACCCTCTAGAGAGGGTTGCCTTGACCAGGGTCTGCAGCTGGCCTTGACATTCTGCCTTGTATCCTAGCTTCCTGAGGATGGAGTTGTCTTACTCCCAGGCCAGCCACCTCCCTTAACCACCTCTGACATGGCCATGTCTGTCTGTTCTTTCTCCTCAGATGCATACTCCCATTCCTCAAGTGAAAACGGAGGCAAGTCTGAGTCAGTGGCCAACCTGCAGTCTCAGCCCTCCCTGAACTCCATCCACAGCTCCCCCGGTCCCAAGCGTTCCACTAACACCCTTAAGAAGTGGCTGACGAGCCCCGTGCGCCGGCTCAACAGCGGGAAAGCAGATGGAAATATCAAGAAGCAGAAGAAAGTACGAGATGGCCGGAAGAGCTTCGACCTGGGATCTCCCAAGCCTGGGGATGAGACGACCCCTCAGGGAGACAGTGCAGATGAGGTACTTCCACGTGGCCCTGGAGCCTCCCTCAGGAGGGGGCTTCTGACATACATCCTTCCTGGAACCTTGTGAGGCATCCTTCCGTGGGTTCTGTAAACCAGCCAGTCTCTAGTCCCCAGGAGTTTGTGTTCTTGAACCCAAGTGATCTGAGCTTTTGTACTAACAAGACCTTGCCAGTCTGATGTGTGACCAATTCAGAGACTGGCACATAGAATTTCCAGCAGATAGCCAACATCTTGCCAGATTTGGAGATAGGGGCGTGGGCCTAAAGGGAGTCATCTGGTCACCTAATCCCCTACCTCTACTAAGGACTACATCAAAACCTGCTAGTTGAGAATAAGAATAAAAGCTGAGAGATTATAGCTGTTTTCAAGTATCTAGAGCAGTGCCACATATGAAAGGGAGTGGACAACTCCATGTTGCTCCAGACGGGAGAATTATGAGTAACAGGCAAAGGTTTACAGAAGGCAAGGTTTCAGCTCAAAGAGTGATTTTAATGGGGGTCAACCAGTGATGAGGTAGGCTGTCATGAAAGCGAATGGACACCTGTGCTAGAAGGGGTGGGGATACCACATGACCTCACAAAGCGGTCGGAGAGGTCCCTGTGTTAGCCCAGAGGTCAGACCAGGTGACCTCTGAAGTCCCTTTCAGAGCTGAGATTCTGTAATTAAAATACAGTGGGTATGTTTTAGTTGAGAGAATGAGAGCTATTTTTTTTTTTCTGGCAAACCCACTCTAGTCCCTGATGTGGCTAAGCAATTCTTCCTGCTGTGTAACCAGACTCTCTTTGTAATTTCATGCTATCTGCCCTTTCTCCTTCTGAGAATGACAGTAGAGCCTGGTGATATTCAGATTGTGGTTTAATAGTCCTTCAAAAGCTTAAAAAGTTAGGCTCTCTCTGACCACTCTCAGCTTTTTCTTTTCCTGGCTAATCAATGAGGTAGATGTTTCTCGTGTGTGTGTGTATGTATGTGTGTGTGTGTGTGTGTGTGCGTGTGTGTGTCCCTATTTGAACCTCACTGTCCTTTGAGATAAGAAGGTGTACCCATTCCACAGAGGAGGGCAGTGAGGCTGAAAAAATAGGGATGTATTAAGAAAGGAGATCTTACATGTTGCTTTTTTAAAAATTCTAAGTCCTGAACCATTGATATCTTTAACTGCATAATACATATGACTGTATGACTAATACTGCTCTTTTGTTCTAGAAGAACAAGAAAGGATGGGGTGAAGATGAGCCAGATGAAGAGTCACACACACCCCTCCCTCCACCTATGAAGATCTTTGACAATGACCCTACGCAGGACGAGATGGTAGGATTTCCTTACTTTCTGATCTGAAAGAACAATGTGTAATACATGCGATTTTGTTGTGTGTGTGCGGTGGGGGTAGTAATACTCTCTCTTCCTTGTTATCTCTCCGAATCCATGGTGATGTAGGTTCCCTCTGTATTTGATAGGTGTCCCCGCCCCCAGCCCTGGAGGTCTGATTTCATTCTGGGCAGGGTAGGGGCATGCAGAAGTGGGAATCTGTCTGGTCTCTCCTCCTGTTGATGAAGGGTAATGACTCTGTCTTTGGAAGCTATAGATCCCAAAAGAAACTGTTTGTCTCAAAAGGAGTCTGAGGTGGTTCCAGGCCGTGATCACTTTGTTGCACCTGACTTCCGACTTCTGTTTTGGTTGGTTGTTTTTCCCTATACTCAACTCTAAAATCCAAATAATGGTAACTTCCAGTCAGCCCCGGTGGTATGAAAATTCCACAAGTACTGCGTGAGGGATGGAGGCGCTGCTGACGGGAGGCTGCCGGCAAAGGCGGGAGAGCCTAAGGTGCAGGCTGCCACATTCTTGGTGTTACAGAATTCCCTGAGTCACCAGCATGCATAGGCTCACAGGTGTCCGAAGTGTGGATGTCTCCAAGGGCTCTAATCGCAGAGCGATCGCCCCGATGGCTCTAGAGCAGAGGCTCGGCTTGGATGTGCTTCCAAGCGTGCTGGCCGAGACGTGGGCTGCTCTAACTGTGTGCTCTGTCACTCATCTTGCTTGCAAACCATGCTTTCACCTCAATGTGTTTTTCCTGCCTTCTCTTAGTGTTGCTATCCTGTTGGGTTTGACAGGTTGGAGTGGTGGTTTCAGGTTTCAATGGTGCTTTACATTTTCTTTTCAGAGTGGTTTGTGGTCGTGGTGGTGGTGGTGGTGGTGGTGGTGGTGGTGGCCTAGCCATCCCTCCAGGGTCTCCTTGTATTGTCTACTGCCCTGCCTTGTAGTAGCACAGCCTCCCCTAAGGTGGTGAGCCCAGCCTGGGCAGGGAGCACATCTTGACAACATCACCTGGGATACAATTCAGAAAGTACTGTTTGCCGATGCTTCAGCATTTCTGGTGATGTCCCCATTCTTGTTTTAATTCCCTCTGCTTTGCATTTGGGTCATTATTAACCCACAGACATTAATTGAGGTCTTCCTGGGTGCCACGCTAGAGGGACAGATTCTAGGGACAGGATGATGACTGAGATGACTGAGATGCCCCCCTCTGTGGACTCAATCATGAGAGGTGCACAGTTGTGTGGCCCCTCCTAAGGTGACGTTGGTGGCCCTGACTCTTAACTTTTGGAAGGAAAAGTGTCAGGAAGCATGGCGTGATGCCCATCCTAGATTCCCAGGGGCAGAAATGCCCGTGCTTCACACTGAGATCAGAATGAGAACCAACCTGCTGCGTTCCCAGAGGCCTATCCTTGTAAAATGTTCCACAAACAGTGACAGCATATGTGGGGAGTGAGGAGCTCATGTGACTGTATCTGCCACCCCACACAGCACAGCCCTCCACACGGAGGTGCCAGCTTGCGTAAGATAAGTAAAGGTCATGAACCCTCTCCCTCAAGTTCCCTCAAACACAGCTTGTTTTGGGAAAGAGGATGTTATGTTGTTTCTGGATAATCTTTAACTGAAAATGCAGACTTACCCCAAACATTCGTGTAGGCTTTTTGTTATCCAGAAAGAGGGCAGACACATTAGCCCTCCTCAGTCCTACTTGTTTGATTCCCAGAAATTTGTTTCTCTGAAATATTTGCTAAGCCTCAGAACTTCTAGCAAATGGAGTTGAACTTACTAAGGAATTTTTACAACAGTCTATGAGGAATTTTTAAGTCTACCTATTGTAATGTTATCTGATCACCTTGATTCTCCATGTTTCCTTCTAATAACTGTTCATATGCATGTGTGTTTTATTTTTATCATTTTAATATGCACATCTTATGTTCAATGCTTTCCTTAGTATTTTTCTAAAATTGTGTTGATTTTACCTTTGTAAGTGTGATTTTAATAGCTGGGGACAATGTCACTTATTTGATGTGCCATAATTTGCTTGACCAGCCTGTTTTGGGATATCCTGGGGTGTTTTCAGTTTTTGCTCTCCTAGATAACACTGCTACAGATCATTTTGTACATACAGCATTTATTCTTTTGACGTCTGTCCTTGGAATAAGTTCCCAGGGGTAGGATTACTAAATCAAAAATTTGATAGCTTGGATTTCCAAACAAACTTAACCTCCTTTCCTGCATTCTCCAGAAGAGGAAAAAGAGTGTTGTTCTATCTCCTTAATTACATTTATTTGGCTTTTTTCTTTTTACCCCATCTCTGAAGCAAAGACGTAAACTAACTTTTAGATTAGACAACAAGTAGCTTCCTTTTTGAAACTCTTCCCCCTAACTTAAGGGACAAACTTGAAGCCAGACCGTGGCCGTAACAGTCAGCTTTTTACCCTTGCAGTGATCAGTGTCAGACGCTGAAGGAGTATGTGTCCCGGGCCCTCTGTTTTGCCTTCTGCTTTGCTCTGCCGGGGGGCGGGGGGAGCTCATACATGCATGCAGGGCTAACCATTTCTCCACAGTTTCTTCTCAAGTAGGAGAAGAAAGGCAAAAACCACTGTCCCTCCATGAGCAGGATTCCCCAAACCAATGACGAAACAGCCACATAGACCAGTCCCTATTGCTGATACAGGGGGATGGGCAGCAGGCCCTTGGCTTGAACCTCCTTTACTGTGAACAGGATAGTCCTTGGTCACTTCAGCAAGACACACAGAACTCCTTGGTAAAATTGTTTATTACATCCTGGTGTTCCAGTTAGGGGCCTTACCAGAAGCAGCTGTGTGTGTGTGTGTGTGTGTGTGTGCGTGTGTGTGTGTGCGTGCGCGTGTGTGTGCGTGTGTGTGTGTGTATGTGTGAATGCATGTGCACACATGTGAGTGGGGAGGGGGTTTCTAGCTTCCTGGTCTTTAAGTGCTCTGCCCTTGAATTTTTGTTTGATACACACTGAAGATCTATATTTTAAATCTGTATTTGGCTAAAGCAAAAACTATTTCTTTGGATACATTTGAGGCTAGGTTTATGGACTCCTTTCATACCCTGGAACGGCAATGGGCAGCCCTTTAACAGCCAAAATTCTGTCTGTCCCTCTCTCCTGTTGCTGACAGTGGGTGCAGCCCTTACATTTGGCCCCCCAGGAAGTCAGCAAACCCTGCCCTCAGCTGCTCCAGAAGCCTGCCTAAAGAGAGCCTAGTCCCATGCCTGCTTTGCTGCTGGCCAGAACTCCTGACAAGGGGACAGGCGGGCCTGTCCCCATACCCACACTGCCTTCTATCTCCCTCTGTGATCTCTTCCCTCTAAACATAAAGCTTTGCTTCCCTTGCCTGCCTTGAGCTTTGGACTTGCTGTTTTGCTTCCTAATTGCTATTCCTCATTCCTTGCTAATCTGCTTTTCCTTTGCTGCTCAATGTCTTGCAGTCCTCCTCTTTGCTAGCAGCCCGGCAGGCTTCCACTGAAGTACCTTCTGCTGCAGACCTTGTCAGTGCAATAGAACAATTGGTCAAAAGCAAGCTGGTAAGTGGGGTCCTGGAGGCAGTTCTGCGTGTGTGTTACCTCCATGTGGCTCCCAGGGCCTGGCATCTATGTGCCATGTCCTCCTTTGCGCCTACCCCCATTCCTCCTATAGGATTGTTTCTGGCTGATGATTGTTTCTAAAAACCTTTGCCCCAAAGCCTGTTTTTGTTTTTTGGTTTTTGGTTTTTGGTTTTGGAATGGGCATAGGCAATTAACAGGCCCTTTGGGGATTGTGGCATTGATGAAAGGAAAAAAGTATCCAAGACAAAATAGCCTTCCTGTGAGACCAGTCCACTGGCCTACAGGGACGCAGCATTTGGACAGTGACTGATGTATGTCTGGTTAGCCCTGAAGCTAACTTGGCTGCTGAGACACAGAACATGGATTGGATCTTTGAAAGCACCAGGTAATTTTATTCGGGGACCCCAGACAATTTTCTAGCTTGCAGAGTCTGCAAGATTGCTAATTATAAAGGGGAATGGGCAAAAGGGTATGGATGCCTGAGCACAAGAGATCAGGGGTGTTGGTGCATACTCCATTCATGGGGGCAAACCAAACTTCTGCCACTGAACACTAGCCTACCTGGTGACTGTCTCAAGGGCCAGTTGGACCACTGCAGAGAAGGGTTCTGGGTCTGGCTGCTGTAGGTTTTGGCACCACGATGGTGAAAGAGCTCGTGTTTGGATAATGCCGTTCCTCTACTCCATGTTGGTACACTGACCCGTACCCCTAAAGGATGACAATTTGAAGCATTTTCATTGCCTTCACTCTCATCCAGGTTTGGTGTTTCCTGCAACTCTCATGAGGATAATGACTGACTTCTGTCAGGCAGTCCTGCTAATCAGCACCATTTGTACCCTTCTCCCCTTGGCCCAGGAATTAGAGGAAAATGATAGATGCTGTGCCGATGACACTGCCTGATAATAATTCTGATTATAGTATCTCGCTTTTCAAATCTCGCAGCTTAGAGAGTACCCATGAAATTCAACACATGACTTTCTTCTTCTTCTAAGTTGTCCTTCCTAACTTAGAGTAGTTCACCTGATGTCTTTGGTAACTGTGTCCAGCTCTTGAAAGTTGTCCATTTTCCCCACCACCCTCCCTGCCTCGCTGGTGGGATTTCAGCACTCTCGTGGGCACTGCATTGGCTTCTTAAAGCTCACCTCTCTGCCCACTGCCCACTTGCTCTCCTTTCCTCACACACCCTCCTCGTTCTCCAAATACCATTAAATTTTTTTTCCCCTTTTACCACCTGAGCCTGAGCCCTGACCTCATGCCTGGACTATCGCAGTACTTGTTGTTTGGTCTTCCCCTGCCCCAGTCAGCCTCCCCCCACCCCTGGGGCCTCAGTCTCCTGGTGGGTCTTCTACAGCATTACCCCCCCTCCTCAATGAAGGCTCACTGCCTCCCTCTTGCCTACATGAGCAATCCTCTCCAATGGGAGAAGTGCCTTTAGGTACATGAGACACTTTACTGAGGTATACAGGAAGACAATTTCAGAATCTCTTCATCTCATTTAAAAATTATTTGGGGTATATTTTATTACATACATAAGGATAACACAGCAGTCCAGAAATGTAATTTATAAATAGGTTACATGTTTTGGCAATGCATGACCAAAATTGTGCCTATTGATAGATGTATACAATCAAAGTTAAAAGATAAATATAGATAAAGTTCACACTTATCCTGTATTCTAATGTTTGGTAGCCGGCCTACACCCACTTATTTATTCTGGTTGATGAACTCTGCTCCAACTGAATTGTTTCCCTCGCTGTCCCCAAACATGCACTTGGCTTTCCTCTCTCCAAGTTTCTGTTCATACCACCACCCTACTTCTCTGGAATGTTCCCCCACTCGTTCTTGCTTTCTAAAGCATAACAGTCCTTCAAGGCCCCACTGGGATCTCATCTCTCCAAAAGGGCTTCCCTGACCAGCCCAGGCCAGATTTCCTCTGCAGCCCCATGGCAATTACTATGTAAGCCACCTGCTGCCGGGGACAGCTCTTAGATAGTTCCATTGGGTTATTTGTTGAAATGTCTTAATCTCTTCATTGCCTTCATCTTCACAGCTTCCATACCCAACTAGATGATCGGTCATTTAGGACATTTTCTTCTCCTCCATTAACACACAGGAATCTTTCACACTCACACTTTCATCAGTACACACTTGTTTCCAAAAGGTTATATTTTCCTATATTTTGGATTACCTGTATCCTGCTCTTTGTGCTCACCTTAGCACTGTTGGGAATCCCTGCAGACCTCTGGTTATGTAGTTGCCGTGTCTGGTGTTAAACAGGTAAGTGCAGATATTGAGAAGCCCCATAAGAGCAAGTCTCCCAGAAGAGAGGGGGCATAGGATGGAGTCGATCAGCCCCGTAACAGGCTTTCAGCAAATGTCTGTGAGACGAGTGGTTTTTTTGTGGTGCGTTTCCCATAAGAAGAACTTTAACTTCCTCCTCCACCAATAATTACTTCTTGAGGACCTGCGGTGAACCCAGAATTAGAGAGATTTCTTTGGCCAAACATGTGAAACCAAGCCCATATCATGGAGAGGAATGAGGGAACGGTAATTTGGTTTCTCAGAATCTTCTCACCAAAATTTTGCCCTCTCCTTTGCCCTCTCCTCTGCTTTCTCTTTCTTCCCATCCTAGTATGCATCCACTGTGGGATAGCAGCGAAGCAACGGTGGGTGGTTGTTTCCCCTGCCACATTTGGAAATCCTGAGTTGCATTCTTACTTCTGAGACTTGTATTTTTATTCCTCATTAGCTCTTTAGCTTAAAAGAGGGTAGGATCTAGGAGCACCTGGGTGGCTCAGCAGGTTAAGGGTCTGACTTTGGCTCAGGTCATGATTTTGCAGTTCGTGAATTTGAGCCCCACATCAAGCTCTGTGATGACAGCTCAGAACCTGGAGCCTGCTTCAGATTCTGGGTCTCTCTCTCTCTCTCTCTCTCTCTCTCTCTCTGCCCCTCCCCCCGCCTGTGCTCTGTCTCTCTCAAAAAATGAATTAATATTTAAAATTTTTTTAAAAAGAGGGTAGGATCCAGAACCTATGAAAGTTCTGGAGTTTTTATTTGACTGTAAGTTCAACAGTGTGACTGCTACCAAAATAGCTCGTGTGGTCATAGGCTAGGTTAACGAAAGTACAGTGTACAATCAAGGAAAGTAATAGCTCCATTGTAGTCAAAGTTCTTTAGCCCATACCAGTCATGAGTAGTGTGGGAGTCATGTATCAGACTCTGAATGCTGCATTCTGAAGTGTTCTTGAACTCAGTGAAAGGGCCCCAGAGGAGGTAACCAGTACCATGTGGTCCGTATCCTTTGAAGGAAAGTTGAAGACACTGGGTTAAGTATGGGGAGAAGTTAGGAGAGAGAAGGCTCATGAGAGCTATCCTGACATAATCGAGGACTGCTGTGGGAAAGAAGAGTTGGTGTCACTCTTTGTTGCTCCAGAGGGTGGAGCCTAGACCTGTGGGTAGAAGTTATCTTAGTTCAGTATAGCATGAGCTAGTAAGTTCCTTTCCAGTGTACAGGCTGGAAATTTTACAGGAGCATCTAGTATACTTGGACTTTTATATCTAGGGCTTGGATTCTTTCTGCTTTCTTTTTCGGTTGCTCCAGAGGTAGCACCAAACTCTGCTCCACCCAAAAGTCCTGAGATCCCTTGTGTCTCTGAGTCCCAGAGCCGTCCTTGGTGCTTTATGGTCACATGGTCATGGCTGCACTGAGGCGGCTGCCCCAGAGGTACCATCTCCGCTGAGCGGCTGGTAGGAAGCAAGGGTAGGTGTCCTCTAGCTCACCTGCAATGCAGATAAAGCCCTTGAAGCTCCCCCACAACCTCCTTTGGCAAGTCCCTCTGAACATTAATGGACACTGGAGTTCTTCTCTGCCAGCCCTGGTCTTTAATCACTGCTTTCATTTACCAGAAGACGCCCACCCACCTCTCCCCAAATAGAGCTAACGCATTTTTTTCCACATTTTGTATTAAGGTATAGTCTCTAACTCCAAGCCAGGTACAAGGACTCCCCTTCTTTCCCTGTATGATCTTTGTTTTTACTTTTTTAAGTAACCTATACCCCTAACATAGGGCTCAAACTGACGACCCTGAGACCAAGAGTCACATACATGCTCTACTGACTGAGCCAGCCAGGTGCCCCTCCCTGTGTGATTTTTAATAAAGCTTTTCCTAGATGTGTGGACTGGTGGTGGCAGTGGTGGGTGTGTAAGGAATCAGAGATCTAGCTGGTAGTCCTGCCTCTGCTACTTTACTGTGTAGCCTTGGGCAAGTTACTTAGTCTACTGGGGCCTCTCTTTATCTCCTTTATCAGCAGTGAGGATTCTGTCCACCTGAATCTTAGCTCAAAAGAGATACCATGATGATTGAGTAGGTGTGGATGAGCTTTGTAAAATGATAAGTAAGCATCCTACAAATGTTAGCTCTTAGCCACCTCATCTGTACTCTGAATGGCAGGGAAAGGGAACAGCGTCATCCCTTATCTCCCACAGCCCTGTTCGAGTCATGGGAACATAGAATGTGTCAGCCAATAGATTGCTGGTTGGATGAAAGTTGCAGGGTGATAGTTTAACAATCTTTGTGACTTGGTTTTATCCCTCAAGCTTGAGGAACAAGAGCTTCCTGGCCATGTGAAAATGTGTCTTTGAACTTGTGTCTCTAAACAGCCACAGGATTTCACAACCTGCCTGAGATGAAAGATCAAGCCTCCTCCCTGAGCCCTTGTCCTCAGGTGGCATGTCACAATAGTTTATTGGGCTTGGGAAGGTACCAATGGCCCCTTGACTGATAATCCCCTGCCTTTGGGGGAGGGGCTGCCCGGGATTGAGCTCCTGTTCAGTCTGCCTGGTAGACTGGCATCCTAGAATGTGTCTACCTGCTTCCATAAGACTTCCTGCCCTCTGATTCTCCTACTTTGATAGCATTCACCTCCCGAGGCCAGCCATGTGGGCCGAGAAACATGTCTAGGGCCAGGCCACATCTGTGTGTGTGCTTTGCATTCTATTAGGTGAATCAGCCTGCTTTCTCAGTGGCAATCTAGTTAGCCAAGTTCAGAGCCCAGAGAAGAGGAAATAATGGCTGCATCACACCCATGGTGGAGGTGTGTGTTTTCAGGAACTGGGTTCCTCTGGCATCCCTCGATGGAAAAGTTTCAATTTCCACCAAAAAAAATTTTAAGGCAGTCACAAACCTGAAATGTCATTTGCCTGAAAAGCCCAGACTTTAGTTTTTCTCCTATACAGTTATCTTCCCCACCCCCACCCTTAATTTGTCTGGAAATGACTATGATCTAATACTTTTTGTCCAGAGACTGTTATACAAATTTTTAGAAAAGGGTGGGGCTGATAAGAGGTTGGTGTGCTGCCGGGTGCTGGACCAGCACCCTTTTCCTGTTTTATCAGATGACCTTTGATCACTCCCCAAGAGTCCCACAGTACATTCAATAAATTCTCGGAGTCCTACTGTGTGCCAGCTCTGAGATCAAGCATAGAATCTTCCATAATGAAGCTCACAGTCTAGGGTTAGTGCTCACAATGCTCTCCTGCCTGGACTATTAGAATATTTTCCTCCCTGATTTCAGTATGACATCTGTCTACATGACTATCAGACAGATTTTCTTTCTTTTTTTAAAAGAACTTTTTAATAGTTCTTTTTTTTTTACTAATAAAATAAGAATATGCTTATTCAAGAAAAATTGGAATAATAACAAGAATATAAACACAAATTATATCTCTGATAATTATCATCTAGACATATTCAGTGCTAAATATTGATACATTTTCTCCTAGACCCTTTGAAAAATAATGTAGTTAATCAGAATACAGACAAATCCTTTTTTGCCTTACTGTCATATCAGGGACATTTTCCCAAGAGATGAAAAGCCCTTAGAAATATTAAGAGTGATCTTCCTGGAGAGACTTCGGCTTAGGTCATGATTTCACAGTTCCTAGGTTCCAGTCCTGCACTGGGCTCTGTGCTGTCAGCACAGAGCTTGCTTGGGATCCTCTGTCTCCCTCTCTCTCTGCCCCTCCCTGCTCACACTCTGTCTCTCTCTTCTCTCAAAATTGTTTGAATAAACATTTAAAAAAAATTAAAAACCCTTTTGTCATTCATTTTAGAAAGTACAGTCTCTACTTATTAATGCTACACGTAAGGCTTTACACATATGATTTATCCCTGTGCACTTCCCCAGGGTTGTCTACCTCACCCTTTACCTCTTCCTTCCCTAGCACTCACTCACCCCAACTCACACAACACACAATCACTTGCCACCAGCCCCCACATCTCGCCCTTTCATACCCCATATCCCATCTGTGTCAGGCTGCTTCCAGCTTCCCAGGCTGCCCTGGGAAGGTTCACAGCTTGATCCTTTACTCAGAGTGCTGCTCCCACCTGGGATGCTCTCCCATCAGTGTATTTATTTCTCAATACTCACTTCAAGCATTGCCTCTTCCATTAAGCCTTTCCCTTCCCTCTCTACCCCACCATAGAGCTGCCCACCCCCCTTTTCATCCTCCTTGATACCTTTTCCATCTAGAACAGCACCCAGGATAGGTAAGGTAGGAAGCCAAATCTTACTCATTTTCATTTCTGCAGTTGCTTGGCAAATATTCAGCATGTAGTAGCTGTTCAATAAATATTTATTTGAGTACAAACAAATGATCAATTGCAGTTCTGTGTAATGAATGCTGTGCAGGGGATGTGTAAAGGGTGCTTAGAGGAGCCCAGACGAGGGGGGTTTTATGGGTGTGTGATCCACGATCCAGCAGACAGGAAATGTGTTCATTTTTATTGTGGTGACAGCTCTCCTCTCTTCTTAATCTACTGCTTTGAATCCTATTTGCATTTCTGTTCCCTGACCTTGGACCAGCTAGAGGAACTTCTGTTGTTCTCTTCCTTGTATACTTTCTCCTTTGCCTCCTGAGACTGTTGTGGGCTGAGCCCCAGACAAGGCAGAAGTCTTCCCTGTGGCTACACAGCCCACTACTCATCAGACCTGTGCCTGCTTCCCACCAGAAGCAGCACAGGCACTTGCAGGTCGCCCCCAGCTGCCCTTGCCTGGGACCCAGGATCCCCACTGTAGCACAGGTAGCCAGGTCTCAGAGGGAATTGTATTCAAATTATAAGCACTGATAGCTAACACCATTATTTGAGGCAGATTACCCAGACTACAGTTTGGCCAGACCCTTTATTTCTCTCTTCCTTTCTCACTGCCTCTGCTCTGCTCACCCTCTCGCAGAGAGACTTTCCCCAGAGATAATTTGGGCTTCTTTGCTCATAGAACAGGTCAGGCAGGAGGATATGGAACATATTTCCCTGTGTGACACTTTGGACTCCACAGATGTCCTTCATTCCAGAAGGTTGAAAATGGCCCACACCAAGTGGGATGTTGCACAGGAGAACCTTGCAGGCAGAGATGTAAGCCTGTCTCCCCGGGCCTTGCAGTCAGCATCCTGCCAGCCAACAGGCTGCAGAACAAAGGTTGTAATAGGACAATGGGCCAAGGAGGAGGGGAAGTAAAAGGCATGTAATCAGATCAATCACCAGCTGGGTCCATCTGCCTGGGGAGCCTGTCTCTGGTGATGGCACCAGCAGACATGTCACATGTCTCGAAAAGCCTGCCTGTCCACTGGTTTGTCAGACCTCAGCACCAGACATTCTCATTTCCTTAATAACTGGTTACAGATCCTGAATCTATAAATTTTTCTAAACTCTCCTTGACCTTTCTGTATTTTTAGCCTATGCTGCTTCTAGGGATAACTTCCATGGTTGATTACTTGTCCTGTAAAATAACTTGTCAAGTTAAAAGAAACTCTCTCTCTCTCTCTCAAACTTGAAGACACTATCTTCTTAATTCTAGTTTCTACTGTTGTTAACAAATTCATGCTTGGCCCTTGGTACACTTTGTTGGTTTCGGGGTGGGGTGAGGGGCAAGAAGGTTGACATCTCTTCTCAGCTTGAAAGTTTTCACCTTTAGGGGCACCTGGGTGGCTCAGTCAGTTAAGCGTCCGACTCTTGATTTCAGCTCAGGTCATGATCTCACGGTTCATGAGATAGAGCCCCACCTCGGGCTCTGCACTTACAGCACAGAGCCTGCTTGGGATTCTCTCTCTCCCTCTCTCTCTGCTCCTCTTCTGCTCACACATATGCTCTCTCTCTCTCAAAAATAAAAATAAATATTTAAAATTTTCAGCTTTAAGTCTTAATATTCCCCACCTGTTCTCATATAATGACTGGCCCATTGGGCACCTCATTTGCTTTTTGTTTCATTCCCCTGGACTTCGCCTACTTTTCTTTGGCCTATTGAAATAGAGCAGCTGAGAGAATTTGGACAGATACTCTAAGTGCAGGGTGTTTAAGACCATGGTGAAGCCTTTTGTTTCTCCTACCTTTTTGGACACTTTCTGATTTTTGTGATTTTAACCTTAGGGCTGATGTTTTCAAAGACTACCAAAGTGACGCCTTCCCTTTGAGCCTCAGAGGCTGTTGTAAATAGGCCCCTTGTATGGATAGTTTGGACTAGACTCCCATATTTGTTTTGGAGTTGCTCACCTTGACCTTCATCTCCAGTCTTACTGTTTATCCACATTGCTTCTGCCAGTTTCCATAATGAAATGCTAAGCGTCACTGTGTGATCTTTCTTCAAGGACACCTGTAAAAATGCTAAGATCGGCCCCATTTTTGAGTATCCTTCTTGTTAACGATTCCATCCAAGGACGAGGGTGAACATTTTTAATTTTTCAAGGGATCTACAACTTTTATCTCTGTCTATTCCGTAGAAGTCTGTAGAAAGGAGAGATCTGATCTGAAAATTGAAAAAAACTAAAGCATACATGGGATAACTGTAGCTGTCTCACTCAAGATCGTCCAGTGACTAGGAGATCTGGGGTTAGAATCCTTTGCCCTTAACTCTTGCTAGAGAACTGTAGTAATCCCTTTACTTTGTTTCTCAGTCCTGCAGCACCTTAATTAAAAGAAATTAAAGGGATTCATAAATGAAAGAAAACCCTTGGTAAAAAACCTTAGCAAAGATATTTTTAGGAAAGGCTAAATTTATTGCTCTCTTCTTGTCTACATCTCATCGGCTCTTGGGGGGAAAATGTAGCTAATTTAACACACGTGGATTTAGCCAACTAGCTCTCCTATGACTACCCTCTCCTTATCAATTGGATAAGGACCATCAATTGATGGTCCTACAACTGATTAGCATTACTTCTGGCACCCTTACCCAGAGATGTCACTTTTGACAATTTTCATTATGGCAGGAAATTGGTAGCCCGTGACGCCAAGTTCCTCCTGATTGCCCAAGAAGGCGGCAGTTCTGGGCTGTCTGCTGCTGGAAGAGGGGAGTACCTAGCCTCCTGGTACCTCACTGACATTCAGTGAACACAGCCTTGGCCACTGACCAACCAACTCAGCTGCTGCTAGGCTGGAGGGGGACATGAGGGCTTCCAGATGACTTTTCAATGTACAGTTCTCTAAGGCTATTTTTCTCCTCTTTCCAGAGTCTAGAAGGAGGCTCATACCGGGGAAGCCTGAAAGACCCTGTAGGCTGCCTGAATGAGGGAATGACCCCACCCACACCTCCTAGAAACCTGGAAGAAGAACAGAAAGCCAAGGCCCTGAGGGGCAGGATGTAAGTGACTCCTCCAGATTCTATCCTGGTGCACATGTGTGTGGTGAACAATTGGCAAAGGTCAGAGAAATATGGGGGAGAATTACACTATGTTTCCATTGATATCATTCATTCTAAGTAAAGGTGACCTAGATCTGTGCAGTGTAGCATTGTGAACAAGGCACTGTAGTGGCACCGACTTTAAGAATTTTAAGCTGAGGTGTTTTCTGGGAGATAGCAGCTATGGCTGACCAAGTGTGGTTATAACCAAGGTCTGTTAGAAATTTAAAACATACTGATAAAAGGAAACCAACAAAGTTTAGGAAACTCTGGGACTATTACTATGCTCCCATACTAGAGAATCCATGGCAGAAAGTTGGAAGAGTTTCATCTGAGGAAACATTTCTCAAAATGAAGGGACATAGTATATAGGAAAAGGGAGCCATTGTGCCAGCCAGACAGGGCCTAGCTCCACTCCTTCTCTAAAGGTTTAGTTTTGCATCCATTTGTGGACTTAGCTCCAAGAGAATCTTTTCACTTTTTTAATAGTTGGGGGGAGGGGGGCGCAAATACAATTCACATTGCAGTCCATTTCACAAAAACCCATATATTATGCAAGGTTTGAGTTATCCACCCTGATGTGAAGTCAATCTTCTATTACTTGGGCTGATCAAGAAGATATCGGATACCATGAATGCAAAACCACAGTTCCTCCAAAACTTTAGTTTTCTTATTTAGGATTTGACTCCATGTTGGAAGCAGAGCTTCATGAGTCTTGGACATTGCCTGGTGTGTGTGAGATAGTAAGCACAGAGAACTGGTCCCTCCCTGTTGCTAATTAGTCTGTCTTCTCCCTCAGACTCCTCATCCCTTTAACCTGGTCACAGACATGAGGATTAGCAAAAGTGAGTGAGGCCAGGTCCTTCTGTTGCCTGGAAACAGGCCAAGTGAACATTTATAACTTTCTTTCCTAGGAAACTGAAGTAGAAATGTCATAGCCAAGGCCTGGCCTCAGAGCAGGGCTGTCACCTCACAGTGGAGCTGAACAAGTGTCTCTTCAGTTCCATATTTACCCCTCAACTTTATGGGTACTCAGGGGAACCTCAAGAATGGAATAGAGATAAAAAAATACCATCTGCAAATGGAAATTTCCTAGGACTTACACAAAGCTGGTTCTCTTTCACTTCTAGGGTTGTTTTTACATAGATGAGACCTGGAGCCAATGTTCCAGTCCTTTGCCAAGCCAAGTAAAACTCAGGTCAGGGAGGAGACCTTTGGGGTAGCAGGTGGTTCTTGGCAAAGCCTGTCACTGCTCTTGTCACTTCAGTTGGAAGGGCCCACGAGCAGTCATGGAAGCCATTGCCCTGCTTCCAGATGTGATATTATCTGATTTTGCTCCAACAGGCAAAAGTCTGTTGCCTCTTTAACTCACTTTACCCATTTCTTCTCCCTCTTCTTATTCTCTTGCGTGAATCTACAGCTCTCCACATCCTGAGCTATCCTGAAAATCCAACTATTAGAGTATCTCATTGCTCTTGCTGTAACTTATGGCCACAATGAAAGAGAGGATATATAGGTGTCTAATTGTGAAGACTGTGTGAGGCTAGAGGCTGGGTCGGGCAGACAGGTACAGAGAATGGAGACTCAATACAGACATTGAAGGGTTAAATGGGAGCTCCATGGAGAAAAGATGAAAACAAAAGGAGAAGAAAAAAGGCTGAGAGTGGACTTGATTGTCCTGAAGTTTTAGTCACCCATTCATTCCATAATAGGTGTTGAGGGCACCTGGGTGGCTTGGTTGGTTTAGCATCCGACTCTTGATTTCAGCTCAGGTCATCATCCCAGGTCATCGGATTGAGCCCCTCTAAAATTAAAAACTAAAAAAAATAGGTGTTGAATGCCTATTATGCACTAAGGCATAGGATATATCAGTGAATAAAATAAACAATAACAACAAAAGAAAAGTCCTTGCTCTCATGGCAAGTTTGCACCATAAAGGGAGAAATAATACAATAAGCAGAATAAAAATAAATTATTTAATATATTAGAAGCTGGGAAAAGAAAAAGTAGTGAGGGAGATTCAGAACATGGTTGGGGCCATGCTGCACTTTTAGATGGTTCTGACATTTGCACGAAGACCAAAAGGAGGTAAGGAATTAGCCATTAGCCATGGAGGAAAAGTGTCCTTGGCTGAGGCAACAGCCAGTGCAAAGGCTCTAAGAGATTTTCTGTGCAAGACTAGCTCTTCCCCACCATTGTGAAACACAGAGGTTAGAAGGAGGTCTGAGCTGTAGCTGGTAGAAGTTTTGTTGGACCAAAGGATAACATTTACCTCATAAAGAATCCTTACTAATAACTGAACATTTTCTAAAATTGCATGATTATCAGTTCAGTTTTTTTGGCAATTGATCATGCATGGTCTTGTGATGCCTGTAACTTAAATCTTTTATGTACCTCTTCAGACTGTCTGGTAATGTGTCATTATCTCCCCAAGTGTTTCATCAGCCCTTCAAGGGAAGTGATGCCAGGTCCACTAGCAGCACCCAGTTTAATCAGTCCCCTTCCCTTCCCTCGAGGCTGGAAAGCCGAAGACAGCCCTCAATCTGTCAGCAGATAGCATATGATAAAAATATCCCCTGGGGACAGAGAGCTGGACTTCATCTCCAGAGGGCCCTCCCAGCCCCAAATTCCAACTCCCACTTTCCTGTGGGTTTTCTTTTACCACTTTCTTCCAAGCAGTAACATGGGCCATGCTAAAGATATATTTAAATGCTTTTATTTGGCCTTGCTGGTTCCTTCCTGTGGCCTATAACGCATGATTGTGGATTGTGTGTGTTAGAGAGAGGAAACTGGTTGGAAGTACTGGGCATGCTGATAAAGAAGCGCATGTTCCTTTTGCTTTCTCCCTGTCACCCTGAGGCCCAGACCTGGGGATTCGTTGGCTTTTCTGTGTGGTATAGACCAAGAATTTCAGATGAATTGCTTCCTGGGTTCAGAACAGTTATAACCCTTATGCCGGGGGTCCCCTCTGGACATCCCAGAACTTTTTCCCTTCTGCCATTTGGGCCCAAAATGCAGTTGTGTGGCTCCAGGTGAAACTCTTTCAAACTTCGCTAGGACGAGTCAGACTCCAGTAAGCTGCACAGCACCTAGCCTGTTCCAGTACATGGCCCTGAGTGTTTTATGTCCAGCTCTTTACTCTCTGGACAGAAAGAGAAGTGCTTGGTTTTGAGGCCCTGGGGACTCCAGAGAGCCAGTCTGAATAGTTTGCCAGGCAGCAGGTGACAATGAAAGAGCAGAGTCTTTGGACTCTGGTACAATAGGTTCAAATCCCAACTCTGGTACAGACTTTGTCACCATGGGTAATATGGCCTCAGTAATTTTCATCCATATGAAATGGGGCTTATAGTACCTACCTTGATATAAGCATGAGAAAACCTAGATAAAGCACTAGCACAAAGTAAATGCTCCAAGAGGAGGAAATCATTAACAAGAAAGAAACCACGAAAGCAAGTGTCCTTGTAGTGGTTAACCCCCCCATCTGGTGGGTGAGGGGAGGCTGCTGCATGGAAAGTTGTGATTATGAGGTGTTGGCAGTCCATCTTTCTGGCCTTGACTGGGGGTTTTGCAGGCCAGTTACCAGGGACACCTCTCTGAGTAATTGTAACTTCTGTATCTCAGAAGCCTCACTTGGTATTGGTATCTCTGAGGCCTCAAAGGTTGTTTATCAAGCAAATGTCTTTCTCCTCTTGATAAGCAAAGAATGGAGTTGAAAGAAAGGAAGAAAAGCCTCACATTGATTCCTTAGCCACAAAGCTTTCATAACTCAGTTTTGCCAAAGTGCCTGTTATTCCTCCTGTCTTGTGTCAACTCGACTGTTCAGTTATAGGTGAGGGAGGAAAGACCATTAAGAACAGAAAAAAAGGGGGGGGTGGCACCTGGATGGCTCAGTCAGTTGAGCATCTGACTCCTGATTTTAGTTCAGGTCACCATCTCCCTGTTCGTAGGATAGAGCCCCGTGTTGGGCTCTGTGCTGACAGTGCAGAGCCTGCTTGGGATTCTCTCTCTCCCTCTCTCCCTGCCGCTCCCCCCTCAAAATAAATAAATACATTTTTAAAAAGAACGGGAAGGAAAAGGAGGAGTCCTGACCATTGGTGTCCCTCTGGCTATTGTGTGCCACCTGGGAAAGCCCCTCTCAGCTTGGTGCCCTCCGCTCTTCAGCAGGACCCTGTCACAGGGAGAGCAACAGTAAGCACCTTCCAAGGGCTCCCAAGTGTGAGGTTTGGGGTGGTCTTCTCATAAAGGTGCCAAAGTAACTTTCCTGTCAACTTTTGTGCGAAGGTTTCTTGCTTCACAGTGAAGAGGGCCCTCATTGTTCTTAATCTCCTGCTCAGGTTTGTCTTGAATGAGCTGGTACAGACAGAAAAAGACTATGTCAAAGATCTGGGGATTGTGGTGGAGGTGAGTATGTGGCTTGGGGTGGGTCTGCGGTCACCCAGCCAGGGGCATTTTGGACCCTACCTGGGCCGAGGGGTTTGTAACTTGAAGGTTACATGTTTTTAACTTAGTGTTGTTTACTCTCTCTGGGTATTTGCAGAAATTAAACGAAAAGTGATAATAGATCAAATGAACTATGTAGGGTGTTTTTCTTTTTCTCTTTGAAATATCATGAGACATTCAGAGAGAGATGGGGTCCCAGATGTTGCAGCATTTATGGGAGCCTCTTGGTTAGAGTTGAGTCCTTTCACCTTGTTTTTGGTGACCAACTTTCTAACTTAAGAGTTCTTCTTTGGCATTTAACCATGTGGACATATATTCTTCAGAACTACCGGTCCCCATGGGCACTAAGCAGGACACTCCTAGTGAGAGCTTGAGGCTTAGAGTCTCCTTAGATTTTAAGAAGGATGTTTTGGCTACCGACAGGACAAGCAAAAGTCCACACGTAAGACAAGACCTTGGACAAGTCCACAGTTAGGAGTCAACTTGGTAGTATATAAAACAGCTCTCTCTCCTCAGGGATTTACTTTAGGGGCATTTAGATACTTGGGTGAGAAAGACTTTCTCTTCAGGGGCTGGAGACAACAAAAGGAACCCAGAGCTCCGTCAGAGTGGTGTCTGTCACTCTGCACGGGGTAAAGTCCTGGCTGCACACTGAGAAACCACAGAGAGTGGCACTTACGCGGGGCTGCGGTATGGGGCTTGTCAAGAAAGCTATCTCCTGAAAACGCCCTGCTGACCGCTGCCTCTGCCCTACAGGGCTTCATGAAGAGAATAGAAGAAAAGGGTGTCCCTGAGGACATGCGAGGAAAGGATAAAATCGTGTTTGGAAATATTCACCAGATTTACGACTGGCATAAGGAGTAAGTGCTACGTTGTCCTGAGGACCAGGGGACATCCTAGGAATCCAGGACCCTCCCACCCTCCCCCTGCATCTGGCCTTAGGGGTAGGGTAGGGTTTGGGGAGCCTCTGGTGTTGTTTATCTCCTCACCGAGAAATAATGCAGTTATGAAGGACGTGGCTTCCTTCCCTTACCCCCTCCCTCCTTTTAGTTTTTTCCTGGCTGAACTGGAAAAATGTATCCAGGAGCAAGACAGGCTGGCACAGCTCTTCATCAAACACGTGAGTTCTTCTTTCCCCCTCTCTGCCCACCCCTTCCGCCTACCCTCCCCACCCCCCCAACCCCCACCTGCTCCTGTGCTTGCCTCTGAAAATTCCTTCTCTCTCCTGCTCTTCCTCGACTTGCCTTCCCTCTTGTCCCTCTCTGAGTTGTTGCCTTTTTTGTAACCTCCTTGGCAATTTGAAAGGTGGGCTCTTGCCTAGCGCACGTACTCTCCTACCATCGATATTTAAGTGCCTTGGCGTGTCCCCGAAGTGTGGAGCGTGTCTGTTGTTCTCGGGGTGAGCAGACCAGCACCCTGGGAGCCCAAGGCACAGGGTGCCTGAGTGCCTTCTTCCCTGCCTCTGCAGGAGCGGAAGCTGCACATCTACGTGTGGTACTGCCAGAACAAGCCGCGCTCAGAGTACATCGTCGCGGAGTACGACGCTTACTTTGAAGTAAGCTGCTCGGGCTTTGCTGGGCCGGGTGGGGGAAGAAAGTCAGGCCAAGGCAGCCACATTCAGAAATGCCAGCCTTATCTATCCCCAGACCCCTCCCATCCAGTGCCTCGACCCCTTCAGGACAGGGAGAGCTGGCTCGACGGGGCCGTCGGATTAGCTAGATTCCCGATGACCACCTTTCCTCGAGAGGAGCTGAGGCACCCAGGGTGTGGACAGCTCTCAGAAGCCTCTGTCTGTGGAATGACTGTCAGCCAGACACTGCTTCAGAAGCTCTGTCCCCGTTCGGTGACCCCAGCTCAGACCATGCCCACACACTTCCTGCCAGTCCCTGGACACTGTGTGCAGAAGCCCCTCCTCCTTGTCCCCATGCTCCAAGTCACCCCATGCTCTCTGCTCTCATTCCCAGAGGTTCTGTCAAGCACCATAAAGTGTTTGTTTTGCCCCAACCTGTAAATGCTTATTTTGCTGGAGGAGAGGCAAGGCTGTCCCTTGGAAAGAGCTCTCAGCTGAGTGTTTGCAGATCTGCATTGAGGGCCCAGCCCATGAGGCCTATGTCCCAGGAGAAGCCCTTCATTCCTGATGTGGGCCCTGGAGCAGCAGAGAGAACAGAATACCCATCCCAGTTTGTCCCCAGGGCTGGGGTGAGGACACAGGGTGGGAAAGTGCTAGACGTGCAGAACGGTGTGGCAATGTGTGCTGCGTGTTGTTAATAACACATTGGCAGTTGTGTGGGCAACTCCACCTCTCGCGTGGGTTGAGGATTCTAAAACTTTATTGGCAAAAGCGAAGTCCTGTCTATCTCACCTCGAACCCTAATCCCCAGGACCCCAGTTCTTTGGCTCTTTTTTCCCCTAACATATCTCCCTCGCATTCCAGGAGGTGAAACAGGAGATAAATCAAAGGCTGACACTTAGTGACTTCCTTATCAAGCCCATTCAGAGAATCACAAAATACCAGTTGCTCCTCAAGGTAAGAGAGCTGTGAGCCCGGGTCAGAGCCGGAGAAGGGTCTTCTCCGGCTCTGAGCCGGTGAGCAGGTCAGTGTGAGGCTCAGTCTCCACCACACTTTCCCCGTGAACTAGCAGGGGCATCTGTGGGCTCTTACTTTGCCTGTTGGTTTCTTGTGTCAGCTCCGCCTCCAAATAAATTGCACGCAAGCCATTCCTGCCTTTAAGGTTGGTTTTTCGTTCACTGTCTTTCTTTCAATTCACTTTCTTCCTTTGTCACCATCACTGACTTGGGACTTTTAAAAAATAAAAAAATAGTAAGAGCATAAAAATAGAGCAACCACAAGGAGAAAGAAAAGCAAAGGCAAGACCCTCCCTCAAAAGCTCAGATGAGTAATACCTACAATTTGATCATATTTTACTTTTTACAATGGTTTAATTTCATTTGTCTTACAGAATATGAAGTAAATGGAAGAGAGAGGTTGAGCTTTCCTTTCTCCCAGCCTTTCTGGACATAACTCCCCCCCCCCCCTTCCTGCTCACAGTCTCCCTCTCCTTTCTTCCCTCCCTCCCCACCTCCTTTTTCCCATAACTTTTAATCTCTGAGTATTTGGGGTTTTTCTCCATGTTGTTGTTTCCAATATGACTCATGAATTCATATCTCAGCTTCTACAATGCACTGTCATGTCTGTTAGGGAGGAAAGTAGCCTGGGTATCATCACAGGTTTTATGATGCTGGGTTTTTTTTTATAGTGCTCTGTTTTCCTAACTGATGTCACCCTCCCGCACCCATCCCCGCTTCCCCCACTTGCTAGGACTTCCTGAGATACAGCGAGAAGGCTGGTTTGGAGTGTTCAGATATCGAGGTGAGTCTTCTGCTCACAACGCTGGCTGCTCTGGGAGCCAGTGTTGGATATCTGTCTCTAACGGGGAAGAGCTGGCTCTAGAGGACCAGCGGTCCAGGCTAACTCCTCAGTGAGAGCCCCTTGCAAACAAGTGCTCCACAAGATGAGAAATGGCAAGTAATAATGAACACATTGAGTCTTTTTCTGGAACCCAAGAATTCTGTCCTGGGACAGAGCAGAGTTTCACCCCACTCCAGTTCTCTATGTGGCTCTAGTGACATAGGATAAGAAAGGGGGGTATTTGAGTCCCCTGACATCCTTCAGAGATTGAGTATTTCTTTTTTTTTTTTTAATTTTTTTTTTTAACGTTTATTTATTTTTGAGACAGGGAAAGACAGCATGAATGGGGGAGGGTCAGAGAGAAAGGGAGACACAGAATTTGAAACAGGCTCCAGGCTCTGAGCTGTCAGCACAGAGCCTGATGCGGGGCTCGAACTCACGGACCACGAGATCATGACCTGAGCCGAAGTCGGATGCTTAACCGACTGAGCCACCCAGGAGCCCCAGAGATTGAGTGTTTCAGTGTGCAGTTTTATCCATGAATCCAGGTACTCTTGGAGTTCAAAATATAACATATCCCATTTTCACTCCCTCTTCTACCCCCAAGGATTACTCCCTAAGTGAAGTCCTTTGAGACAATGTCGCCATGGGGATTATTTTAAGCCAGAGAGGTTATAGACCATTCTGGCATGTTATTTTAGGTTCAAACCTCTAGTGTTTCGCAAACCAGGCTAAGCTGTTGCTTAGGCAGCCAAGAAGCAACAAAGAAGAAAGAAAATATGAGAAGGAAAGAGAATTGCTAAAAGAAAGTGGGAAGGAGGAAAAGGCAGACTGGGTAGCGTGTCCCCCACAGGTGGTCACTGGTTCACTTGGAGCCCTATACTGATGACCAACACCCAAGCTAGAACAGAAACCCCTGCCCTTTTCTAGGAGTGGGTGGCAGGGACCAATGTCCTTTCCTAGAATGAAGGAGCCGCTAGGAGGTCCCTGACTTCCAGCACGGAATTGCCTTAAGCTTCCTGCATGAGTGTTCATCCCCTTCCTGAGCCGCTGTTGTTCTTTCCCACAGAAAGCAGTGGAGTTAATGTGCCTTGTTCCAAAACGCTGCAATGACATGATGAATCTGGGACGCCTGCAGGGCTTTGAGGTGAGCCCTTAAGAATGCTTCCGAGCCTCTCTCTTCCGGACAGCAGGAGCCTGGGCTGTGAGGCAGTTTCCCTTTGAAGCCCTGTGCCCGCCTCCGCTGCCGCCTCCACTTACCATCTGTGCCTTTGTTCCAGGTCCCTCTGGCTCACGGGCCCAGAAGATTTATCTAATTAGGATATGCAGTGATAGGGCAGTGAGAGAAAGTTACAGAGCAGTCCACAAAGCTGGAGTCACAATTCCAATGGGGCTGGAAAGACCCAAAGTTCCTTGTAACTGTGGAACTGGCAGCAACCTCTTTCCTTTCTTGCTTGCTTGAGGAGTGAGCGCTGGGAATTTGAGGGAGCACAGAACTATGGGATGGCAGTACACCTGAGGAAAATTGGAACACATTTTTTTTCTTAGAGAGGATGCTTCTAATAAAGAGATGCACATATTGGCTGGCTTTTCAGTTAAATGAACATTTAAAGCTTTAACACATCATGTGCACATTTCTATTCTTTGAAGAAGAGAACCAAGTCTTAAGAGAAACAGCTAGAAGTCCCCAAAATTTTGGCTTCTGTGAATGAACTAGTTTGCTAGGGCTGCTATAACAAAGTCCCACTGGGTGGCTTAAACAACAGAATTTATCGTCTCATTTTTCCGGAAGCTAGGAGTCTGAGATCAAGGATAGGCAGCGGTGTATGTAAGAGATGTAAGAGCACCATCTCTTACAACCATCAACCTGGATCTGACCAGGCCTCCCTCCTTGGATTGTAGATTGCTGTCTTCATGTTCACATGACATTCTTCTTGTGTCTTCACATTGTCCTCCCTCTGCACATTTTTCTGTGTCCAACTCTTCCCTTTTTATAAGGATACCAGTGATGTTCGAGTAGCACTTACCATAATGACCTCACTTTAACTTCATTCCCTCTGTAAAGACCTTATGTCCCAATATGGTCACATTCTGAGATACTGGGGGGTTAGGACTTCAACATATGAATTGGACAGGGGGAGTAATTCAGCCAATAAAGGTGAACCTTTGAAGAAAAAATTGACTTTCCTACTTTAAGCTTGCTAAGTGGCTGCTGTTAGTTTATATCCAAACCTCATATGCTAACTACATATAATCTGAGAATTAATGTGATAAAATTGGAACTGACACAATTATTGACTGGTATTTAATAATTGTTGAACAACTTAGAAAAAGGTGGGGATCTTCTAATCCTGTTTCCTGATAATCCTGCAACCTAAGACTTTATTACTTTCTAGAGAAAAGGGGTTCCTAGAAGTTGAGATAATAAAGAAAGTAATAGCTTTTTTTCCTTGGCTAAATTAAAATAGAAAAGAAAAAAGAAAAAAAAGAAAAGGAAAGAAAAAAAGAAAAGAAAAGCAGCAGACTTGTCTATAAGTAAATTTAGGAGATGCTACATTCAGGCTTGGGTTAATTAGTTGGATTCATGATATTCTTGAGCCAAATTCTCTTGTCCTCCTTGCCCTCCAAGGCCTTTCTGGTGTCCCTGTCTGCCACTGCTTTGTTATGACCAGGAACTATGTGGAGTTTTTCTTTGCTGTTTATTTTTCATAGATTCCTGATTCTCCACGGTACACCTGTGGTGTTAGAGTAAGCAGGGGTTTGCAGCAGAAATCTACTCTGCGTTCTTACATGGTTTTCCTCTAGTCATACTGGATGAACTTTTACACTTTTTCCCTTGGGGCTATGCTAGGTCTGAGGCTATTCTGAACAAACCAAGTAATCCCTTTTGGTCTTAAGCCTTGATGTCCCCGTGTTTCTGAGGAGGAGTCTGGCTTGACCTTCTCTGAGTCTTTGGAGATGCTGACCACTAACAGGGGAAGAGCATCTGACTGTGTTGGCTCAAGTTAGACTCCACAGGAGCTGTGTCATGCATGCACGTGTATGTCCACAGAAGGCCACACACAGACTGCAAAATTACCTTCTCTTTTCAGTCAAACACCACCATCTCCTTTTTCCATCCAGTTGCAGGGAATCTTCTTTGCATTCCTTCAGCTAATTAAGAAGGGCCATGAATGTCCCTATGTCCTTTCTGAAGCCCGGGGCTTTAGACCAGGGAGAAGTTAGCCTCCCCACTTAGAGACTCTCTGTCTTTTAAATCCTCTAGCTTTCCCTTCAGCATCAGCAGGGCTATCATTCATGGGTCAGGTTCTTATGTAATATTAATAGAGCTTTTAGAGCTTTCCTGGCTAGCTGGTCACTGGCTTAATATTAACTCTGGACCAGGAGAGAGATAAGCCTGTTTGGCTGCCGACCTTGGCAATAAGGAGCCATGATCCAAGCAGAGGGCAGGCATTTCTCAGGAATAGGGAAGAAAAATGACCCATGTGCCGGGTACTGTTTGGAATAAGGCATCATGTGCAGCAAATGGCCCACATTTTTACTGAAGGGTGAAAGTCATCACCTGAGAGAGTATGGTTCAGAGGTGGCCCTCTGGCTGCTATCTCAGGTGTCGGCGTGTTCTTGCTGCAGAACAGTAGAGAAAGCAGGGGTCTCCAATAGCATCTCTGAAGACCTGCTGGGCTGGGCCATATTCCCTTTGAAGATGTGAAGATGTCTCTGAAAATCGGGTTAGAAACTGGCAAACCAAATAGGCTCCACTACCTAGGCTGGCAAGTGACCTGCTAGCTGGAAGCATTTTAAGAAGGATCACAGGACCCAAAGAAATATCTATCAGCTTATAAAACATGGGCACCTGTGTATGGTACTCCAACTTCACCTGTTGATCGGTAGCAGGAGACTAAGACTTCAGAATTAGACTAATTCTAAGACTTCATCCTGAAATAACAGATGGAGAGGAGAGCGGCCCAATTCAGATTACCTGTGGTCCTGCCTGTATTACTTCCCTTGGCCACAGATTGGTTTGTGGCCATAAGGGTAGCCGAGGTCCTTGGCCCATGCTGCGAGGGAGCCAGGAAGGCAACAGTTCTCAGAGCCCTAGGGGCAAAAAGGCTACAGGTGTCCCCTACTTCCTGCTCTCCTTTTAATAAAAAATAAGAAGAGCCAGGATAATTCCTGAACATCGTTTTAGCTAATAATTTTACCTTTCTTCCTTCTGGCATTTTCTCAGAGCTGCTTCTTAGTGGTTTCTTTCCCTTTTCCCCCAGAGCTCTGTATCTGCCCTAGCTGAATGGTTGGGTCTTAATTCAGTCTCTTACTAGAGTCCTGGGGCTTTTAGTGCCAGGTCTGTTGTCTGTGTCCTCAGTGGGGCAGGTCCTGTGGACCCAGAGGGCTGTGGCCCCCTGCCGGGTTTTCACTTCCTTCACCCCAGCACCTCCTTCCATCAGGGCACCCTGACTGCTCAGGGGAAGCTGCTGCAGCAGGACACGTTCTATGTGATTGAGCTGGACGCAGGCATGCAGTCCCGGACCAAGGAGAGGCGCGTGTTCCTCTTTGAGCAAATCGTCATCTTCAGTGAACTGCTAAGGAAGGGATCCCTCACCCCAGGCTACATGTTCAAAAGGAGCATCAAGGTAAGGCTCCCAGTGGGGATGACAAAGAGCAAGGAAGAGCCAAACCCAGGGAGCTGCTTCCCTGAGACAGAGACCTGGCGTGAGTACCAATTCACGACCTTGACAGTCTTTCAGCCCAACATGCAGGGGGCATGAAGGTTAAATATTTTGAAAGAAAAAGACAGGCTGAGTGCAGGTCCTATAGATCCTGCAGGCTCTCCAGTTCCATATCATTCATCAAAGACAGAAACCAAAGTATTTAGCTATTAGATCCAGGACAAAATTGTGGAAATGTTTCCTGAAATAAAAACTTTGAGGAAGTATAATATGTTGTTGATTTTTTTTTAATATAATTTATTGTCAAGATGGCTAACATACAGTGTATACAGGGTGCTCTTGGTTTTTTAAACCACTTAAATACCAAAAGAATTGACTTGGGTTCTTCCAGATGAATTACTTGGTCCTGGAGGAGAACGTGGACAATGACCCCTGCAAGTTTGCACTCATGAACAGGGAGACTTCAGAGAGGGTCATTCTGCAAGCTGCCAACGCGGACATCCAGCAGGCCTGGGTGCAGGACATCAATCAAGTCTTAGAAACACAGCGAGACTTCCTAAATGGTAGGTATCAGTGGGTCTGGCTTCCAGCAGCCATTTTCAGGGAACCCCATGCCTCTGAGCTTCCTTGTGTCTGGGCTCATGGTGACTTCATGAGCCCAGATGACATTTTATGTGGATGACAAACTTGTAGTTTTCAGGAACACTTTGTTTAGATTTTTTCTAAGCCTGAATACACCAGTGGAACAGATGGAACATGATAAAGAAACCCCAAGTTTCCAAAAGAAGAGCTATTCTCTAGAGCCTAGACATAGGTTGTATGCTTTGTGGCCAGCTGCCAGTTGGTACTAATTGTGGCAAAAGGCTGAGTTGGGCACATCAATGATCAGTGACCTATGTTTTCCCATTTGGTGGCTAATGTCTGGTACTTTCTCAGGTTCTCTGGTGTTACCTAGCAAATACTGGGAGTTTGACAGATCAGTGCGAGAGCCTAGATGAGTCCTCTTGCTGGCCAACCTGAGCCCTTTCAAATGAGAGGTGATCACTGAATTTCGGTAATACTTTGAAACTTTTCAGAACAGATGACTACACACAGAATATAGCTCGCTACGGACCCTGCAGGAGCCCCCTAACCAGAAATGGCATTGCTACCTTGTTTACATTTCTATATTTTTTTCACTGCTGGGATTGTCTTCATGTTGAGCTTGGCATGTGAGAGGAAGTATAGGGTGTTAAACTAGCACTCACCTCTCAAGCTGAGGAGCTCAGAAGTTTCTCTGAGCAGAAACAGAGCTTGAAGTTGAAGGCAGAATATAACCAGTAATGAAGTTACCCCAGAGACTCAGCAAGTACGTATGGCTGTATGTACACACACACGTGCACACACACACACACACACACACACACACAGAGACTCAGTGAGCACATATGCCTGTATGTACACACACATGCACACACATGCACAAACTGAGCAAGCATATATGCCCATACACACACACACACACACACACACACACACACACACAGATCCACTATCAGATGTGTCACCTCTTGCCAGTACTGGAATCTGGACTCTTTCCAATGGCGCAAACAGCACTTGCTGGGTGTCCGGCATGGACCTGAATGCTATGGGGGAAAGATGAAAGGTGACATGCCATTTAGGACTGTGGGCAGGTCACGACATTTCTCTGGGCCTCTGTTGGCTCATTGTGTGAAAAAGAGGGACGATCTACTCTGCCCACGCTGCACATACTGTGTGCGCCTGCCAGCGGTACTGGGAGCAGGCAGACACGGCCAGCTCCCTATAGCGTCAGTCTTACTCCTGGAACTTTGAATTAATACCTTTGTTGATAAAACAGTTTTGTGCAAAAAAAAAGCACGTATATAAAATATGTCATTATATTGCATTCTGTTAGTTAAGCATTTCTGATTCTAAGCCACAATGAGATGTTTAAGTTTATCAAGTCAGTACAAAAGACAAATAAGAAAAAAATTGAAACTAGAAATAATTGAAGTAACAATAATGGCTCACACATGTTGAGTCCTTTCTCTGTGCCAGACACGATGCTAAGCAAGTATTCACATGTATCATCATATTTAATCCTCATGTCAACATGGAAAGGTAAGTCCTATCACCCTGTTGTTTTCAGGTGAGGAAAAGGAGTCATGGAGGTTAATAAACTTGTCCAAGATCACAAAAACAGTAGGTGATAGAAAAAGGACTTGAACCCAGAACCGTATAACTTAAAATTAGGCTTTTAACCACAAACTACAGATAGTTGCTAATGGTAGGGCACACATGTATCTATGAACTCCCTAGCAAACAAAGCAAAGAAAGAAACAGGATCAGGCATAAGATGCTGTATATCAGCCAGAAACAAACCCTCTCAGGAGGGATTAGCTTCCCAGATCCTAAGACCTGAGCTATACAAACTGAGACTGACTAGCAGAAGAACAGAGGCTCGCTGTGTCATTCATTTAAAAAGCCATATTACTTTGAAACACTTCAGCACAGTTATTACACCTAATCAAGTAATACCCCAATTCCATGTGATGAGTACTGATTCATGAAGTTGGTTCAATAAGACCTGCTTCCAAACTCCCTGCTATCTACTTAAAACTTGGAACTGCATTTCTTTGGGCATAATCAGTGATTCAGACTTTTACATGGTTCCAAGAGATCTTTCTCTTAATTATAGTGAATTATGGAGATATTACTGAACTCGATTACCAATACCTAAATATTTAATGCCTACAGAACACCAGGGAGAAAGACTGAGCTCTGGCAAGAGCCTGTTTTATCCTTTGACACACTCAGGAGACAAGGATGTGATGATAGAGTAGGGCTAGCCTTTTACTTACAGAGGCATATGCAGGCATCTCGGCCAATCTTTCCCTCCTGAGACCTCAAAGAGAAGTGTGAACCCTATGTTGAGTCCTACTGAACCACACACTTATTGCTATAGAAATATCCCTATAATTGAAAGTTCTCTGGGCCCCAGCTGTTAACCTACTTAAATATTTGTTGCAGAAAATACTGATAAAAATGACAAAATTGGGCCAGCAGTGGAAGTCATTATTACAGAATTTGACCTGTATGATTTTTGCCTGGCTATACCTCTTTAGCACTCAAGCCTTTGAACTTTCTTATCTTAAACTCTGTAAAACAAAGCTCATGTCTTTCCTCTGTCTCCTGAGTTCCACTGACGACCATTCTGCCAGACCCCAAACCCGAGTGACCATCAGTTCTTGGCTTCTTCTCCCATCCAGGCTGTGGCAGAGTCTAATCTCCCTCTGAACACCTGCCACGTCATATCCATTCTACATTTTCATTGACTCTGCTCCGCTTGGGTTGCTGGCTTGCCACTGTCTCATGGTTTCTGAACTGGCCTCTCCAGCCCTCCTCCCAACTGCTGCTCCAAGGCTAATATATTCCTCAAAATGTGGCTCTGGCAAGAGAATTTCAAATGTTCAAGTTCATTTAATCCAATCACTTCTCAAGATCTTTGGAATTAAACCCAGCCTCGTTAGCAGGGCTTTGCAGATTTTTCAGTCATGGTGCCAACAACCTCCCTTATGTCTCATCTCTTCCTCCACCGATGGTCTTCTGCTGCAGGTGATCTGACTCCATCCTGTTGCCCAGACACACTTCACACTTGCCTACCTCCTGCACAGTCTGAAGCTTAGTACCACCACCACCCCCATAGAAGTGTCCACCCACACGCATGCACACACTTCTCTCCATCCTTTTGCACAGCACTTTGTACCTCATATATGGCACCATTTCGTTTTTGCATTTCCATCATTAAGGTAGGTTTCTTTGTCCTCACGGTAGATCATAAGTTCCTTAAAAACAAGAATAGTGTCTTCCTCGTGTATTACCATTATGCCTGGCATAAAGCCTGTGTGTACTAAGCTTCCAAATCCTTGTGAGATTCCTAGACCTCAGAGTAACTGTCTGCTCTTACCCTGTAGCACTACAGTCGCCCATTGAGTACCAGCGGAAAGAAAGGAACACAGCTGTGATGAGGTCCCAGCCATCTAGAGTTCCCCAAGCCAGCCCCAGGCCCTACTCCTCTGTCCCCGGGGGCTCTGACAAGCCCCCAAAGGGCTCCAGCTATAACCCGCCTCTGCCACCCCTGAAGATATCTACCTCCAATGGCAGTCCAGGGTTTGACTATCACCAGCCTGGGGACAAGTTTGAGGCCACCAAGGTAAGTGACAGCCTATTTCCCCCAGCCTCACCACTCTGAGGGCACAGCCTCTGTGCTCACTTTAGAAAAAAGAAGTAGCTTCTTTTTATGCTGCTCATTTACCAGAACAACCCACTGAATACAGCCTAGTCTCAATTATTTCTCTTTCTTCCCCTACAAATTGAGTGAGTTAGACCAGCTCCCTGTGCTCAGACATTCTGTGTTAAAGAGCTATTGTCATCTGCAGAAGCCCTGCAGATATAAGGTAATATTGTAGTGGCAATGATGACTTATACCAGAGTAGTCGTGCTTTGGATCACCTAAAAGTCACAGCTCTAGTGTTTGACGTCTGAAAGAGATCATGCTTTCTAATGATGAGCTGCTGAAGTGAGCTCACAGTCCTTTGCCCTCCACTGACGGATGCAGTGTGGGGAAATGGGTCATCTGTGTGTAAATGGGAAAAGCAGGTTTGGATTAGACATTTATCACAGATAATCCACAATTTAAACATCACTGTAAGGACGGCATAGAACTAACTGTAGACCCGTCCACACAACTGTGTAGGACCCTACAAAGTGGTAGGCATGGGAATAAATGGGAAAAGTGCTAGATTAGGAATTCAGGCAATCTGGGTTCCAACCCAAATTCTGTAACTCACTTGCCCTAGAACCTCAGGCAGTTCATTAATCTCATTAGGCCTCAGTTGCCTCTAGAACTCAATGGGTCTGTGAACAGGAACGTCTACATTTTTTTTTTACTTACGTGTTCTGATTTTATACTTTTATTTGTTTTATCCAAATTATTGGATGATATTGATTTTTTTAATTATTAATAAAAATATTTTTAAAAAATCAACTATTAATATCCAAGTTCAATTCTGTATTAGACTAACTGTACTGACCTATTTCATCATATTACCTGGAAATGATTTTCTACCTTAAAAACTCCTTGTGAATTAGGTGAAGTCATAACGGCCTTTTGTCAAATTTATTGAAGAATTTCTGGCTCTCATCGTGCTCTGTGAGGTAGCCAGGCCTCCATGGGAGGTACAGGTCTAGAAGTAGCTTTCCTGATATAGTCATGTGAAAAAGCCACAGAGGTATGACCTCTTGTTTTAATGAACACAGGCAGGACCAGAGGAGTTTTGTTCCCACTAGAGTTGGGTCAGGGTAGGTCATGGTCTTGCCATTGAACTGGGCAAATATCTCATTGTTACTTCTGTCTCAAAGGAGATCAGAATGTAGCAGGAAACTGATGCTTTTTCACAAAGAAGAAAAAATGTTTCAGAAGGTCTGTCTTCTTTCCATTAGGGGGGTGTGACCCTGACCTGACCTTTGCCCTGACCTCACTCTGCCCAACTGCTTATGTATCCCTGTGCCACCCTCTTCCTTACATTAGAGGATGCTGGCAGGAAGGTTGCATGCTAGTGAGGGGCTTCCAGGTGGAAGGTGTGTTTATGCTTTTCCCTAGGCTGGACAGTTCTCTACCCATTCACCCCTGATTATAATATTATATACAACATTGCTATAACAAATAGATTTTCAGAGCACATTTGTACATGTAATTTTATTGCTCAAGATAATCTTCTGCCTGCTATTTACCCTGCTGGTGGGAAATTTGGCCTTTAAGCACGCAGTGGGATATAAGGCTACCTGTGTGAACCAGCCTTCCTGTATCCATGTCCCCCTTGCCCTTGTCTCCTAGCAGGGCGACCTGGGGGGCTGCAATGGGACCTCCTCCATGGCCGTGATCAAAGATTACTATGCACTGAAGGAGAACGAAATCTGTGTGAGCCAAGGTGAGGTGGTCCAGGTCCTCGCCGTCAACCAGCAGAACATGTGCCTGGTGTACCAGCCGGCCAGCGACTGTTCCCCTGCGGCCGAGGGCTGGGTCCCGGGCAGCGTCCTGGCACCCCTCACCAAAGCCACCGCGGCAGCAGAAAGTAGTGACGGAAGCATCAAGTAAGTGCCTCGTTGGCTTCCCCGGGAGAGGAGTGTGTGGATTAGAAAATCAAAACCAAACAAAGAACACAAAAATGCAAACACACGCTAGGGAATGACCGCTGCTTATTCTCGACAGTGCCACCGGAACCAATATTTGAGTGCTGGAACCGCACGCAGCATGGGGCATCCAGGCTGGATTGTTCCGGGCTTTTTTTGTGGTTGTTGACGGTAGTGGCTGTGGGTTTTTTTCCTTTTGGGTTATAATTTTCTGTTCATTTTTTTTCTCCCCCTCCCCCATTAAGAAAAGAACCCTACTGAAACCCTAGATGACAAAAGGCATGCCTTCCGTTGCTCCATTTGACCCACCACAGGATTCACTGGACTGGACTTTATTTATATTGTATTAAGTTACTGATATATATATATATATTTTTTGATTGACACCAAAAAATGACCTTAGCACCAATGCCAGACCTGTGTAGGTCAGAGGCCTGCTGCTTCTCTCAGGAGAGAGGGAACTTTTTGGTTGTCTGTGGCAATTCCTCTGTACAGATTGTAACTTTTTTTTTTTTTAACTTCTCCCCTCCCCTGTCACTTTAATATATGTTCATGGTAATTTGTAAGATATTTCTTTTCCTTAGTTTGGTTGCGAAGACCCTTTCGAACACATTCCTGTATAAAGTATTTTGCACTATTTAAAGAACCCCATATGGATGAAGTCAGGTTGTGCAATATAAATGGAGAGCCACAATGTTCATCATTGTACCTGTAATGTAACTAATAATTTTAAATGTACTATTTTAAATATGTAAAATAAATTTTCACCATGAGCATGTTTTAATGAGGTAAAAGACTAGTTGACCCTTTTTCCCCTATTTCACTATTCTGGGAGTTTTAAATGTGCAAACAATTCTTTTTTTTTTTTTTTTCCTTTCTGTATTTTAGGAATTGGTTGAATGCATTGGCAGTTTTTCCCTACACAAAAAGTGCTTTTGTCACCCAAGCTCCAATACTAGGCTTCCCTTCTAAACAGCCCCTATTGTTTTTCTCTAACCTCCGAGATGTGGAATGATTCTGATTGGCGCCTTTGAGGTGCTGACATGAAGTGGTGACTTGAGCACAAGACAGTGTTTAGATTGCATCCCCCACCACTCTCCAAGCTCAGTGGTCATCCATGGCACAGGTGGAAGGGACTCCCCCATGACATAGCTGAGCAGGGGCACAACAGGACACAGTGCTTCTTTGGCATTTCTCTAGTTTGGAGGATAGAGGCTACCAGCCTCACCCTGGCCTTTCTAGGTAACCACAGGCCCAGCTGGAAATCAGTGGGGGTCTCTAAGGCACCATAGACCCAATCCAGTTTACTTTTAAGACATTTGTTTTGGTACCATTTAAGAAGGCTTGGAAATAAAGGCGCTCAAAGCATTGAAGTTCTTATTAGTCAACGGCCTTCTAGAGCTCACTTACCACGATTTGTAATCTAATTATCCAGGCACCCAGCACTTCCTCCTCACTTTTGCACCTTTTTCCTGCCTTCCATGGGAGGGATGTGAGTCTGGGTGAAAAAGAACAGATCCAAATACAATTGGGTCATTCTGGTTCCTTGTCAGCCTCTCTTGTGCAGGGGTTGGTGGGGATGGAACAGAGCGTCTGACTCAAAGTGGCTGTCAGTATTTATCAGGGAAGGACACTCACCGCACCCTCCCCAGGGACTGCTGTGACCACAAGGGACAGAGTTGTTTGTGATGCCCACAGCATAAATGTCACTGAAACCCTGTCTCCACATCAGTTCCTGGGCTTGTGGCCAAGAGATGGAAGCTCCCCAAACCATGATGACGACTTCTTCTGGAAAGAAGAATATGAAATTGACCCTGTCCTGCCACTGATACTACTGAGTCTTCCTTCTGAACATTATTTGTCACATTTCTAGTCTCTCACCAAGCACACTGAATGACCCAGAGGGTTGTGATAAATGCAGGAACACACCCCCACACTCACACACGCACTCAATGTGCTGTTCACCCTGGGAATCTTTTCAGCATGGGCCTCCCTGACTCAAGATGTTCTCAAACTGGGTCAGGGATGCGGATTTGGGGGGTAAAGATATGAAGTGAGTGTTGGAAGTTAACAGTGATATTATCTAAGGTTAGTTTCCATGACTGGTTCTTGCTCAGGTACACAACTGAAGCGAGTTGCTGGTGTGCTTAGAGAGCCTGCCTATTCGGGAGATACAAGAGAAATTCTGGCCAAGAGATTCTTGCTTTCTGGTGGAGCCTGCTTGACCCCCAAATTGAGAACATGACTGTTCTTGCCCTTTCCTATTCAGAAGGGTGATCACTGAGCATGTGTGTTAGTGATAAATATTTTGGGAACACCATCAGGATGTCCTAAAATTCCTGACATATATGGAGTTTTATGGAGGAGATGCTATGCATTTTGAAACATTCTCCTTTCTCCTAAATCTCATATGCCTCTCTCTCTCTCCTCCTTCTCTCCTCCCTCCCTTACTGAAGGCTCTTTTCATCAAGCTCTGTCTGCAAAGGACCAAATTTGACAAGGACACACTGAAGGAAAGCCAACCTCACTTATTCCAGGCAATGATAGAACTTCATCCAAATTCTGTGACCACACCTGAAATTGAGGATGCCTGCCCAGGGTCACTAATGTTCTTTGTGACTTGGCTTTTGCTGTCTTTGTCTTTTGAGTCCTGACATATATGCAACTCAAGAGCTCTGCTCTGAGTTTTTCTTTACAGGTCTGTGAAGTAGCTTCCAACCCCCTTGTGGGAAGGAAGAAGTTAAGGGTAGTGTGAAAGGGGATTGCTGCCCTCATCTCCTTGAGAGCACACATTGGGTCTTCTCCCAGCAGGAAAACTCTAGGACTTCTTAGTGGTTGACAGAGCTTTTTATTCACAAACACTGAGAGATGTGGAGAACATAGACCAAGAAGCACTTCATCCTAAAATATCCAGATAAATGAGCGGTGCTCAACCATGTGTCAAGTCAAATGCCCCAGAAAAAAGTCCTATCTGTACTGCAGTGTGTGGAAGTGGCCACAGCCCAAATACAAATAATGGGATGAAAACCTCAAAATCATCCTTTTGGGTCTTTATATCTAGTCCTGGGAAAGTGCCAGTAGCTTATACACTATAAAACACACTTATCTTTTCTGTTTTACTCCCGCCCCCCCCCCCCGACCCTGTTTTTCCACCACCCACCATACTGTTCAGGAAGGGACTTCCTCAGTCCTTGAGGGATTCATCATCAGTATGATATAAAAACTTTCCTTGGTAGATTTTAATAATCCAGTACTCATATTTTCCTCAAATGCTGCGGCCAACCTGGCACATCTCTCAAGAAGGGTCAAAGCTCATCCTCACTCACTTCTTATTGGAGGTGAGATCAACTAGCTACCAGCCACCACATGAGCTGGCACACAGATTTGGGGCCTCTGGAGCTGGGACTTGACTGGAGCACCTCACCTACTGACTCACCCAAGGGTGGTGAGCCCACCCACCGCCTCACTCTGCCCTGACCTGCCATTTTGATTGGTGCATTTTTTGGTACAACAGGAAGTCATGTTCATGGCATACCCTACGAATGAGAAAGCGGGCGGAAGTGGAGAACACGGGTAAAAATGAAGCCACAGGGCCTCGTAAACCCAAGGATATTCTGGGCAACAAAGTCTCTGTTAAAGTGAGTAAGGTATTCCAGAGCCGTGCCCCACCTCTCATCTACTCCCACCCTGCAGCATTCTCACGAGGCAATTTGGGTGGATGGGGATTTTTTTTTCCCAGTGTGGGGACCAGCGGGGAAGTAGTTTAGCAGGATTTTGCATGCAAGATCAATTTATTTTTTATGTTTTGTTTCTCCTGGCAACTTCAATTCAAATACGTAAGTATCTTTTATTTTCTTTTATACCTTTCTCTTTATACTGTGCACATGTTTTATAACAAAATTATCTGCAGCATTCTTTTTGTAAAAATGCAAGATGCTTGATTCATACTAAAGTTCCCAAAGCTGCCCGTTCAGTATCCTAGGTTTGAAAATACACGCAGGGTAAGGAGATTAGGAGTGCCTGTCAAACCTTCAACCATGTGAAGTCTGAGGTTTGGAATTTAAGGGCCACTGTGGCCTTGGTAAAGTTTCATTTCTTTTCCCCAGAATTCAGACGATGACATTTTCAGGCCTACACATGGGCAGGAAAGGGAGGCACGCTGGCGAAGCCCAAGTTACTATTTTGTAATAATCCACCATCTTACTGTGAACCCACTGATTCTAAGCTTTGGCAGACCCTTGTTGTCCCCCATCTTGGAATGATGGGATCTGTTTTTCTTACATTGGGCCTTCTGGAAAGATCTGACTCTGGACCATGGGAGTTAGACTGCTCATGTTTAACATTGTTATAGCGTGTGATTATCTACCTGGCACTTTTCCCCCTTCCTGAGCAAAAAAAAGAACAACCGAAGCCTATTCTAACGTCCTTCTTGGGGAAAAGAAATTGCGTTCCCTCCTTCACTCTCATCTGGGAAGTCCAGCCTCACAGAAGACAAGAGTTTAAATTATCCAGCATTCATGCTTCATGTGGTTGCTTCCACTGCTATTTCCTGTGAGATGCTCGGCCGCACACAATCCCAGCCTCCTCCCCCTGGAAAGAGCATGCTGCCACCCTTGGTGATCAGCACCCCCTCCTTAGAAGCACCTGGGATTTTTTCTCTGCCCAACTTCCCATTGCTCATGCCTTTCTGAAGTTCTCCTCACTCCCCAGCAAAAGCTGCCTGTGGTTCTAACTGTTTTCTCTTTCTTCCCCCTCCTCATGCTGCCCTTCAAGGAGACGAACAGTTCCGAGGAGTCAGAGTGTGATGATCTTGACCCTAATACTAGCATGGAGGTAGAAGCAGCTATTGTTGTCCTATTTCCTATAATGATTGTCTTTTTAAATGTGTTCTATAACAGTGACCTTCCTGAAGTGATCAGCCAGTCAAGGATAAATTGTGATCTTAGGGCATATCTGGGTGCCCCATCCCAACTTAAAAACAAAAAAGAAAATTCAGCTCAATTCTGATAGAAAACTTGACGTAGATTATTTAAAAAAAAAAAAAAAGACTAAAACTTCTGGTTCTCTTGAATGCTTACTTAATATTTCCTTCCTTGGCGGGTATGGCTTTGTTTAGAAGATATCCAACTTCATTACTGGAAACTTAGAGCACATTTTCCCCCTGTGGAAAGTGGCATTATAAAGAGTGGCTGGTTCCCAGTTGAAACACAAGAACCCTTTTAGTTATAGTTTCTCCTTCATTTGTTTCTCCTTCCTCCCTTTTCCCTCTTTTTCTTTCCCCTTTATCCTCTTCATCTGGTTCTTCTACTAGAACCTATTCCTCCCTTGAGGCCCCAGCAAAATTATGGACTAAGTATGGCCTGGTGGGTGACCTGGCCCCTAGTCACTGTATATCGCTGGCTGAGAGCAAGTGAGTGATTGCAGCCTCTGCCTGGTCCTAGGGATCCTGGGTGGTGGCTGTCCCACCAGGAGGTAAAAGCGGCCCTGGAATGACCTCCTTCTGTAGCCTTGGCAGAGGTCTCTCTAAAGATTGAGAGACTAGAACGTTGTCAGGGGCCTCTCTTACCTTGGAGGATTCCGGGGGTATGGGAGTGGAATTAACACCTCCACCAACAGGAATACCAAATCAAATCAACTTCCGACCCCTTCTTGGCTAGAAACTATCTTGGGTTAGAGAAACAGGACTCCTACATGGCTTGCCACTGAGTGACAACCCTCATGAATTTGCAAACCCTAGACAATTAGAGCAAATATGGAGCTGGCTTTCCCTGCCATTTCGTCTTTTAGAGGAAATTGAAATGTTTTTCTCCAAATCTGTGTTCCCATCACCAGGAATAGACAAAAGTTTAAAAGTTTCCTCTAAGTACAAAATAGTATTTTTTAAAACTCTTTTCCTTTGTATAGACCTAAAGTTTTCACTTAACTGGATGGACTTTTATTATTCTTATTCTAATTTGACCTGATCCCAAAGAAATCCACCAAAAACCCAAGAAAGACCATTCTTCCCAAGAAGGGGTAAAGGAGCTGTGGAAGATGCCAATTGTGTTGAATGAAGCCAGAGACAAGTGGTTGAAAGCAAGAGTTCTGCCAGGATACAGTGGTCACCTGTGGCTGTGGGTATTGCCACAGGCCTAAATTCGGCATGTGTAGGTCAATGCAATGCTCCCCCATGGGAGGAAGTGGGTACGGCACTCATAGCCTAAATGTATCTTGGAGAATGAGGCAGCCAGGGGAGATTTCTGGCTCTGCTTTCCTTGCATCCCATGGGATAGGCACCCGCTCCTATCCACACCTGTCAGCTTGTAGCCCCCTTGTGACACCTGCATCCCCAGTCTAAGTGTTGCTGGCCCGTGTCAGGGATGTCATCCGTCAGTAGAGGAAGTCCAGGCAGAAGGAGGGGGACAGCCAGGTATTTGTGATCTAGAGGGCAATTTGGGACATTTTTCAGCTCAGGTGGACCAGGGAGAGAAGAGTGGCTTTCCCACTCTTCAGTGTAAGAAGTGGGCACAGAGCGATGCGGGGCCAGGGGAGCAATGCAAATGGAGAAAGTTAACTGATGTGATCAGACACTCCATTCTACGTTTAGGGAAGCAAAACTATGTAAATCCGCACATACACATATGTCAGCCCTGCTTTGTGAGTTGAACACATTTCTGAGGTTCTGATTCATCCAAGGCTTGCAGCCCTTTGCATAGACTAAATAAGATTGGTCCCAGGAAGGTGCTTTGGGATGTGTAAGCAAAGGCATTAGGATGTTAGTGCTGAAGGGAAGAAAGCCATGAATTTTGTTGATGTATGTGTGAAAAGTTTCAAATACAATGCTCGAGGCAGACATTTCAACTAACTGGCACTGTTGAGGGGCATGCTGTTAGAAACCAACCAAATATTCTGGTTAATCCAAGTTTTCTGTCGTAGGTATGTATGCTGCCCTTGCACATTCCCTCCATACAGATCCTCTTAAGCATCAGTGAGCTCTTGTGTGCTGTATTGCCATGTTAAATTTAACTGAGCACATAAGCAGGTGCTGCGGGAAAGCAGGCATCTTGGCATTGCTAGCTTAAAATTTTCAGACACAAATAGCAAATATGGTATAGAAAGTCAACCTGTTCAGCATGAGTTGAGAATTTCCCCACAGGATAGGTAAGGAGAACTTTATTGCAGTGTTCATTGCAGAGGGAAAACGATGGCCAGGACTGTATGCTAAAGAGAGCTATTCTTTAACGACTCAGCTTGAGAAACAGGTGGCCTCCTGAAGGCCGCTGGCTGCTAAATTAATAATTTGGGGCATCATTAGCAGGCCCATCCTGGCCCCCAACCTCACTCCTAATTCCTGAATCCGATTACTCTAATATGTGTTGTCTGATTGAGAGTGTGTCCTGTGCCCTTGAGCTGAACTACAACTCCCGTGGCTTATGGTCTGAGACCCTGTGCCCGGAATCCCAGCTGACATGCCGACCTATTCACCCTGTGCACTGCTCCGTGCTAGGTGTCTGAATGCTAAGTCCTGCCCTCTTGACTGCCTACCCCTTGACCTGATGCCAGCATGTTGATTGCAATCCCAGCTGTATTTAGGCTCTTTTCCCCTGCTTCCACATGTATATGACTATCAAATTGTTTCCTTTACTATTTTTCTCAATTGGTGGATTGAAGGGTTCTCTTAAGGAGCAGTTTCTTTGGGTCTTTGCATATGTCCCACCATATTGTTTTATGGAGGTTTATAGGCACATCCTTGAATGCTAATTAAGAGGAAAATGAAGCACCTTGAATCCTAAGAATTTGGCTTACAAAGCTTTCCAAGAACATATAGTTATGTAAAAAGAGGCAATTCTGCTCTAATGTATCCATTCTTTTTCTTCCCCTATAGAGAAACACTTGTGAATATTCTCAGGTACAGCCCCCACTTCCCAGCACACAAGCCACACCACCATTCACTGCAAGATTGTCTCCCAGTCTACATGATCCTCTGATGGTCTGGCACCCACCTCTCTCCTGCTGATCTGTGACCACACCTTAGAGATAACTATTCTAGAAATGGCAAAGGTCTGCCCATAGTTCACCTTACTTTATCTTGTATTGATTACACTTTGGGGGCTAGAGGAGATTATATATGAGAGAAATGTTTCTACGTGGAAGAAGAATCCAATCAGGCTGAAAATCAGACACTAGACTGTTTGAGGAACAAGTTAATATTCATTTATTTCCAGTACAGCTTACACTGCTGACTGCCTCTTATTGATGAGGACTGCAGATGTGATGGTGGGCTGAGCATCATATCCCCACCTGCCAGCTTCCCAGTCCTGCCTCTGCCCCAGTATCTGCACTGATGCCCAGGTTAGAGCCAGGGTGCAAGGGTCAAGGATCTGCACCCACCCTCTGAGCCAATGCCCACCTCCGAGAAAGCTGGATCCTCCCTGAACTGTACCAGTTTCCCTTAGGACCCAGGCTAGGCAGGTCCCCATGCCCATGCAGCTCAGAAAATCATCCGAGGACCATGTTGAGACTTGAGGTTTTGCACCTGCCCTCCAGCCCCAGAACTGCCACTTGCCTACATCATGTGCTGGAGTAGAAAGGCCTGAACCAGCCTCCTAGACTTGGGCCTTCATCTTCAGGGATGAAGTTTCTCTGTCCAGTTTTTATGTCAAGCCCAATTAAATAAATGCATCTTAATTTGAAAAAAAAAAAAAAGCCCAATGCCACTTTTAGCAGAGAACATCAATCTGTCAAATTGAGGCCGTCTCAATTCCAAAAATGTTCCATCTCTGTCCCAGCCATTTAACAAGGAGCCAACCTCATCCTCATCCACGACACAGTCTAAATGTAGACATTACCCTCAGTCATTATACCAGCTGCGAGACAGTTAGCTTGGGGGGGGGGGCGGTTACTTTCTGCATAAGAACAGCATTGGGGTCTTGTGCGAGAGGGTTCTGAGAGACAAGGGGGAGAAAGTACCTGGAAAGGCAAATATACTTTGGAAGGAAATTTCCAGTCAGGGTAAGAACCCTAGACTTGGAGAGTTGACAGAAACTTAGAAACCTTCAGTTAACCCTATCCCCTTAATTTTCTTATTTTTTATTGTGGTAAAACATCCATGACATAAAATTTACCATTTTAACCATTTTTAAGTGGCATTAAATACCTTCACAATGTTGTACCATTGTCACCGCTATTCATTTCCAGAACTTTCTCTTCATCCCAAATTGAAACAGTACCCACTGAACAATAACTCCCCGATTCCTTTCCACCCACATCCTCCCCACCCCTGGGCCCTTCAGAGACTTTTAGAAGGGGAAACTGAGGCAGAGAAGTTGTAACTTTCAGTTTGAAAATGAGAAGCTTCCCTGAGGGCAGATTCTGGCTTCTCCCAGCCATTGTCTCCCCACCTACACCATCCTGCTCCCTTCTTAGAATCTCCCATCTCCAGGTTGTTTTTAATCTAAAACACAGATCCTGGCAGATGAGAAGACCTGCCTTCCAGTGCCAGTTTTTCTATGTGGATTTCAACTTATTCAACTTTCCAGCTCAACAAAGAGGAATATCATTTACGCCCAGCGTTCCAGGGCAAAAGTATGACTTAAATAAAAATCACAGAAAGGTGGGGTGCCTGGCTGGCTCAGTCACTAGAGCATCCGACTCTTGATCTTGGGGTCGTGACTTCAAACCCCACATTGGGTGTAGAGATTACTTAAAAAAAAAATCACACAAAGGCAGCACCACATGGAAAGAACACTTTAACAGGAGTCAGAGAGCCTGGATCGCAGTCTGCATGCTGTCAACTGTGAGGCCTTGGCCACTTAGCCTTTCTGAGTCTCGGGTTTCTGTGAGAGGTCGCATAGCTCTGAGGGTCCAGGTGTTTATGTCTGTGGTGTGGAATGAGCACCGTGCAGATCCAAGGCGTGATGTCAGTGGACTCTGAGACCCTTCGCTTTCCTGAACTTCTAACTGAAAACACTGAGACCCTCCAACAGAAGAAGTCGAGATTCTGTGCCTTGACCCTGGAACTTGCTTTGAAGCGGGTATGCCAGAAATGGCCTGGGTACATTTCCTCCTGAGACCAGACTGGAATGTCCACCACCAGCCCTGGGAAGGGTCTGGGTGGCCAGCACTGACCGTTCAGCCCTTGCCCCTACCCACAGTTCCCCAGCCCCTGCTTCCACATCCTGAAAGAGTCAGCCTGCTGCTCCCACCTCAGCTGCTTGTGCTCCTTGTCCCAGACTCATGCCTTCAACATAACCTGGCCACACAGACTGAAGGAAACTTTTACACCCCTAGTCAAGTGACTGGCCTCCTGGCATCACCAGTGTGTTTCCACCCATGCCTGGTAATGCATTATATAAAAAGAATTTTTTTATGAAAAGAACTCTGGAGAAAAGAGAGTGAAGCATCACATTCCTCTCTTTATTTTTACAAAATATTTTCTTTGTAATATATCTGATAGGTTTGGCCTGGACACTCACTCGTGTTGCCTAGCTTTGTTCTGACTCTACGTGTAGACTGATTTATATTCTACCACTGAGGAAAGGGCACTTTGCTTGCCAGCGCTGGCATTTTCTCTCTCCTAGGAGAATTACAAGAAAATCTTCCACTGCATATTCATTTCTGTTATGTTTTCTGTTCCTTCCAACGATCCTGTGAAGATGGGGTTTTCTTACCCTCCTAGAGGAAACAGTGTCAGAGAGGTCATGGTCACACAACCAACAAAAAGAACAGGTCTGAGGTGCCTGTCTGGCTCAGAAGAGCATGTGACTCTTGATCTCGGGGTCATGAGTTGGAGCCCCATGTTGGGTGTAGAGAATACTTAAGAGAGAGAGAGAGAGAGAGCAGGTCTTGAATATGGTGAGGTGAGAGGCCAAACCTGGCATGTGATATGGAGGAAATCTGCTCACTGAAGCTCAGGTACTTTCTTAAGAAGGTTCAGGCCCTCCCTTGTTGCACATCTGCTTGTTGGAGGAGAATTTCTCCCTCAACAACCTTTTTAATCCCTTGATGTGGCCTCACCCACACCCTACCCCAGTGACTCAGGAGTTCAACCACAGAAGCCAAGAAAGGAGACCCAATCGCACTGGTTGGAAATGTCTGAATCGGTTTCTCAGGCCAATACAGTCACCCAGCAACCCCCAGTCATGTGTGTCCTGTGGTATTGTCACCCTTGTCTAGAGGCCTTAACCACCTCATTTATGTTGTACATTAATGAGATTATGAGGTGCCATTGATCCAGGAGAAATTGCTTTAAGAGCCAACTGTTAGAGAAGGCCACCACCTCCCTCCCCAACCCAGCGCTGTCAAGGTTCACCTACAGGCTCACTCAACATGATATCCTAGTCAATTCAATTTATCAAAAGTTAATAACACAAAGCACTGCAGTAAGTACTATGGAAAGCCAACAAATTACATAAGATTAGGCCCCATGCTTAAGAAGCATGCAGTCACGTAGAGAGAGGCAGTTTTGATTAATGTTCACGTTACACAGTAAACTTTACGTGCTCTATTAAGAGTCATGAGGCCATTATTCATTCAGTGGGAATTTACACACCCACTCAGGCACTGGGATAATAATAATAGCAGCTACTGTTTATCAGTGTTCCCTGTGTACCTGGCTCTGCTGAGTCCTTTCCTCCCAACAGTGTCAATACATAGGTACTATTATCATTGTTTCTGTTTTACAGATGAGAAAACTGGAGCACAGAGAGAGAGGTTAAGTGTCTTCCCCAAGTTTGTATATTCACAGCCTGTCTCCTAGGAAGGCTGTGAGAACAATCATTGGCTTCACATGATGGTAGTGTTTGGGTTGGGTGGACTACTAGAATGTAAACAGTTTTGGAGAAGGGTAAAGTGGGAGGAAAGAGCATGAGCAAAGGGCCTGAGGTATGAAAGTGCCTGGCACATTTTGAGAAAAACATATGGTCTGTAGCTGGAGTTCAGATACATGAGAAGAACTGTAGGAAATAAAGCCTAACAGATGAGTTGGGACCAAATTATGAGGGCCTCGAGGAATTTTCTAGGAAGCCTGGATTTGACCCAGTGGTCGACAAGAACAAAAGTAGGTTTTTAAGCAGAGTCTGTGTGTTTCATTCTGCACTTTAGGGAGATAGCTGGCACCTGAGCAAACAACAGGTGCAGACCTATTAACTGTTGCAGTAGACCCAGTGGTAGGTGAAAAAAGAGTAAAGATAAAAAAGTAAGAAGCAAAAGAAGTTTTGGGGATAGGAATGTAAGGACGGTCAAATCATTAAGGGATGAGACCTCAGAACATTCATCCATAAAACCTTTATCCAAGGTCAAGATCTTGACTTCCAGGTGGGACATGTGCCATATGAAAAGGCAGTCCTAGCAACCCCCCTTACCCCCAGTCCCCTCTGAGCAGAACTGCAGGCTGCTGAGAGCACAGGAGACCCATGCATGCACAGTAATAAACCACCTTCTGCTTTAACTATTTTGTGGGATGGGTGGTAGATTTTTTTTTCATTATTCTGTTAAAAGTCAAATTTTTATCCTTTTTATTTTCAAGGACATGCCAAATGTTCTCTAACCAAAATACTGAGAAGGGGTGGAAAGAAGAGTCAGACTAGCAATCCCCATAAAACAGCGAATGTGTTTGACATGTGAACATTCATAGAGACCTATATCCAACAGCTAGTGCTTATACATTCTTGTCAAGAACACAACTTTTTACAAAAATCAACCATGTACTGATAAAGCAGGTCTCATCAAAAATCAAGGAATTAGTATCCTATAGAGCAAGTCCTCCAACCACAATGCCATTAAGTTAGAAATCAGTCACAAAAATAATTTGTAAAACTCACAATTTGGAAATTTTTAAACATTTTATTACAGCCAGGTCAAAGGGTGAAGAAAAGTCAAAGTTGAAGAAAAAATACTTAGAACTAGACAGTAATGAAAATACTCGGGGGTAAGAAATGCCCCACCCATCCCTGCCCCACCCCAGAAAAGCCTGGGGGTGGGGGGGAGTTGGTTTGCCTGAGCCCAGTTCCCTTGGATAGAGCAGCTTTCCTTGAACCAGGCTACATGTTGATTCATGTAGCTTTCAAAACTCCCATTGCTGTTTGGAATTGTGTTGCATTCACAAACTTTTTGTATTGCAGCTTGCTTAATGTCCACTTAGAAATAAGCAGAGGTAGGGATATTTCCTAAACATTCAAAAAAATTATGTCTGGTTTGACCAGATCGAAAATAGGAAGGGTTATGAGGTGCCTAGGCGACTCAGTTGAGTGTCTGACTCTTGACTTCAGTTTAGGTCATGATCCCACGGTGTGGGATTGAGCCCCGTGTTGGACTCTACATTGGGTGCAGAGAGCCTGCTTAAGGTTCTCTCTCTTTCTCCCTCTGCCCCTCTCCCCTGCTTGCACTCTCTCTCTCTCTAAAACTTGAAAAAAATTTTTTAATTAAAAAAAAATTAGAAACAAGGACCTGTTAAACCTCCAAACCAGAACTTATACCTAAATTTTTAAAAATTGGTTTTCTTATATCTATTCCAAATTTCCTTGCCTAAAATCATCTGAACTCCCTTCTCTTCCTCTTTTGAACAGAAATTCCCATGAAACAAGCACAAAAGGAATAGAAAAATGAGGCAGGCTATACAAATTCTGAGTTCATTCAAGGTAGTTGAGTTGAGCTTAGAACATCTGGTTTGAGTTTCTTTGGGCCATTTTGGTTCCTAAATACATGGTTTTGAACTGTGCTTTGTGACTGATGATGAGGGATTGAGAAAGAATGGGGTGGGTGTGCTTTCCTTCTGGAGTCCGTTGACACCTGGTTATCTAGACAAGGATTTTGTCCTCACTCTCAGGACATGGGGTCAGAATCTTGGACATTGACTGGCAAGAAAAATAGGCTCAAGATTTCTTCAGAGCTCAGCTTCTTATTCAGTGCTGGTTGATTTTACCTATAACTCTTTCCCATAACCTTGCTGCCTTCCCATTTTGAAGACAATCAAGAAGACATTGGAATTCTCCCCAGAAGGAAGAAACTAGGTTGCCGGTGGACCACATTGTGGTGGTTCTTTTCTCCCTGAGGAGGAAGCGCTACCACCTGCCGCCCTCTGCTGTTCAAATAAAACCAGATTCCCAAACAGCTCTTTGCCATGCTGTCAATACCAGCCTTGCCCTCTTGGATTTGGGTCTCCCAGAGAGTGAACATGTGCGGTGTATGCAACCGGGTCATCTTCCTCCGCTACCACATCCGTCTCGATTTCCATTCTCTCCTCTTTCCCATCTACCACTATCCATGAACTCTCAAACTGTTTCTAAGGAAGGAAAACGTGAGGTTTCAAGAAATATGTGTAGCTTATGATGAACCCTTCTGGCCCCAGGGGCTGATACCTCACGTCTCTGACACCTTAGACAAGGTGGTCAGGAGGCCTAAATTCTAGTCTATTAATTGGGTGAGTTAATTTGATTCAGCAAATACTTGGTCTTCCACTATGTGCAAGATGCTATGTGCTACTGTCTTCAAAGGGTTCATGAGTCTGGTAGGATAATAGCATGCAGGGAAGATGTCGTGATAGACAGAAGCATGTGACCATACGTACCAGCCTCTGGAAGAGCGGAGAGGAGGAAAAGATCACTGTTGCCTAAATTTCAGGCAAGGACTGACTGATGAGATTGTAGAGCAAGTCACATTCCAATTGATGGAAATAGGAAAACACTCCAAGTTCATGGCAAGACATTTTCTCAACTCCCTGCCCTCCCCCAAATTAGGATCCCACCACTTTATTATTTATTTATTTGTTTATGTACGTATGTATGTATGTATATTAGATTTGACAAATATCAACGGAGCTCTTATGTGCCAGATATTGTGCTAGGCTCTGAGGCAACAACAGTGAACAAGGCTCTTGCCTACATGGATCTTGCAGTCCATAGGGAGCCACAGACAAATACATAGACTGTTCCACTACCGTGTGAGAAGGCTGTCATGACCCTCCATACTGTACCAGTCCATGCTGCACATCGCTTAAAAGCAGAAAGGGAAAAAGGAGGGAGGAATCTTCGATGGGCATAATCCAGGGTCAAAGTTAGAAAAAACATTAGCATGGATTTCAGCCAAGCTCTTGGTCCTTGCCGGAGGAGTTTAAATGGGAGGACTAGGTAGAAATGGGATGGAGAGCCAGGTTAGGCAGCAAAGGGAAGCAGGCCTTTGACATCAACGACAAAGTGTCGCAATGCTTTCCCCAAGACCTTGCTTGTACATGGAATGCTAAGGTGGAAGGAGCCTTCTGTGACCTTACAGGCACTTCTCTGTCTCATCTGGAAATGAGAACAAATAACACCTGCTTGGCACATCCCCCCAGAGTTTTGGGTGAGCAAACGAAGGAGTTTGTGAGTAGTTTATGCCAATTATATAATACTACACAAATCACTGATGTTATTACCATTATGAGCAACACTTGGGCTGCCCAAGAGGCAGAGGAATGAAGACTGATGCCTTCCACAAGCCCCTTCCAGATAAAGAACCTGCAAGGAAGCCTTGTTGGCAAGCTTTCTCTCCAACTTCCCCGCCAAAGTTTACCTCCAAACTCGGAAGATTTGCTTTTTAAATAGTGCCTGTGTTTAACAATATACTAAACGCAGTTGGTATTGATGAGAGAGAGGAATAAGGCAGGAAATTCCCTAAGCAGTGATTTGGGGTGCTTTTTTATAGACGTACTGCCACAGTGCAGGTTTATGAAACCCCACTTAAAATGTTATGATGTGGGAAAGTGCCATTTGCCCCTTCCAAGTGTCATTTGTCTCCTCGCTGGCACTCCTGGCATGCAATCACTGCCTTACTCCCTTGTGGATTCCCACCAGGATAGGAAATACAGGCCACTGGACAAACCTGGCCGCATTCCCTTATCGTTTCTACCCTGACAGGGGAGGCGGGACGAGTGAGAAGGCTGTGCTCTTCTGTGCCTGTCTGCTGCAGGCTGGGCGTTAACAGCAGCCAGGCACCATCCTGGACGCTGTGCAGAGGTCTCTTAATTGCATCTTCCCCACCAGACTTTTGGCCTAACGAGGGTGGTGAGCATATCTGCTTCACTCCCTGCTGGCCACAACCAAGGAGCTGCTCAATAAATCTTCATCAAACAAATGAGTCCTTGTGTCAAACAAGCTTCCAGAGGGGCACCATTATCCCCAATTTACAGCTAAAACTGAGGCCTAACCTTCTTAAGAATGTTGTCCAAGGTAAGAGAGCACGTCTGGCTTGGGGTCTGGATTCTCTGTGCTCCGTCAGCTCCTGGAGTTTATATTCCGTCCTGCACGGAACGCCGCTAAGATCCTCCTCTCACAGAGGCAATGGTTTTTATTGTTTTTAAAATTTTCCAAAAAGCTTGCAACCCATCTGTGTTTGAAAACAGGCCCTAGTCAAATATTATTAGTAATATACCCTGAAGTAATTATTTTACAGATCTTAAGGACCTAGTGCCTCAGTTCTTGGAACCAGTCCTCAATTCTTGGAAGAACTGAAATGAGGACACAGGTCAAATATTCATTCAAGCAGCATGTATTAAATTCCCATTTTGCAGCAGAACCCAGGCTAGGGTCCTGAGGACGTGCCCCTGTCCTTGAAGAACCTACAGTCTAGTGGATCTGACTGTGCCTTTTTTCGTCCTTAAGAAAAAATTACAAAAGTGAAAGATACTAATTGCAGAATATTTGGAAAGCCCAGGTAAGAAGACAAAGAAAAAACTCACTACAAATTCAAACACTTCCTAACTCCCGAGGGTAGGGCCTCCGTCCTGCATATCTGTATCCATAAAACCTGGCACCAGCCTGGAGGAGGAGGCCATGTTTTCTGAACGGGGAAAAGCCACCCTTGATCTCAACACCTTGTGATAAACACTGATAATATTTAGAAAATAGTCCTCATCTCCTTTTCTTTGTGAAGTGACTAGTGCAGGCATCATTCTTTGCATCCCCTAAGCCAGGTGGCCTCCGAGGCCTCCGAGGCCTTCTGCAAGTGATATGCTGCCACCCTCCCGCGTTCCCTGGCTGCACCCCACCCCCCCCAGCCATGGCCCCACGTCTCCTCACAAAGTGGGGGTCTCTCAAGGTGTGGGAAAAGCAGCTCCAGCAAATGCCCTCACCTACCCCTGGGCCACCCCAGAAAAGCCTCAGAGGCAGGGAGTTGGTTTACCTGAGCCCAGTTCCCTTGGATAGAGTAACTTTCCTCCAGCCAGGCTGCATGTTGATTCACCTGCCACAGCTTTCAAAACTCCGGATGCCTGGCCCAGGCCTGAGGCTTTTTCGTGCTGCTAAAGCTGCTAGGGTTAAGGACTGCGAACCACTGATTTAAAGGAAGGCCAGGCGGTGGTATAGTGGCCTCTTGAGACTAGCAGAGGACACTGCAGTGGCAGTCTCAAGACACACAGCCCCAGGACGTGGCATTGCAAGAGTTTTCTGCAGCTCACTTCATGAAAAAGCTGGGTGGTATATGTGGGCAATTGGTTTGCAAACGGAAATCCAAAGGGGGGAGTAGCATCTTTGTTCCAAAGGGCCCATATGGATCCTGTATAAGGGAAGGACAGAAACTGTGTTCACTTATGACACGTGTTCACATAAATACAGGGAGATAAGTATGAATGCCCCAGGGAGCCATTTGTAAGACACGTGAGCTTTCTGGCTTCATTAGGAAGGAAAGAAGACTTTTACAACAAACTCTTAAGAGAAAAGCCACTGTAACAGTAGGCTGCTTTGCAGAAGGGAGATGTTTAGAATTAGATAATCGTTCTTTACTTAAGTAGTCATTGAATACTTGTTATTGGTCAACCACTGTGCTAAGCACTTGACATATGTTGCTCATCTAATCTTTGCAATAACACTTTGCAATAGATATTATTTATCCCCATTTTATAGGGAAGGAAATTGATGTCATAAATCTTAAGTGATTATCATAAAATCACATGAAACAAAAGAGGTGAGCCCCAGCCTCTCTGACTCCAAAACCCATGTTTCGTTCACTCCACCAAGGTTTATAACCTGGACCCACATGATTAGAGGTAAAACAAAAGATGGCAGAAAAATCAAGAAGGGATGACTTTTCAGCATGGCTAGTCAGCTGGAAGTCGATCTTTTGTGAAGATGCATGGGGTCACGAGGCAGCCTTTACAGTGCGTGTAAAGAATCCCCCCACCCCGCAGTGCCTCTGCCAACCAGCCATATGACCAGACAAGTCACTTAGTTGGCCTAAGTCTGGTTTTCTCACCTAAGCAGCAAAAAAAGGGCCAGAACCTCCAGGTCGGCGCTTTTCAATTTGGCCTATGGAAGCTTGGGCTATAGGAGGCCATGCTGGGGAAAAAATGGACAGGTATGACCTCTCTTTCCCCTTCGACCAGACAAGCTCTGCATTTAACTGCTTGGAGAGAACTCTCTCCTGTTTGGGGGAAGGGGGTACATTTGGAAGGAAATCATTAGGCTAATGGTTAGTGGTTAATGTCAATGACCATTCCAGTTCGATAAATGTCAGGTGCTCTGTTTTTGAAAATTTGTGATGCTGGGAGGAATCAGTGCCAACACATTGCTTGAGTGCATATTGAAGGGGGGGGGGGCAGGCAGGGAGAATGACTTTTATGCATGTGACAGAGAGGAAGAGCAATAAGTAAAATGCAGGCAAGAGAGGCCAGCTGCAGCCAGAAGAGCTTTTGCGGTCATGATACACCTGCTTGGGACCCTGGGTCACCCAGAGGCAGGTGAAGAAGCAGAGTAGAGAGGAAAGTAAGGCAGGTGCCCTGGGTTGTTACTGCAATAGTGATACGGTCACAAACAACAGAGGCTGGGCTCCTGGCTTCATCTCCCTAAATGGTGCTTCCTTTTTACTCAATAGGGTCAAAGTCTCCTGCTCTCTTTCAGTAGTTTAGGATTTAAGCAGTTTTCTGTCTCTTTGTGTTTTTCAGATCTTAAATCCAAATTTCATCCAAGAAGGTGAGTTAAAAAGTAGAACTGAGAACACGAGGATTGGCTAAATAAATTGTGGCAAATCCAGCAGTGAGGTAGAGGCTGTAAATATTGGTGATGTCATTCTGTGCTATGGACAAGAAAAGGTGTTTAGAATAAACTGTTGGTGTGGAAAAGACTACAATTTGCCATATGTATAATTCGTGTAATAAAAAGTGTGTTGATAAAAGCCAAAAAGACATACACCAAGATGCTCACGGTTGTTAATGTCTGTATCAGGACATCATGGAGCTTTTCATTCTATTTATCTGTACTTCCTAATTTTCTACAATAAACATTTATTACTTTTAAATACTTGTCAATGGGACATGGATGATTGAGCAACATAAGCTGAAGGATATTTGAATCATTACACGTGGGTAGGGAATGAGAGGGTTGTGTTGTAAAATGGCTGTGTATTCTGTTTATTCTAAATGATGTGAATTTATGTCAATTTGACCACAGTGGCCCCAGAATTCCTTGTGCCCTTAGTGGATGTGACCTGCTTGCTTGGGGACACAGTGACATTGCAGTGCAAAGTCTGTGGGCGGCCAAAGCCCACCATCACCTGGAAGGGTCCAGACCAGAACATCCTTGACACTGACAACAGCTCGGCCACATACACCGTCTCCTCCTGGTAAGCTGATCGCCCTGCATCGACACTCCCAGCTCCTTGGTGCAGCTCCCATGCTGGTTACTTAGTCTCTCCAAGAGAACAGCTGCCCTGGGTCCTATTCTAGCACAAATACTTGGCATTGATTAGGAGAGAAATTGAGTCAACAGTGTACCCAGGGCTGGGAGGTTTAGGCACGGCCTCCACCGCTCACTACAACCTGCCATGGAGCCTGTCAAACATCTGGCTGATGGCCAGCACATAGCCGCATGCTGCTCAACATCACGTAGACATGGCTTAACAAATGAGAACAGGTTGGAAAGACTGCATTCTGGACCCACATTCAATAAATTAAAACATAAAACTTTATATGTCAGGTCAACCATAAACCATACCTTCAAAGAGCTCTGGCAGTCACTGACTTACATTCACCCAGTTGATCTTTCCCAAAAGGATCCCCAAGAGAATCTCTATGTTAGTGGAAATGGCAAAGGCCCCAGACTTGTGGAAGCAATGTGGGTTTCCCATCCCAACATCCCAGTGTTCTTTGTGCCCCTCAGGATCCTGTGAAACAGTGATCTATTTAATTCCTTCAATAACCTAAGAATAATTTTCTTAGAAGAATAAAAAAAAAAAAAAGACTTGCTCCAAAATATGCAATGCTAAACAGAAAATCTAGCCATAAACATGCTTCCACACAGAAAGGCTGTTTAACAAAACCTAGTTGACTGCCTCCCAATCATTGTGTTAGCATTTATTGCTACTAATGATGAACTTTATTGTGCACTACCCTTTACAGTGGACACGCAGTAACAAGCCCTAAGTGCTTAAACATCTATCAAAGAATCATTTAGAATCAAACTCCTATCCATTAACTTAATTTTTGTGCATATGAAATGGTATTTCCAGCAAAGATGGCAAGGGCTGGCCAAGCCCTAAGATTAGGGGGCCCAAGGAATTTAGTGTAAGAGCCAGTGCTTGGTGAGGATCCTGAAGACCAGCAGGCTCCATATGTCTCAGCTGGAGGGAGGGAGCGGGGTTGACCATGACTGCTGCATTTCACTCTTCCTAAGCAGTGCTATCCCTTGTGACTGGGACTACTAGGGAAGTTAGCATTTAGTAGAGGAATTTGCCCTTTACCTAATTCACTTAATTGTTTTGAGGGTCCCATATGTAGAATTTGAAATACTTAAACATTTTCATTCTTCAGTCTATTTTCTTGTATGACTTATTATTGATGTGTGACACTGAGAATATTTTAGGACAGAGTTGCTCATGGTAATAAGACTAGTAATATTGTATAGGGCTTTATATATTTCAAACCCTGCTCTAATTCTTATCTCATTTTACTTCTTTTCTATCCCTACACCCCATATACAACAAACATGAGAGTTGGGGGTGACAAGAATCCCCCCCCATAAGGAAATGGGAATATAGAAAAATAAGGTGATCACCCAAGGTGTGTAGGAAAATAACAGAGCTGGGATGAGACCTTGAGCCTGAGGATTCAGCTCAGCACACCTTGTGCCCACCCTGGGGATTTTACCCATCAGTCAATTGACTCATTATTGGAGTCTGAAGAGCATCCTTTTGGTGTCTCTAGTGATTCTGGGGAAATCACCCTGAAGATCTGCAATCTGATGCCCCAGGACAGTGGGATTTATACCTGCATAGCAACGAACGACCATGGCACCACATCTACGTCTGCTACAGTTAAAGTGCAAGGTACAGGGTCTTCTTTAGTCAAACCCTTTTTATACTTTTAAGATATTTTTTATTATGGTGAAATACATATAACATAAAATCTATCGTCTGCACCAATGTTAACTGTACATTCTGTAACGTTAAGTACATTCATATTGTTGTGCAACCTATCTCTAGAACTCTTTTCATCTTGCAAAACTAAGGTCTATATCCATTAAGCAACAGCTCCCCAACCCCCCTCCCCACCACCCCTGGCAACCACCATTCTACTTTTTCTCTCTCTGAGTTTGTGTTAACCGAATATTTTAAGTGGACATTACAAGGGTTCCCTGCAACCTGGGGAAGCAGAGGTCCATTGTGAAATTCCAAAGTAAAGGTCTAGCAAATGGAAGAGAAGGCGTCTTCACTAAGAGCTATCTGTGGTCCCCCATAACTTCCCGTATCGTTGCCTGGCCAAGCTCTAACTCCAGTGTGCAGTCTTTAGCCCAAGGAAGAAGTTCTAACCCCAAAGTGTATCTCCCAGGCTTCCCCAGGGCCTGGAGAGAGGTGTGCCACTTGGTAGAAAAGACCCTAGGAAAAATTTGAGACACGGGGAAGGTAATGTTTCCTAGGTAACTTTCAACCTTGGTGTAAAGTGCCAAGTTCTGCAGAAATAGCACTTGACTGTAATTTCTGTCCCCAAAGGTGTTCCAGCAGCCCCTAACCGCCCCATTGCCCAGGAGAGAAGCTGCACTTCTGTGATTCTCCGCTGGCTGCCTCCCTCCAGCACTGGGAACTGCACTATTTCTGGTTACACTGTGGAGTACCGGGAGGAAGGTACGCTCGCTCCCCTGCCCTTCTGTTTCTTCCTTCTCTTCCTCGAAAGGAGATCCTTCAGAGTCATGAACTACTTGCCTTCATGCCTTTCATTAGCTGTCCCTTCTTGTGTCTTCCAACTCAGCACAAGGACCTCAGCTCCAGGCCACAGCCGCCTCCTGCTCTCCAACTTCGCCCAAGGGCTGATGACTCTTGGCAAGTTTCAAAGTGCCTTCGCGTGCACTTTTGTCCTTAACAAGTCTAATCACCCAGACAGGAGCAGTCAGGCCCATTTTACACATGAGGACGCTAAGGCCTGAAGAAAGTTGAGGAACACGGAGGCAGGAGTTAGTAAGAGACAGGCCTGGCATTAAACCCAGGTATCAAGTTTGCTAATTTGTGACCTTTCTCCCAGAGTAGTAACTAGGGTAGCATGAGCAGAGCTTTATCCCCATCCCCAGATAAAATTTAGAGATTTTATATATATATAGCATATGTATATGTGTGTATATATATATAGCATATGTATATGTATATATATAGCATATGTTATATATATATCATATATTTTGTGTGATCTTTAAATTTTATATATATATACACATATGTATGATTTTTTAAAAACTGTTCATTTTTTAATTTTGTTACATTTACATGCTAAGGATGCATGCATTAGTTTAGCAGTTAGAAACACCTGAACCTGTCACCTATTATCAAGAAGAATTAGTTAAATAAGAAGCTGCCAGGTAGCTCTAGTTGTTAACACATCTCTGAACCACATAATGAATTACAGAACTGAATTTCAAACAACTGCTTGTTGTGGCCAGAGCCTAACTCATTTGTGTTACTCACCATTACTCGTAGTTTTTTAACTCTTCTTTCTTCTACCAAACAGGCCCTGTGCAGTTACAGAGCTGTTCATTTCTGCATCTTTCTGAAGCTGTTCACTCTTGGGTCTCCCCACTCAGCAGAGAGGTGTTCGTGCTGAGCTGGGAGACGTGTCTCACAAAAGCTTGCACTTAGTTCCGCGCTGTTCAGTTCATAGTTCATCCTATTAACACAGTTCTCTTGAGAAAATCACTTCCTCTTTCTGAGCCTCTATTTCTTCACGTATAAAGTGAGATCTGTGTTCCCAACCTCACCGGTTTCTGGAGATTTAAGTGCGAAAGTTAAATGAGAGAATTCTGGGAAGACACTTTCTGCGGTATTTTACATGTATGGCGTGCTCAATGCATGTTCACTTCTATTTTGTTTCCATTTCCAAATGTGTATTTTCTCTCATTTTGCTATTTATAATATATTTTTATGCCTTATTAAGAATTTGCCACACGTCCCTCTGTCAATTCTGTATGATCTGTGTCTTTTCCTTCTCGCACATACACATTTGGAAATGACCAGAACCCCTAGGCCAGCTGCTTCCACACCCCTCATGATATACGCAGTCACTTAGGAAACTGAGCCCAAACCTGCCACCGTTGGCCCACAGGCTTTCAGAGCCCACTTTGTAACCCCTTGAATGGAACAGAATGTGTCAGCTTTCCTTTCTTTGTTTGCTGAAGGTCTTTGAAACAATGTCCCTCTGGCGTTTTCTTCTTTCCCTCTCCTTGGAAATTGTGTGCTAGGTTCCCAGGCCTGGCAGCAGTCTGTAGCTTCGACCTTGGACACTTACCTCGTCATCGAAGACCTCAGCCCTGGGAGTCCTTATCAGTTCAGAGTCAGCGCCAGTAACCCCTGGGGGATCAGCCTTCCCAGCGAGCCCTCAGAGTTTGTGCGACTCCCAGAGTACGGTGAGTCCCAGCCATGCCCAGCAGCCCTGGTGGAGACAAGGCACCTGGCCAGCTGTCACACACTCACTGGTGCCGGCCACCCTGCGGGAGGTAACCTGGATTGTCCAGTGTCTTCAGTCAAGTAACATTTCAGAGACCTGATGAAAAGTGTGATTTCAACCATTTTGGAGCAAAAGTTTGGTCTGCCACCAGTGTCTGCCCTGGGCCTGCCAGGGTCCCTGGACACCCACATGTGTCTCCAGGAACAGAGAGGGGTGAGAAGGAGTCATGAGTCGTATGGATGCTGTCTGCCCCTTTTCCTGGATGGGAACACCAGCCCTCCTCTCCCTGGGAACCCCTGCCAGGCCTAAGTGTGCCTCCCAGCATCAGACACAGTCCCACTCACCAATTTAAACTGGGGAGAGGAAAGCAACCTGGTTGAAGGATTGGAATCAGAATGAGTATTTGATAGTTTCCCCACCCCTAGCCTTCCCACAATGTCTTACTTCAAGTGGACACATTTTTAGGTGGATGTGTTGGAATGATGAAGATGTATCTATAGCTACACGAGTATTTCACAAATGTGGTTCTCGTTTTGGCCCCCCATTCACTGTCTCACCAAGCCGCTTTGGTCCCAAGAACATTTGAAAGAGGACACTTGCTAGCCCAAAGAAATCTCCAAGTGGTGAGGTATTCCGTGGTGCAAGGGGGTGGGGAGTGTGTTGGGGTGGAGGAGGAGGCCACCACACTGAGAAGGCAAGAAACCCATGTCTCTCCAGGGCCAGGGAATCCCAGAGTTCCCAGGGGGCTTCAGAAACCCTCTACGGCCCTTGGCTATAGCCCAACCCCCAGCTGAGTCTGGAAGTGTTCCCCAGCGCGTACTCAGGGGCTAAGCTCCCTCCCAGTCACCCTGCTCCCTAAGACCCATGACTCACTGGGAAACCTGGGCCCTGGGTCTCTATTGTGTCAGAATTCAATGTAGGTAAGGCACCTGAACCTCAGCCCAGCTATGGTCAGAAGACCCACACTGCGGGGGTGGTCCTCTCCTCTGGAGCTACTAACTAAATTCTGTCACATGTTTTGCTTCTTGTGAGCCTTGTTCCCCAGGGACAACACAAATACATACTGGTGTGCATGTGCACATGCATGTGTGCCTGTGTGCGTGTGTGTGTTTAAATTATTGCCAGAGAATGAACACCTCTTAAGGTAATACTGCCACATTCTGCTCAGGCACATATTTTGGGTTAAGCTAAATCATTCAGCATTCAGTATACCAGATAGGCTCGTTAATGTCTGAGGACAGCAGGGTGAGAGAAAGCAGTGGTTAGGGTATTTCCAGCACATTCCTCTCCTTTCCTCCTCTGGGCCTTGTAACTCTTCCCTTCTCCTCTGCTGCCTTCACCCTCAGCCCTGATTCTCACTGGCTTTTCTAGACCTTCCATGTGTTTCTCTCTCTCTCTCTTTTAATTTTTTCTACCAAATTTCTATTTTTAAAATATCCAGAGGTTGTGTCTCTGATTGTCCCAAGTTTTCTTTTGTTTATGTAGATGGCACAGGGAGGGGGAGTCTGCCTCTGTCATGTCAGTTTCCCCTGGGATGATATTTTTAAAAATAACATTTCAGAGAATCCTGGCCTTTTCCCACTGAGCTAGACTCCATATTTGGCCATGAGAATTGCTTTGGGGCAAGGCGGGAGCTTTTCTGTCAACCTTTTCTTTATTCTTACATGACTTCCTCAGTGTCATAAATGGATTCTCTCTCTTCCAAAGATGCTGCTGCTGATGGTGCCACCATTTCTTGGAAGGATAATTTTGATTCAGCTTATACTGAGCTGAATGAAATTGGAAGGTAATGACCCCATTTTCTATTCCTTCATGAGCACTTAACAACATCACATCCGAATAATGACTTGCTTTTACCGTTTGTTTCTTTTCCTCCGTGTACTCTCTCTATAGTAAGAAAACGCTAGAATATTTATGTGTACTTTTATTGCTCTTTTTTTAACTTTTTACGTTGGAAGCCTCACTCATCAACTATCAGCCTTTCTTCTGTTCTAATATAAAAATTTAAAGCTCAGCCTTTTCTTTAAGGTACAATTTTAGCTACCTCCCCTGAGTTCTGGTATGTGGCAGTTTCATTATCATTCAGTTCAACCATGATTATTTTCTTTGACCTAATCATAATAGAAATATTTTAAGTTTTTCAACTGTAGGGGCTCCATCGGTTAAGCTTCCGACTTCAGCTTAGGTCGTGATCTCGAGGTCCATGAGTTCGAGCCCCACGTCATGCTCTGTGCTGACAGCTCAGAGCCTGGGGCCTGCTTCGGATTCTGTGTCTCCCTCTCTCTCTGCTCCTCTACTGCTCTCTCTCTCTCTCTCTCTCTCAAAAATAAATAAATAAATAAATATCCTTTAAAAAGTAAATTTTTCAACTGTATGAGAGTTTTACAAACTATCTACTTGTCACTGATTTCTAACTTAATTACACTGTGGTTGAAGAACTTGATTTATATGATACCGATGCTGATTTTTGTTGGGACTTCATTTATAAGCAGTACATGGTCAATTTTTGTTAAAAATTCCATGTGTTCCTGGAAAGAAGGTATAATCACTAATTTTTGGTACAGGTTTCCATTCTTGTCCATGTTTCAAGCACAAGTGCATTGTTTCATGGATGTTTTCAATCCAGTGCCCCCTACATACACACACGCACACACACACACACACACACACACCTCTGTCTCTGTCTCTTTCTCTCTGTCTCCGTCTCTCTCTCTCTCTGTTTCTATCTCTTTCTTTTGGTTAGAAAAGTATGTCCCCAAAAGTAAAAAAGATAAAAATATAACTTTTAACAAAATAATGAAAAAACTCTATCACCTGGCCCACAAAATAGTTGATGGGCCTAAACGAAAAGGGGGCTCGTCTCTAGATGTGCATCAGTTTCCACGTGGTCTAGGTGAGAGGGTAGGTAGTGCTGGCAAGTCTCCCACTCCCTGAATGTGTAAATAAAAGAGCACCCACAAACAATGGGCCATTAGCATCTTCTCCATCTCTGATTGACGTCTCTCAATGAAGCATAAAATTTCCTAAGCGAGGTGGTTGCGACAGAGGTTGTGGAGAGAGCCAAAATGCTTATTATTCCCATTTCTTAGACAGGATTTAAATGTAATTCACCGCCTTTCATTACAGCGCTTTTCGTCAAAAACCAACTTTATCTCTGGGCGCCTGGGTGGCTCAGTCGGTTGAACGTCTGACTCTTGATAAGGGGCTCAGGTCATGATGCCAGTGTGGTGGGATTGAGCCCCACATCAAGGTCTGTGCTGAGCGTGGAGCCTGCTTGAAATTCTCTCTCTTTCTCTAAAAAAAACACAAACAAGCAAACAAAAAACAACAACTTTAGCTCAGCTTTCTCTCTTCTTTGTATGGCCAGAGGGGCAGGGAAGGGCCAATGGAAATTTCCAAGGTGATAATGATGGTGCTTATTGAGTTTCTGTAGTGTTCCAAATACTATGCAGGTATTATACAAAAGGTATTAAATCTAATCCTTATAACACGTGAGGTGTAGTGTTTGAGTAGATTTCCAGGAAAGGAACTCAGGCTTCGGGAGGTAAGTAACTTTTTCAAGGTCCTACAACTAGGAAGTAGAGAGCCAGGATTCCAGCCCTGGGCTACCCAATTCTTAAGCCTGTGTTTGTTTTACTAACATATGTGGTTTCTCATTGTAGAAATTTTGGTCAAAAATAAGCTCTAGCAATTGAAATCTAGTTTGCCACATTATATTGAAGTTTGTGAAGCTAGGCATGACTCCAGTAGTGAATCCCCACCTGGTTCTTTTTTTTTTTTTTTTAATTTTTGTTTGTTTGTTTGTTGAGAGAGAGAGAGAATGAGTGCTCACAAGCAGGGGAGAGGCAGAGAGAAAGGGAGACAGAGGATCCAAAGCAGGCTCTGCGCTGACAGTAGAGAACCTGATGCAGGGCTCAAACTCATGAACAGTGAGATCATGACCTGAGCTGAAGTCAGACACTTAACAGACTGAGCCACCCAGGTGCCCCTCCCCACCTGGTTCTAAATGAAACTGGTGGCATCACCTGGATGTACCAGTGAATTCCTTCCCGAGATATGCATTTACTGTTGATAGCCACGGGCTAAGGCATGTTTTACCTGGAACAGATGGATGCTTTCATATTTCCTGAAGGGGAGATCAAGTTTCTGATTTGTTCAAAGCAATCAATGTTTTATGAAAAAAAAAATCTCATCTCCAACAATCTGAAGTTTTACCTCTCTTCCAAGTATAGTCCTCATAGTTTCAGGAGATCCTTTAAAAATGCTGTATGTTAACAGAAAGGAAATAAAACATGTAGACACTTACATAAAACACATGAAAGGTATTTGTGGGCCATAGAAGTGAGTCAACTTTCTCCATCACACCTAAACCTAGAATTCTAGGCCTCTATGACTATCTTGTTAAAAATAATTCTCTGGTGGGGTGCCTGGGTGTCTCAGTCGATTAAGCATTCGACTTCAGCTCAGGTCATGATCTCATGGTTCGTGAGTTCGAGCCCCGCATCGAGCTCTATGCTGACAGTTCAGAGCCTGGAGCCTGCTTGGGATTCTGTGTCCCCCTCTCTCTCTGCCCTCCCCCACTCACATTCTGTCTGTCTGTCTGTCTCTCTCTCTGTCTCTCAAAAATGAATCAACATTTAAAAACTAGTTCTCTGATAATAAGATATGATAAAAACCATGGTGCAGAAAGAAATATCTTCTCTGCTAAAGTCCATCTGAAGGAAAGAGCACTTGAGCATAGCACGGTTAGCTGGAAATAAATTAGATGGGCACCTCTATAATATAAAGAAGTCAGAGATTTATCCCTGGGAATGCTGACTGGTTATCTGCACAAGATCCAAAAAGGTAGCAGGGCCAGGCCTCCAGGTAAGGAAGGCAAGTTGAACAGAGCCATCAGTTTTCTCTCCCTCCCGAGACTTCACCGAATCTGCACTAAAGGACTTTTTCGAATCAGGCACATGAGGATGAAGACACGGGATGAAGAGACAACAATAACGGGTTAGAGGCAGAAAACAAGTGACAGAGTGACAAATGACCTAGCACTCAATCCGAGTCAGTCGTGGGGTCAAGTGAGAGGCTGTGCAACTTTTGCAGCAGAATTCCCCCAAAGGCTCGGGTACTGGCAGCGCAAGTACTTCTGCAAATCGGTGTAAAGAGGATGCTGAAACTGGAGGGTTGGCTGAAACTCTGTGTGAGAGGCTGCGGCTCCAGATCTCCAAATTGTCCTTCCGCATCCAGGAAAACGCCGGAGGCTCATTCTCTAGACAGGGTAAAAGAAAGTATCTTTGTTCTCAGGGACACCGGCACAGCTGGGGGCAGCAGAACCTGACTGCGAGTGGACCAGTTATGAGGCCAAATCCTTGCTTGGATAACTCAGGACCCCAGCTCTCTTAGCCAGCGGGCTCCAGAAGTGGATAACCGGGACTTCACCACTAGGCAGGGAGGAGGAGGATCTTTCTCTGGGAAATCTGACCAGCCCAAGAGGAAAGTCTTAAAGATACTGGCTTCGGAGATTTCCCAACCAAACAGTCCACTCAGATCGCCCTACTGTGAAGGTCGAGTTGACAGACACCAACACCCCTGATCAGAGCTTGCAAACAGCTGTTTAGTCCCCAGCTTTTAGAATGAGCCAACCCCCAGTGCCGGCCAGGACAGAGTAAGCCCAGGGTAGCCTATCCCACTGATGACGACCAGAAGCCCTGGACAAAATCCAAAATAGCAACTACCTCAGGATTCTGTAAGTCAATAACATGGAGAATGGGGAACCAAGTTAAAACTTGAAGAAAGTCAAGGATGGTAGCAGTGAGTTCTCTGGTTTGTTTGTCGGGCTTTAGCCCAAGCGTGGGTCAAACCAGGGAACTGGGCAGCATGCACAGGGAGCAACTCCAAAAGAAACCCATCTTTCTGGCCAAAAGACAGGAAAAGAGGTCCCTCTGAGCTGAAGAGAGCAGGAAAATGCTTTTCCCTCCCTCCCTTCTTTCTCTCACTACATTACTCCAAGCCAGAGGCTAAAACTCTGAGGGAATCCCATCCACAAAAACGGGCCCTTGGGAGCCAACGAATGAGTGGGAAATCTCAGTGAAGAGATAGCTAAAGAAGAAGATCCCCTAATTCTGTGCATGGAACAACACAAATCCCAGGCCACATTCAAGCTGTGCATGGATAGAACATATCCACAGAAGCAGAGCAAGGCTCTGAGAATGGAACCGTGATAAAAACCACCGCTCAGTCACACTGCGGTGACTTCTTAGTCCCAGACTAATCTTTGAGTGGTGCTCATAAGGGACACACTTTGTCAGAAATGATGATTGAATTCTATCACAAGGAAAATATTCATAGTTTACTGGAGCTTCATCTGTGAATAGCCCTGATCTAGTCGCAAGAATGGAAACACTGAATATTAATTAAGGTGTCATTCTGTTGGGGGTGCCTGGGTGGCTCAGTTGGTTGAGCATCTGGCTTTGGCTCAGGTCATGATCTGATAGCACGTTCAAGCCCCATGTCAGGCTCAGTGCTGACAGCTAGGAGCCTGGAACCTGCTTCAGAGTCTGTGTCTCCTCCTCTCTCTCTCTGCCCCTCCCCTACTCACACTGTGTGTGTGTCTCTCTCTCTCAAAAATAAATAAACATTAAAAAAAATTTTTTTAATATTCTGTTGAGAGGACAGGGGATGGGAAAAGTGGTCACGTGCTGGGGAAAGGGAGGGAGAGAGACTAATATCTCACTCTCCATGGTAGGTATCAGCAGATTACAATGAAGACTGAAACACTAAGAAGTAGCCACACAAACATAGACTACCTGAATAATCAGCTAAATATAACTAACTGCTATATTAAACTGCCTCTAGTGTAAGGGAAAATGGGGGTGGGGGTAGGAGAATGGGATACTATTAGTTTTAATAAGAAACCTTGTTAAAGCTAATTGACTTTTTAAGTCATGGGAATGCATAACTCAGATAAACACACATGTTTTTTGGTTTTTTTTTTAAATTAAGGTGTAGCGGGGGCAGCACCTGGGTGGCTCAGTCAGTTAAGCATCTGATTCTTGATTTCGGCTTAGGTCACAATCTCATGGTTTGTGCGAGCCCCATGTTGGGTTCTGCACCTGCTTGGGATTCTCTCTCTCCTCTCCCTGTCTGCCCCTCCCCACCTCAAAATAAATAAATAAACTTTTTTTTTAAGTGTCCAATTCTTGATCTCAGCTCAGTTCATGATCTAATGGTTCATGGGATTGCCCCCACCCCCACCCCGTCCCATCAGACTCTTTGGGATCCTCTCTCTCCCTCTCTCTCTGTGCCCCTCCCCACTCAAAATAAATTAATTAATTTAAAAATTTAAGGTACAGCAGTACCTCAACATGACCACTTAGTTCAGGAGAGTTCTCCCCAATATTCAATTGTTCTCATGCATCTGAAGTCCTCTGGAAGGAGTGACCTCTAATAATCAAACAAAAGAATGCTGTTAAAAACCAGAATGGAGGGGCACGCACTTGGCTGGCTCAGTTGGTATATTATGCAACTCTTGATCTGGGGATCATGACTTCAAGCCTCATGTTAGGCATAGAGACTACTTTAAAAAATATGAGAATGGCAATTTTTTTTTAGAATGGCAATTTATTAATTTATGATGTAGAATAGAGCTGCCAGTTTGACCAAATATTTGCTTACTATGCAAGAAGAATAATGTCTGCTATATAATAAGCATTCAATTAATATTTACCTAATATGTGCTTTATTTATTAGCACATTATTTCTTTTGTGAAAATCTATGGTGGAAAAACACTTATTATTGTCAGAAAGTCACTTGGTGAGCACAGAGTCAGGTCAAGGAGTCAGTTGGACAATCTTCATGGTGGTGTCGGATACATACATTTCCTCTAGAGGAATGGACTGCTCTTTGGGCCATTGACTTCTCTACTCGTGGGTTAGGGTGCCTCAGGGACAGGCCTAGGATGGCACTGTCTTGTCACCTCTTTGACTCTCCCTTTCTCTGACCAGTTGTTGGTAAGTTCCCTCTTCTACTTCCCATTCTTACTACATCCTATTGGGCTACTGCTGAGTCTGGAAACCATTCTATTTTAGATGTGGCAAATTTTGTTAGATGTGAAAATGGCATGGTGGTTATACATTTTTTTATGTTTATTTATTTTTGAGAGAGCACAAGCAGAGGAGGGACAGAGAGAGGAGAACAGAGTATCTGAAGCAGTCTCTGTGCTGACACAGTGAGCCCGATGTGGGGCTCAAACCCAGGAATTGTGAGATCATGACCTGAGCTGAAGCCAGAAGCTCAACCTACTGAGCCCCCCGGGACCCTGGTCGTTATACATTTTTAAGTATTCTTATCAATCAGAGATGCAAACTCAAGAATTACTGAATTAAATAACATGATATCTGGATTTTGCTTAAAATACTACAGAAAAAAAAAGGCAAGGGGTGGGAAAGGAATAGATGAAATGAGGTTGGCAAAATGTTGACAATTAATGAAGCTGGCTTCTGGGTGCACAGATCTGTTATACTATTCTTTCTACTTGTGTGTGTATTAGAAAGTTTCCATAACACCAAGATAATAAAAATAAAATTAAATTTAAAAATTGACTCTTTATTTTTTTAATGCTTTTATTCATTTATTAGTGAGAGAGTGAGAGAGAGCACACACACTCCCGTGAACCGTGAGACCATGACCTGAGCCAAAGTTGGACGCTTAACTGAGCCAGCCATCCACCCCAAAAATGACTCTTTAAAAATGTTTTTGAAATTATCATAGACTAGAATTCCTCCTTCTTTAACATTACTATTGTTGTATTTTATATAAATATACTCTGCTTGGAAAATTGAACCTGTGGGACATCTGGGTGGCTCAGTCGATAGAACGTCCAACTCTTGATTTCAGCTCAGGTCATGACCCCAGTGTTGTGAGATCGAGCCCCGCATAGGCCTCCACACTACAGTGAGGAGCCTGCTTGGGATTCTCTCACTCCCTCTCCCTCTGCCCCTCCCCTGCTGTGCTCTCTCTCTCAAAATAAATAAACTTTAAAAAATATTAAAATATAGAAAAGGTAGGATTCCTAATAAGATGCTACTGTCTAACCACTTCAGATAAAAATTTACACACCCTTGAATAAAATAATACCTAATTGATCAATGAAGCTTGGCAAAACGCTTTCTCCCTTTCGCTTTCCAGAGGCCGTTTCTCCATTGTAAAGAAATGCATTCACAAAGCTACCCGCAAGGATGTCGCTGTGAAATTTGTTAGCAAAAAAATGAAGAAAAAAGAGCAGGCCGCCCACGAGGCTGCCCTACTTCAGCACCTGCAGCACCCCCAGTACATCACTCTCCATGACACTTATGAGTCCCCCACATCCTACATCCTGATTTTGGAACTGTAAGTACAGGTGTCTCTTAGTGGTCCCCGGCTGTCTGGGGTCTGGGTCATTTATTGTCCACTGGAAACAGCAGTTTCATTTTATGCAACATTTTATAGTGTACAAAGTGTTGTGTGTAACATGCATTCTCCCATCCATTTATAAAAATGCGGTTCCCATTTATAGATTAGAGAAAATCAAGGATAAGGAAGGTCCTTACAACTAGGGGATGGAGAAACTGGGACTTGAACCCATATCTCTCCCACTCTGATTCTGATGTGCTTTCTATTATGGACTCTGCGGCTGGGCAGGAGTTTAGGAAAAGCTTCTTGACAATAGGGGGCGGAGCTGAGATGAAAGAGGGGTTTGTGCATCAATTTACTGCCATGGCATGGTCTACCACCCAAGAAATTCTTATAACGTGGACACTTGTCTTGAAAATAGTCTACTCATTCCAGATTTTCTAGGAATTCAGGCAACCATATACTTAGCTCCAGAATACATCAAATAAAGCACATTCTCCCCACTGCTACCCCAAGCTAAGGATGGAGATCATGTTCTGTGGTTTACAGAGATCTAACAGAGGCTAAAGAGAACAAAGTCCTTTCAGAAGTATTGAGCCCTCCTAGCAATGTTATCAGATGGGTGCTGATGACCTGGCACCCAACACCAGTGCTGTGTATGGCTCCACATGAGCCTGTGTTCAGAAGAGAAGTGTCTTCACTTACAGCTTTTCAGGTGCCATTTTAGTGTTGCTCTTATGTGCTTGTTCGTCTAGGTGTTTGTGTATGAAGGCCTTTAGAAGCAATAACTTATAAATTTATTTATGAAAAAAAGACAGCCAAAAGACAAACTTCTTTGGCTACACTTTTTAATTGGTTGCCAAGAAACAAGAGAAGAAAGACAAAACCAACTCTATTAATACTTGTAGTTCTTGTTTGATACTTTATATAGCTGTGTAGTCGCTGGTCAATTGTCACTTTGGACTTAACAAATGATACTTACAAACAGCCTTCTGGAACCTAACGTTTTGTTGGGACAGCTTCCTAACTCAAAAGGTGTATTCTGTTGGCAGTGAACTATTTTCATTTGCAGGTGACAATGTGTTATGCCCAAGTTCCAATAAAAGATATTATCACTCGCATATCAAAGTAGTACGACTGACTCAGAAACTTGGCCTCTTCAGATTCACTGTCATTCCAAGGGAAGGTGCTGTTTATCAAGCTGCCACAGTGCAATGGAAGGAAGCCATTCTTGGAGTAAAGAGCCTGGGCTCTAATCCCCTCTCTGTGATTTGGGGCAAGATCTTTAGATTTCTGGTCCTCACATCTTCATCTGTGAAGTCTGAAATAATCTGAAGTCTGAAATAAGTCTGAAATCTGTGAAGATTTATTTCCACTTCTCAGACTTGTTACAGGGATTAAATGAGATGAATAGTGGATTGAGCTAGTTTAGCAAATATTTATGAGTACCCCCGTGTGCCAACTGCCGTGTGGACTTGGGCCAGGGTGGAAGGAACAAAGATGGAAAGGTGTGGTTCTTGCCCTTGAGGAGCTCAAAGTCTGATGAGGAAGACCAGTCACTGAGTAAATGATTTCAGTTTCATGTGGCAAGTGTTGAGAAAGAAACGCACATTTTGGGGAGGGTTGTTGTGAGACCATGGAAGGGTGTTTGTTGGACTTGAGGTTTAGGAGATGAGTGGAGAGGCAGTGTCTGAGCTAAACCCTGTGCTAAAGCTTGGTAACGCTCTGACCAGAGGTCCCCCCTTGGTGACTATCCAAATCTCTGGTAGAGCTTTTCTCTGCTGGGCAACTGGGGTTCTGAACCCCTAGTCTAGGGTGGAGCCTGGGTGTCTGCATGACCCAAAAGTTCTGAGAGTGAACTTAATGCTGAGGCTTTCAGGTCTCAGAGCAGTGCTGCAAGAAGTCCAGGGGTGGGGTGCATCTAACAAACCCAGTCCTACTCCACTCCACTCCACTCCACTCCACTCCACGCTAATCACTCCCACCCCACCCCTGACAAGGCCCTAGGCTTTACCCCCATCCAGGAGAGCAGGAGAGACCAGTGGGAAGGAATAAGCTAGAGAGGAGAATGGAAGCATGGCTGGGGGTGAGGCTCAGCTGTGCTCAAAGGTTGTTTCTGCCTCTTGTTCAAGCTCCTCTGCCTGAGTATTTCCTGGGGCTGTGCCTTTGATAGCCCAGTGCACATTAGAATGTCAGTCTGACATCTGGTCACTCCTTGCTAAAGAGGGCACAGGGTACCTGAAGATACTTACTATTTATTGAGCATTTACTATTTCTACCAATTATGTTTAAATGCCACATTGCCTCACTTGATTCTCGCACAACGCTCATAATGAAGTAGGTGTTATTGCTGTTGTTGTCATTCCCACTTGAAAGATAAAGAAACTCAAACATGGAGTTTAAATGTCTGGTCCCAAGCCCCCAGCCTGTAGGTGGCAGAATCAGGATTCAAATCTGGATCAGACTGGCGCCCCCCACCATGTCCTTAGTCAACAGTTTTTAAGATTGGAAACTTGCTCCAAAGGCAAAGGATCCAAAAAGGGGTCAAGAATGCCAAGGACAAACTTTGTTCACTTTCCATTTTCCCCAATTAAACATGGACAAATAAAAGAAATTTGCAAAATATATTTGGGGCAGCCTGCAGCCACCAGGTTCCAGTTAATTGGAATATTGAGGGAAAGCAACTCTCTCTTTCTTTCTCAAGACTTTCTTTTGCAATCTAATCTCTTAAGAGTGTCAGACCTTTTTCCTCGTGAGCGACTTTTAGCAACATAAAATGTGTCTTAAGGTTATACAGATTTCTTCCGTGGGGCACATCACATCTATAATTTTTTTAATTAATTAATTTTAGTTCTGAGCCTTAGAGTAACTTTGGGCTCTAACTAAAATATGCACGTGTGGCAAATAGATCTTCATTTCTAAGGGGGATAGGAGAGATTTTAGAGCTCTTGCGGATTTGTATTGTGTTACTTTTCCATTTCTTTCCAAACGTATCTCCTCTGCCTTTTCCTTCCTCCCTGCTTCCAGGATGGATGATGGCCGGCTCTTAGACTACCTTATGCATCACGATGAGCTGATGGAAGAGAAAGTAGCTTTCTATATCCGAGACATCATAGAAGCTCTGCAGTATCTTCACAACTGCAGGGTGGCCCATTTGGACATCAAGGTAATAAGAAATAGCTACCCTTGCAGGGAGATGGCCTGTTCATCATTACCCTTGAGAGATGTACATTCTAATTCATTTCATTTCCTTAGATTAGGATCCTTAGGAATATTAAACAGAAACTGGGTTGTCACACAATTTGAGTGTGTTTCTCATGAATTAAGAGAACTCACCAGAGTCACAGTGACATCTGGGGTGAGAGAAGGTAGGGAAGCTTTTACCACTTCGTCTAACATTTTAGAAGGAAGCCAGTAAATGTCAGTTTTTTGACGGTGCTCCCAAAGAAGGCTCTGTTTTCCAAAATGAATAATTCATTCTTTTTTTCTGAATCAGTGCAGAAGTAAGGGGTGGTTGAGAAGACATGATTTTCAATGTCAAACAGCTTCTCTGAACTGCCACCCAAACTCCGAATTTAGTCTAGTTTGGAGCCCCCTGTGCACTTTGCATGGGCAATTTCTCATGCTCTATAGGCTTTTTCAAAGAATAGCAGAACCGTGTTTGAACCACCAGAGTCGTACTGGTAGTCAAGACAAGTCAGAGAGCTGAACTTGCCTTCTCTTCTCCCTCACGCCTGGGTCTCCTCAGCCGGAAAACCTGCTCATCGACCTTCGCATTCCAGTACCTCGAGTGAAGCTCATCGACCTGGAGGATGCCGTCCAGATCTCAGGCCACTTCCACATCCACCACCTGCTGGGGAACCCCGAGTTTGCTGCCCCAGAAGTGATCCAAGGCATCCCCGTCTCCCTGGGCACAGATATCTGGAGCATCGGGGTGCTGACATATGTCATGCTCAGTGGGGTGTCCCCCTTCTTGGATGAGAGTAAAGAGGAGACATGTATCAATGTGTGCAGGGTGGACTTCAGCTTCCCGCACGAATACTTCTGTGGTGTGAGCAATGCCGCCAGAGACTTCATCAATGTGATCCTACAGGAAGACTTTCGGAGGAGGCCCACGGCAGCCACCTGCCTGCAGCATCCCTGGCTGCAGCCCCACAATGGCAGCTACTCCAAGATCCCCCTGGACACCTCCCGCCTGGCGTGCTTCATAGAACGCCGCAAGCATCAGAACGACGTGCGGCCTATCCCCAATGTCAAGAGCTACATCGTCAACCGAGTAAACCAAGGGACATAGCCATCTCCTGGCCCTTGGGGTTTCACATGGAAGTGCAGTGTGAACCAAAGCAAGACTGAATGTCTGTAAATAATTGTTAGTTCACTCCATGCAGTTCTCTGGATCAAGCGATGTACCTCTTAAACCTCGTCAGTGGTTATTCAGGGTCTGGGCAGCCGTAAAATTACCCTAAATCCAGGGACATTTCAGAAGGTCATTTGGAAGAGGTAAAGATGCAAAGAGTCACCCAAAGCATTAAAGAGAGGGCCAAGGAGGACAAGAATATTAGCTGTTAGACAATTTTAATAGAGTGTTCCAAAATGAGTGGTTAACCGGGCAAACCCAAAGCTCACTGTAGTGAGTATAAAAGGTTTCTAACTCTGCTGAAATTTTAAGCAAAAAGTTCTATTTAACAGAGACATCATGTATGCCAACTATTCTGGTTTAGATTACTTAGATATAGTTTCTTAATAGGATACATATACACATACAGTAAAATATATCCCATTCAGGTTTCAGAGTTTTATAATATAGAGGTATATATGAAATCAATCATAAGTAACTTTGAGTGCTCCAGTTAAGACAGTAATTTATTTACCGAAGCATTACGTTGTTTTGACTAAGCACAATTAGATGACAAGTTTTTTAGAGCATTTTATAAATCTTGTATAGAAATCTTTTACCAGAACCCGTGCATTAAGAGAAAGCAATGTTACCCTTTTGCAGTCCGTGAATGAGAAGATTTTTCTCTCAGTCACAAGTATTTGATTAACATAGGTTCTGTATATGAAATGCTACCCCCAAATTCACTGGCAGCTCAGAGTTCATCTGGCAGGAAAGCCTGCCAGAAAAGAAGTCCAAATACAGTAAGAGTTCTGGGGTTATTTTTATGTCTACACTCGGTTTGAACTAGGTAATGAATATAACAGGTTCATACAAAAGGGCAAGTAGAAACCTTTCCTACAGTTCCTAAGAACAACGTAACGACACTTTCTGACTTCTTCTACAGCTGTAGAAGGCAGTCCTCAGAAAGTTGGCTTGCTTTATTTCTAACCCCTTCTGGAAGCTAAGGGGTGCTTACCAAAAGGAGGCAGCCATATAGGCCTTTTAAAGGCCTGGTCCCGAGTCCTTTTTGTTGAAGCCATGGAATAAAATCTGATATATCACTCTAACAGAGCATTGAGTTTCAACTGTGATTGCAATAGCTGTCACCACTCAGCCGCTGATATTTCCCTGGACCAAAAGGACTCATTGCACTTTGAGGCCAATGCTGCTTTCTGGCATGTATTCTCCACACACAGTGATTCTGAACTGCCCTTTCCCCTGCTAGTGGGGGGGGGAAAAAACTTCAACCTGGGCATTTCATGGTTGTTTTTCTTTCTTTGTTTTTGAGGAACAATTTTGGGTTTTTTGTGTTGGTACACGACCCACCCTTTGTTTTCTAGGATGTGTTTTAAAAGTTGCTATTATGCAAATAATATTTTAAAAATATAACTCAAGTGTTTATCCTCCAATCAGGTTTAATGGCATTGCTTCTCTCCTATGATAGGATTGAGAAAATTAAAATCGAGCTGCACAAAAGTGCAAGCAGAGAGTTTAAGAAGGATAAATAGAATTACAAATCTGTCTAAATGAAAAAGAATGGTGGAAATGAAGCCTGAACTTTAATATATTAAAACACTTATTCCCACAGCGGAAATAGAGAATTAAAAATACTCATCTGTCTTTTCCATTGGTCTCAGAGCCAACTTCGTCATCCACCCTCCACCTCATCCCATCCAAGATTATAGATTAATCAATTAGTAGAAAGTACAAGCAATAAGACTAGATAGCATTTCGTATTTTTAGGATTAACCAAATACGTGGAAACTGATTCCGACTGTTATTTGGTTCCTAGTTTCGAATGGCCCTGGGTCACCGAGGTGCCCTCCCTCAGACCCTGCCCTTGACCAACCCTCTCTAGTCTTCATTTAAACCTACATGTATATACAAATACTATCTGATATAATATTTTAAAATTTAAAACATATTTACTAAAAAACCTTTTAGTAAACATGTCTTCATTGTGAGATCTAGCCTAAAAGAAGAAAGCCTGGTCCCTAGGGCTAGTCACAGGATGGAGGGCAGGTGCTGAGGATTACAAATACCCATAAAATGTGGCTTGGCAAGGTCTGTTTCATCCACTGTGCACAGCAACTAAAGAACTCTCTGCCGAGTCCTTTTGAGTTTGTATGACCATGTAAGAGATGGGTTGAGTTTCTGCTGGAGAAGATTTGGGCCTTGGACAGTGGTGCACAGAGGGCACAGGAGAGCATTCATGAAATCATGTTGTGGGAAGGCAGCTGACAGAACGTTATAGCCAAAGGTTTTATATCAGCTTTTACATCAGAGTTGGGACAGCCCAGGTGTGGGGTTGCGTGAAATTTCCCCTCCCTGCAAGTACACATGCTGGGGAAGTGAGGAGACAGGACAAGCAGGACATAGAAATGAAAAGTAGGATGATTCTGTTAACTGGAGCCAAAGTACAATCATTAGAGTAGAATTCATTTAATAGAGGCCCCAAGAGAAAGGGTGTGTATTTTATATAGTTTGATAACGGAAGAATAACAGAGAGGTTCCCTGTCTGCAAAGCCCCTGCTCACTCCCCTGCTATCCCAAGTAAGAGAGCAGTCCTGGTTCAAGATTTCTCCACAGGGCGTTGGAAATAACAAGGAAGGCTTTAACAAGGAAGCCCAGAAGGTGGGGCTGGGAAACGTACTTGAGGTTGCGCTGTGGGCAACCATGGTGAGGGACAAAGGATTAGTAACCACTTTCTTGTACCTGTTTTAGCAGATATGACTTTCTGGTAGAGAGGGGAAGAAGAGAAAATGGTCCACTTCAACCGCAGTTCTTAAAATCAAAACTTAACTGGGAATTAGTGAAAGTGAGCTTCTAGTTGAAATGGGAAAAATTAATGTTGGTGAAAGTCCTAAGTTTCTTGCTTGTTGTTTTTCATTGCATAGAGTTTTGAGGTTTGTTTTGTAAGGGTGGGATGCAGAAAGAAGAAAAGATCAGGGACAACCCGTAATAATTTTTTAAAGATACCATGATTTACTGCATCTTCTACATTTGTTTCAGATTAAATAGATTTATATCCACTTACAGCTGAATGTGGGAAAATTTTTAAGAGAAAAATTGTAATGTGGAGGTGTCCTTCAGGACTCTCACAGCCATAAACACTCGTGGGTGAGTAGAGGAAGCAGAGGAAAAGCTGGCTTCACTGCTTTGTTGTTCACAAAGCCTTTATAAATAGTAGTGCCTTTCAGAGGGGAGGTGGGGAGATAAAGAAGTTCATTGTATTTAGACTGACTGATACTGCAGCATTTTTTTTCTTTATGTTAAAATATCTTTTAAATGAAAACATCTGAATATAGGGTGAGGCCAGGAATGCTTGAGTTTCAACCTCAGCTATTCCTGATTCGTCCTTTCTTACAGAAAGTCTTTGTTTTTTTCTGTCCCAAATGTCCCCATTGTTGAAATGGGATGGGGGGGGGGTGGAGAGGAGGGACTTTAATCTCATAGGAATGTTGGGAAAATAGCATAGTTGGGATGCCTAAAAAAAAACACTTTGATTTTTTTAAAGTGCTACACACTGCCAGTGCTAAGAATTTTATTGATAGTAACTTTGAACATTCCAGGTTTTCAATACTCATGTTTTAGGATACCATTTGCAAACTCGTAAGATTAAATTCTGTAATTTGATTTTAATTGGAAGTACCAGGTGCTCTTTGTCTAAATGTTACTTGGTCTTAGCCTGTAATTTCAATCATTTAAAAAGCATGTCTACAGAAAAAGGTTAGGAGACCTGATGGTCTTATGTGAATAAACTGTTTTCTCCAGTATTTCTGATGGCAGACACAGATTAGGGTGCCCTCCAAAGCAACTGCTGCTCTCTCTTCTCAAGCTATATGCTTGGGAAACATTGACAGAGAAGAACCCAAACAGCCACTTTCCTCAGTGGGAGGGCAGAAGTAAGAATAAAATATTGTCTGATATCACAACTCATTTCTTCAGAATCTCACTGGCATCCACCGTAAGAAGCAAATTACATGTACAGGTGTAGAAATGAATAGAACTGTTGGATTTTAGAGGGGAAACCTTGGATTTCTCTCTCCCTCTCTCTCTTTCTCTCTCTCTCTTTTTTAAGATACTTAAGAGTTTCTGGAGTAGCATATTTCCTTTCTTATAGTCTCCATGATTTAGTGCCCAGGAGTTAGTCATTCCTGTTTGCTTGCCTATGTGAAAGAGCATGGAAATTTAGATTTGTGAGAACATGAGGGAGCAAATACCTTATAAACTAGGTGGTGGTCATTTCTGTGTATTAACTAAAACTTGGTCCCACAAATTTGATAGAGGAGGAAATATTGCAAACATAAGGGGTCTCTGCAGTAGGGCAAAAGTGCAAACTCACCACTCCCCTGTTTGGTTTTGAGGAATGTGGGCTTTATTCCTTTTTCTCCCGTGTAGCATGTCTGTGGAGTCTGGGTTAGGCTAACACTGTCTGTGGGGTTCCAGTGGATTTATTCGCATTATGATTGTTCTTAACTATTTAAAGTCTAGGGGTCATTTGGAAATTAACAATTAAACCTGGGGCAGGTTTAGAAAAGATAAAGTTCATACATACTCCACTAAGAAAAGGGAAGCTACTGTGTTAATATTTATTTTCTAAAAACTATAAGGCTCTCAGTTGTTTCATTAATTCTAGAGGATTGGAAAGAGCTGAAATTTGTCCATAGCCCTAGACATTTTGATAGGAAATATTATTCATGTGAGAAATCTATATAGAAATAGAACACAGAAATATCATAGGCTGTATCTTCTATGAAAGGCATTTCTGCATTTTTCATATGTGTAGAAGTTAGAGGAGAGGAGAAATCAATTACTCTTAAGACAAATTTTCATCTTTAAGGGTCATTTTTGGGAAGCTTGAAATTAATACTCGTGAAAGCCTGAAATATAGGCTATTGTGTTTTGTCAGCCTGTTTGTTGGGAGATTCTAAAATGTGGTCAGATTTAGTTTTATTCAAATGATTGAGATTAATTGTTTATTCAGATGCCTGTTATTTCAGAGGGTGAGGATAGCTGAGAAAAAGGTGGGTAGTGGGAAAACAGTGCAAATAAAATTTAACAAGCTAATTTGCTAGCCCAGGGATAGCTAGCATTAAGAGTTCCATCAATGCCTGACTTCTATCAAGAGATGAATCCACATCGTGGAGTATTATGGGGACTGTTACCATGCTCTCAGAGACTGTGGTTATGAAGTTAACAAAACATATATCTCCTCTTACTAACTTAAGCCATATCTGTCATCTCTGTGTCTGATTTTTTTGACCCTGGTGCTTTTACTTCTGTTTCTGCCAAACTCCAGCCTGCTCTATGGGGAAGGTGAGTAAAACCAGTAGTTAGGACCAATGTGAAGACTGTGAAAAACACTAAACATACCCGTCAGAATGAGATCCTAGTCAGAAAACAGTAGTGATCAAAGTGCAAACTGTTGGAATATATGGATATATGTACATCTGTACATGTATATAGTGTATAATATGTATGTATATGTTATTGCTCATATGCAGAAATCTATCCAGTTGAAGACAGCCCAGGTCGGTCAGTTTTTCTACTGGAAAACCACTTAGAGCCATTCAAAACCATTAGGGCTGATGGGTGGAGTTAGGGTCTACTCATTTGGGAACTACTTGCTGTCCTTTAAAGTCCACAGAGCCAAGTGAACAAAGCCTGAAACATAATGGGGCCATCATTTAGGTTATCTGTTTACCTGGGGTCAGGAGTATCTTTATATTTGAATTATTAATAGTTGGTTTGCAAACTGCATTGGCACCTCTTGGTTTTGAGTGACCCATCCCCACCAAGTCTTTTGAGAGTTTGGAGTGGCTTCTCTGGCCCTTGAGATCAAGGGCCTTATCCATAAGTGGATAGGTTTCCCCATAGGGACCATTACACATATACATATAAGTACATACTTCCATCAGGCTTGTAACAATTGATTTAAAACCACTCCACAGTATTGATAAATAGCTCTATATTTTCAAGGTGCAGAAGACTTCCACAGCCTTAATTATTTCAGTGTCTTGCTGGTCTGCCTTAAGTGTATCTTCTGGGTTTTTGGTTGTCTTATTATTTTTAAATTTTTCTGCAGTTCATTTTGTATGCACACAATGTCGTTTTGTAAAGGTAGGTTGTAAATATTTTATTTGTAAGTCAAAATCACTCATGTGTAATGTTGTAAAGTGATGACCTTCTGTCTTGTTATTACTACAGTAAATGTTATAAGTCATGGATGAAACTTCAAAATGTACATCTCACAAGTTATGCATTCCTATAAATACACTATACTAAAGATATTATTTCTGGTGGTCTTTTTCTTTTCTTTCTAATTAAAACCATTGTTCAAAGGAAAGAGTAATTTTTTTTCTCTTTCCCAAATATATGAAAGCCTTTGACAAGATGAAAATATCACATTATTATTACAACACTTTTTGCCCAGCATTTTGGAAAGAAAGCAACAATTTTGCAGCCTGGAGAAGTATCCTAAGGCATTTCCCTATCCAAAAAAAAAAAAAAAAAGGAAAAAAGAAAAAAAGTCAAGTAAATCTCAGGTGTGTGTTGTTAACTTCAGCCTTGTGTTCCAAATGCCAACTTTCTTAGAAAATTGTCAGGCCTTCTGAGCTGGATCTCAGAAATTTGTGCTGCTGAATCATGGTCTGCTCTCAGGATCTGGATTAGCCTATACAGACATGAACAGGTCTGGGTGAGCCACCCAAGCGTAAGTGAGGCTAGCTAGAGTATTACAGATCAAGTGTTTTGATTAGCTTACTTTGCCAATAAGAATAAAACTGTTATAAACATTTGGCTTCTTTTTCATCAAAATTTTACTGTATTTATTTGAAATGAGAAACAACTCTCAAAAGCATGGGTTCTTCATACTGGCTGGTCAGCACAATCTCTTCAGAGAACATACAGACATTAGAAATATCGAAATATAGAAATGAAATCAGAATCACTTTAATGAGTAACCATCATGAGCCCTATGGTTTTAAGGGTTATTTCCCTTAAATGTGTGCCTTCTACACATAATGGGAATTCCCCCACATTAAGAGATTTATTTGTAAGGACCAAATACGCTTGCATTTTCAGATTGGCAAGATTATCCTCCTGGATAACCTTGATACGGAGCAATTTATCCTCCTCTTCTCCTCCCTCCCTTCCACATCTGCTGTACACTTACAACGCGCCAAGCAGCTGAGCTATTCCAACAGGAATTAACACAAGTCCTCCTCCAGGACACAGTTCCGACAGAAGAGGTAATAAACAATTACCTAAGCGCTTTATGGTCCCATGTACGAATTGCTATGACATTGTCATGTGCCAGATGCCATGAAGTTAACAAGAATTAAGACATATCCCTGTCTTCGAGAGCTTTCAGTCTATTTGGAGAAACCAGGGTCGAGGCAGGGATGGGTACGCGGAGGGAGGGAGGCGGGAATCATGGCTAACATTGGCGATTAACGACAGGCTCAGCCAGGAAGTAGATTAATTAAGGGGCCATTGCGCTACAAAGTGGGCAGGATTTACACAAACTCTCCAGAGAGCCTTGGCTTAATGACTCGGGAGTCAATCTAGGTATTCGGAACTTTGAACTCCAGCGACCCGATCCAGAGTCAGCCAGCAGAAGCACAAACGACTGCATCCACCTCGCTTCCACCACCAGACAGCCCGCGCTACTTTTAGATTGGCAGAGGTGCGCCCTGACCGCCGGAAGTCAGGGAGGAAGAGGCGGGGCTTTCTCGGGTGACGGTATCGGGGCGCCGCAGGCCTGGCGCGCTTTGGAGTTTAGAACGGGAGCGGGAGCGCGTGGCCATGGCAGCCCAAGAAGCGGATTTGGAGTCGTTGGTAACGGGTTTGTACGACGTGCAGGCTTTTAAATTTGGGAACTTCGTACTGAAGAGCGGGCTCTCTTCCCCCGTTTACATCGATCTGCGCGGCATCGTGTCTCGACCACGTCTTCTCAGTCAGGTGCCAGCCGGGGAAAGGGGAAGAACGGGGCTGGGTGGTCGGAATGGGGACCTGGAGGTGGAGAGGGTGAAGGAGTTGGACTGTGGATGAGAGCAAGAAAGCCGAACAGGCAGCCGACCCTACTTACTGTCGGCCTGGGGAGTCGATTTGAGAAGCCCAGAGGCCAGGCACTGTTAGGCTTTTGCGGAATGTTGATGCAAAATGAGCAAACCTTTCTTATTTTTTAAAGGAAAAGAGTTTTATTCGGACCCAAGTTAGCCGCTCTGTATACACAGTCTTCACAAAGAGAGAGCTCCAGGGCAGGAACATTTGGTGGTTTTTTCTTTTTTACATAAAGAGTTAGGAATTACCATCGCCAAAGGCATTTCAGAAAGTTACAGATTTTATCTTAGGTTTTTAGTGTGTAGAAGGTTGCATGACTTTAATCTTATAGGAACCTAGGAACCAGGGAGGTTTGTAAGCTTTTTTACCCCCCCCCCCCTCATGAAGCAGATGTACAAGGTGTGCTTTGGGCAGAAATAGAGCCCATGTGGTGAGGATTTGCTTCCCTGGGAGCCCAGAAGCAGGGCCTACAAACAGGAAAAATTGTTTCCTTTATTTTATCAGGATGTAGAATGCAGCCTGCTCCTTGACACGCTTGCTTTGACACGTGCTTTGCAAGAGAGTCAGGAAGCCCAATTTGGGGCACTGTCCATATGTAGCCCTGAGAAAACTAGATGTGGGGATAGAGGAAAAGATGGGTGGGGGAAGAATTTTTGGAAGGGCTTAAATATTTGGAAGGACTGTTGCTTAGAAAGGAGGATTTGATTTTGCACTTTGTGGCCAGGAGGGAGAATGAAGGCCAAAGGATGGCGTTTCGTGGAAGCACTTTTTTGGTCAGTATAAGGAAAAACTGTACAAATTAGAGGTTTCTAGCACAGTGCTTCTCAATCTCTGAGTATATTTGAATCACCTGGGAATTTTGTTAAACTGTGTAATCTGATTCAGTAGCTCTAAGGCAGGGCCTAAGGTTATGTCTTTCAAACAAGCTGTCGGCCAAAGCTACTGACCACACTGAGTAGAAGGGTTTGAATGTCCTGTCCGTTAGAGTTGCTACCAGCCTCATCTGAATACTGAACATTACGAATTTTAAAGTTGAAATAGTCACATGTGGCTAGTGTCCCATTGGACAGTGCAGATGTAGAACATTTCCGTCCTCACGGCAGTTCAGTCAAGAAGACACACATATTTCCTCCACTGCCTAAGGGTTTATTCTCATCCTTTGGGAACCCTATTTTGTGAGGTTATTTATTATACAAAGGATTGAAGCACTAGTTCAAGTGGGTTGGTCTATTCTCACCATCCAGAATCATACTGTGGTACATCTGTCTCAGTCCTGAGAAGGTAAATGACTAGGGAATCTTCTAATGAAAATTTGGCTTAGGTTTTATCAAGTCAATTAGTTGATGACTAAAAATTGCTTTTAGATACTAGATCTTAGTGTGCGTGTGTGATTTTTGGTAGTTAACTCAGGAATTGAAAACGTTGAGAAACCTGGCTGTAATGGAACTCCTTTCGTATCTACTTATTTATGCGAACAGTATGTCTCAATATTTATACCCCCCAAAAACCCGATTGAATTTACACTGAACTCTGACTTCCTGGTTGTAATACTTAGCATAAGTAAATACATAAACAGATGAGGGGGTACCATTCCTCTCACTAAGAGAAGTATTTCCAAAATAATTCATTCTTCTGCTTCTATCAAAATTTGCAAATTTTTATGTTTTAATTAATTTCATGTTTGTAGTAATTGTAATAATACATAACAGTTTTCAACACTTAAGAGATTTATGGTCATAGGAATTGTTTTAATTTACAGTTTTAAATTTGAATTTCTATACATTTTTGTCATGGAGAAATATGATAGAGTGATCACTAAAAGTTTTCCAAGTATAAACTTAATTACATTAGAATAAAATTCTGTGCATAGTGGAATGAAAAGGAGTTCCAAAAATGTAAAATTTTCCACCTTTCTTACTGCAGCATTTTCATATTTTTTAAAAAGATGTTCAGTATCAAATCACTACAGCATTTGCATCCTATTGTGTTCACTTTTAAAAGAGTGACATAACAGTTCTAGGAAAATGTAATTTTTTAGTACTCTAGAAATTATATCTTTTGCAACTTAAAAATATTCACGGAATTTTCAAATCTTTAGAAGTATAGGTGCAAAAAATTTTGAAGACCTGATCTAGTTCACTAAGCAATTCGTGAGTGATTGTTTGCTTTCCTTTTTTTAAAAAATAAGGTGGATGAGAGTGTGCATTCTAGCATTAAAATGCGATGATTTATGTGGCAAAGGATATTATAGTACTTCACACAATAGGCACTGTACTTATGAAACTTTTTCTTTTTTTAACATTTTGGTATGTAAGCTTCCTGGTTTTTTTTTTTTTTTTTTTTTTTTTTTTCAGTATTATTGACTATAAACTCTATGCTGTTCATTACATCTCTGTGACTTATTTATAACTGGAAGTTTTTATCATTTAATCCCCTTCATGTATTTCACCCGCTCCCCCCAACCCCTCCCAACTAATAACTGATAGTTACTTAGTTTGTTATCTGTGTCAATAATTGTTTGTTTTGTTTATTCATTTTGTTTTTTAGATTCCACATGTAGATGAAATCATATGGTATTGCTCTCTCTGTCTTGTTTAACTTAGCATAGTAAATACCGTCTAGGTCCATCCATGTTGTTGTAAATGGCAAGATTTCATTCTTTTTTTATGGTTGAACGATATTCCATTGTGTATATGTGTGTATTGTATATATATGTGTGTGTATACACATACACCACATCTTTATCCATTTATCTACTGATGGACACGAAGGCTGCTTCCACATCTTGGCTATTGTAAGTAATGCTGCGGTGAACATAGGGGTGCATGTATCTCTTCGAATTGAAGTTTTTGTTTTCTTCACATAATTACCTAAAAGCGGAATTGCTGGATCATATGATACTTCTATTTTTAATTTTTTAAGAATCCCCATACAGTTTTCCATACCGCCTGTACCATATCCTTAAGGACACTTGTTATTTCTTGTGTTTTTGATAACAGCCAACCTGACATGTATGAGGTGATACTTCATTGTAGTTTTCATTTGCCTTTCCCTCTTTTCATGTACCTGTTGGCCATCTGTATGTTTTTGGAAAAATGTCTTTTCAAGTTTGTGCCTCTTTAAAAAATGTTTTTATATTGTGTAAGTTCTTTATATATTTTGGACATTAACCCCATATTGGATATATGATTTGCAAATATCTTCTCACACTAAGTAGATTGCCTTTTCATTTTGTTGATAATTTCCTTCACTGCACAAAAGCTTTTTAGCTTGATGTAGTCCCATTTGCTTATTTTAGCTTTTCTCGGCCTTGGCCTGAGGAGGCTGGTCCGATTACTAGGGGCACCTGGGTGGCTCCGTTGCTTAAGTATCTGATTCTTGATATCTGCTCAGGTCATTATCTTGGGCTCTGCGCTTACAGTGCGGAGCCTGCTTGGGATTCTCTCTCTCTCTCTCTCTCTCTCTCTCTGTCTCTCTCTCTCTGTCTCTCTCTCTCTGTCTCTCTCTCTCTCTCTGTCTCTCTCTCTCTCTCTGTCTCTCTCTCTCTGTCTCTCTCCGTCTCTCTCCGTCCCTCTCTCCCTCTCTCCCTCTCCCCCCTCTTCCTCCCTCTCCCTCCCTGCTTCTCCCTCTGCCTCTCCCTCTGCCTCTCCCTCTCCCTCCATCTCCCTCTGCCTTCCTGTGTCTGCCCCTTTCCTGCTCACTCTCTCCCAAAATAAACAAACATTAAAATACATTAGTAAGGCCAGTGTTAAAGAGCTTAATTGATTTTGAAGTGTAATTGACATACATTATATTAGTTTCAGGTGTTACAGTTCAGGTGTTATATTAGTTCAGTATATTAGTTTCAGGTGGATATTTGCATGTATTGTTAAATGATCACAGTAAGCCTAATTAGTGTCTTTCACCACACATAATTTTATTCCTAATTGAAGTTGAAATATTAGATTAGTATCAGGTAAACAACATACTGATTCCACATTTAAATACATTATGAATAGCTTACCATGGTAAGTGTAGTTACCAACTGTTGCCTTACAAAATTAATGAAATATCATTTATTATATTCTCTATGCTGCACTTTACACCCCCATGACTTATTTATGTTCTAACTGGAAGTTTGTATCACTTAATTCCCTTCACCTGTTTTTCCCATAGCCCTATCCCCTTCTCTGCAACCAACAGTTCACATTCTATATTTATGAGTCTGTTTTGTTTTGCTTTTTAGATTCCATATATAAGTGAAATCATATGGGTTTTGTCTTTCTCTGTCTAGCTTCACTTTGCATAACACACTCTAGGTCCATCCATGTTATCACAGATGGCAAGATTTCATTCTTTTTTTTAGGGCTGAGTAATACTCTGTTGTGCATATATACAACATCTCTATCCATCTATCAGTGGACACTTAGGTTGCTTCTATATCTTATCTATTGTAAACAATGTTGGGGTGCATTTTCTTTTCAAATTAGTGTTTTCATTTTCTTCAGGTAAATACCCAGAAGTGGAATTACTGGATTGTATAGCATTTCTGTTTATAATTTTTTGATGAACTTCCATACTGTTTTCCGAGTGGTTGCCGCAGTTTACATTCCTACCAACATTGCATTGCACAGCATTGCACGACATTGCACGAGGGTTCCCTTTTTCTCCCCATTGTCTCCAGCTGCTGTTTTTTGTCTCTTTGATAGAGGCATTCTGACAGGTGTGAGGTGATCTTCTCATTGTGGTTTTGATTTGTATTTCCTTGATTAATGATGTTGAGGATCTTTTCACTTGGCCTATCAGCCATCTGTATGTCTTCCTTGAAGAAAGGTGTATTTGGGTCCCCTGCCCATTTTCTAATTGGATTGTTTGTTTTGTTGGTGTTGTGTTATAGGAGTTCTTTATACAGTTTGGATATTAACCCTTTATTGGATATATCACTTGCAGTTATCCTCTCTGATCAGTAGGTTTCCTTTTTGCTTTGTTGGTTTTCTTTGCTGTGCAAAAAGCTTTTTATTTAATGTATTCCCAATTGTTTATTTTTGTTTTTGTTGCCTTTGCCTGAAGAGACCGATCAAAAAAATATTGCATAAAAATTAAATCTTTAAAAAGAAAAAAAGGAGGGGGGTCCTGGCTTGCTCATTCCATAGAGCATGTGACTCTTGATCTTGAGTTTGAGCCCCATGTTGGGTGTACAAATTGCTTAAAATCTTAAAAAAAAAAAAAGACATTGCTAAAACTCTTGTCCAAGAGCTTATTGCCACTGTTTTGTTTTAGGAGTTTTATGGTTTCAGGTCTTACATTTAGGTCTTTAATTCATTTTGAGTTTATGTATGGTGTGAGAAAGCAGTCTAGTTTAGTTCTTTTGCCTGTAGCTGTCCAGTTTTCCCAACAGCATATATTGAAAAGACTGTCTCTTCTTTCCTCCTTTGTTGTAGATTAATTTATTCCTCCTTTGTTGTAGATTAATTGATCATATATGAGTGGGTTTATTTCCAGGCTCTCAGTTCCACTGATCTGTGTATCCACTTTTGGGCCAGTACCTTACTGTTTTGGTTACTTTAGCTTTGTAGGATAGTTTGAAGTCTGGGATTGTGATGTCTCTAGCTTTGTTCTCCTTTCTCAAGATTTCTCTGGCTATGTGGGAGTCTTTTGTGGTTCCATACATATTTTAGGATTATTTATTCTAGTTCTGTGAAAAATGCTGTTGGGATTTTGGTAGCGATTTCACTGAATCTACAGTTCCCTTTGAGGAGTATGGACCTTTTAGTAAGAATTAATATTGCTAATCCATGAACATAATATATCTTTTCATTTATTTGTGTCATCTTCAATTTCTTTTCATCAGTCTTACGGTTCAGTGTACACCTTTCACCTTCTTGGTTAAATTTATTCCTAGGTATTTAATTCTTTTTGATGCGATTGTAAGTGGGATTGTTTTCTTGATTTCTCTTGTGTATAGAAACACCACAGCTATCTATATATTGCTTTTGTATCCTTCAACTTTACTGAATTCACTTATTCTAATAGTTTTTTTGGTGGAATCCTTAGGTTTTTTTCCTTTTTTAAAAATTTTTAGTTGAAGTATGGTTGACATATTAGTTTCGGGTATACAGCATAGTGATTTGACAGTTATATGCATTGTGAAATGTACACCACAGTAAGTGTAGTTACCATCTGTCACTGCACAAAGTTCTTATGATATTATTCATTATATTCTCTGTGCTGTACTTTTCTTCCCAGTGACATTTATTTTAAACCCTCAATTCCCTTCAGCTATTTCTCCTACCCCCTCACCCCACTCTGCTCTGGTAACCACCAGTTATCTATATTTATGAGTCTTTTTCTTTTCTTTTTTTTTTTAATTGAAATATAGTTGTCACACAACTATAATTTCAGGTGTACACCACAGTGATTGAACAACTCTACTTTCTGCTGTGCTCACCACAAGTGTAGCTACCATCTGTCACTGTTCCCTACCTGTACCTTTAATTCCCATAATTTATTTCAGTCCATAACTGGAAACCTGTATTTCCCACCCCGCCCTTCACCCACTTTGCTCATCTCTCCGCCCTCCTCCCCTCTGGCAACAACCAGTTCCTTCTCTGTTTTTGTGGGTCTGTTTCTGCTTTTTTGTTCTTTTATTTTTTACATTCCACATATAAGTGAAATCCTATGGTATTTGTCTTTGACTTCATTTAGCATCATACCTTCTAGGTCCATCTGTATTATCATGAATGGCAAGATTTTATTCTTTTTTTATGTCTGAGTAATATTCCATGTGTATACCAAATCTTTATCCATTCATCTATTGATGGACACTTGGGCTGCTTCCATATCTTGGCTATTGTAAATAATGCTGCTGTAAATATAAGGATGCATATATCTTTTCAAATTAGCGTTTTGGTGTTTTTTTTTTTTAATACTCCAAAGTGAAATTGCTAGATCATATGGTAGTTTGTTTTTAATTTTTTGAGGAATGTCCATACTGTTTTCCATAGTGTTTGTACCAGTTTACGTTCCCACCACCAGGACATAAGGGTTCCCTTTTCTTCACATCCTTGCTGACACTTTTTATTCTTGTCCTTTTGGTGACAAGCCATTCTAACAGGTGTGAAGTGTACCTCACTGTGGTTTGGATTTGCGTTTCCTTGTGGCTTAGTAATGTTGAGCATCTTTTCATGTATGAGTTGGCCATTTGTGTTCTCTAGAGAGAAGTGTGTTTGAGTCCTCTGCCCGTGTTTTAATTGGATTGATTGTTTTTTGCTATTGAGGTATGTGATTTCTTTATATATTTTGGATATTAGCCCCATAGCAGATAAATGATCTGCAAATACTTTCTCCCATCTAGTAGGTTCTTCATTTTGTTGGTGGTTTCCTTTGCTGTGCAGAAGCTTTTTAGTTAGATGTAGTCCCACTTGTTTACTTTTGCTTTTGTTGCCTTTGCTTTTGGTGTCAAATCCAAAAAATCATTGCCAAGACCTATGTCAGGGAACTTACTGCCCATTTTTTTCTAGGAGTTTTTATGGTTTCAGGTCTTACATTCAAGTCTAATCCATTTTGTGTTATTTTTGTGTATGGTGTAAGATAGTGGTCCAGTTTCATTCTTTTGCGTGTGGCTGTCCAGCTTTCCCGACACCATTTTTTGAAGAGATTGTCCTTTTCCCATTGTATATTCTTGGCTCCTTTGCCATAAATTAATTGACCACATTTATTTCTGGGCTCTGTTCTGTTCCATTGATCTATGTGTCTGTTTTTATGCCAGTACCACATTCTTTATTACCCTAGCAGCTTTGTAGTATAGTCTGAAGTCAGGGAGTATGATGTTTTCAGCTTCATCTTTCTTAAGATTGCTTTGATTGTTTGGTGCTTTGGGGCTTCCATTCACATTTTAGTATCGTTCTATTTCTATAAAAAATGCCATTGGAATTTTAATAGGGATTGCATTATATCTGCTTTGGGTAGTATGGACATTGACAATTCATAAGTAAGGAATACTATTGCATTTATTTCTGTCTTCACTTTCTTGCACCACTGTCTTACAGTTTTCAGTTTACAGGTCTTTGATCTTGGTTAAATTTATTCCTGGGTATTTGATTCTTTTTGATGCAAATTAAACAGTATTGTTCTCTTAATTTCTTCTATGAAACTTTTCACTGAAGACTTCTTTCAGGCAGAAAATGTAGCTAGCAGGTTATAGAAAGGTTTAGATAATCAACTCATAATGGATTACTAAGGGAAACTGGGAGGACTGGGAACCCTTCTTGGTCTTTGGGGTCAACATCATAGCCTTCCCTAACACATACCATATTGCCCTCAGAGTAGACCCTGAGTCGTCTAGACAAGTGGGTTCATTCTTGTGTTTTCATATTTGTAAACTGGGATTTATAGAAAGGGTACCATTTAACAAAAAGGCATACATATTTTTCTGATCAAGTTTGAGGATATCCCCTATGGGGTTATTACTGTCTTTAATGTTCTGTTAACATGATTTATATACTATTCAAGATAACAATAATATATAGTTTGTGTTCATTTTCTTACAGGTTGCAGAAATTTTATTCCAAACTGCCCAAAATGCGGGAATCAATTTTGACACTGTGTGTGGAGTACCTTATACAGCTTTACCATTGGCTACAGTTATCTGTTCAACCAACCAAATTCCAATGCTTATTAGAAGGAAAGAATCAAAGGATTATGGTAAAATAAAAGTAGTATAAACTTTAAGTTGATATGTAACCTGATAATAGAATTTTTTCATCTTCTGGGCACTGATGTTTTACCAAAGTCACCTTGAATATTCTCCATATGAAGGTCCTTGAGAATTGGTTAGCTATTACTGTAAATCACCTTCCTTTCCTTTAGATTCTAGGGGTGAAATGTTTTGTATTGACTTAACAATTTAAAAAAAAAAAAATGCTTGTTTTGCCCCACATGTATGAAACCCAGCATTTTTAACCAGTCCTTCCCTTACCAGCAGAATGTTCTAAGAGATTGTACTTTCCTAATATGTTTGTTTATAATTTAAACTGCATAAAGAGAAATGCCACATAAAATTCTCTAAATGAAGATATTTTTTTCATGAGTCCTTGGCAGGAGGTTATCAGGTGTGTGTTTTATACATATGAGCTTGCTTTAAAAACAAAACAATCTAGGGATGCCTGGCTGGCTCATTTGGGAGAGCATGAGACTCCTGATCTTGTGGTCTTGAGTTTGAGCCCCATGTTGGGTATAGAGATTACCAAAGAAAATAAATCAATCTAAAAATATTGGAACTGACTTCATATTTTTTCTTATTTGATGACATTAAGGAATTAATAGGTCTTTTTGTTTTATGTTGGTGTGATAGTGTCTTTAATAGAGTCCTTACCTTTTACAAGCTGCGTTTTAAAATTTTTTATGATGAAAATCATATGATATCTGGAGTTTGCTTCTAAAAATTGTGGAGGGAGGGAAGGGGGGGTGGGGATGTAGCTGAAACAAGATTGACCATGAGTTAAGTGGCGAAGTATTTATGGGTGTTTGTTATACTTTTTTTCTAGTATTGTTTGAAATTCTCCATTTAAAAAAGCCTGTCTGTACGAGTCCTGCCCATTAGGAAACTGTTGTTTGTCTTTATTATGTTTTTAAAAATATTTCTTAGGATAAAATCAGCAATTGTTAAATATGTATATAAGTATCATAGGCTTATGTACTAGTCTAAGCTGATTCAGTTCAACTTGCTCTTTCAAGGGGAGGAAAGGAATGGGGAAGGGCAAGGACGGTACCTTTGATAAAGCTCAAACATTGGGCAAATTGCTCACCAATTCTTAGGTTTCAAAGTAAGACAAATTTGGTAGTGGAAACTATAAAATGAGTCTATAAAGTCTATAGCCTTAGATACTTAACATTTTGTAGATTATCTGAAAGTAGTCTATAGTAGGGGTTGGAGTGGGGAAGTACATTCACTCACATTGCATTGTATATTCGTAAAGTTGTAGTGATCTAAATGGTTGCTGAATATTTTTTTTCCTGAATTTATTTCCCAAAAGGCTAGTTAGTTGATCTTGAATAATGAACTTGTTTGTTGATGGAAGAAAAAGGAACGATTTCATTGATGGTACTGGGTTATTGTTTCATAACTTCTTGGTCTAGGTAGGTTATCTTGCATTAAGAAACCCCATATTTGAAATTTTGATCATGAACATGTTAAGTGGTGTTCTATTTACACTATAAAGTAATTTGCTAGTTTTACTGAAAATATTCTATATATGTAACTTTGGCAATTTTCAGATACAGGGACACTGAACAAAATGGTGTCATGGCTCATTGAAGGTTTGTCAGGAATAAAGTTAAAGTAGCTCTGAAGTAGATTATCAGAAAATAAGATTTAGATCATCCACCTCTTCGTAAATACATGCCAAATTTATAATGTAAGATACGTCTTGAGTTGGCTGAAATATATAATTTTAAATTGAAATAATTGTTTTTTTTTTTCCTAGGTACTAAGCGTCTTGTAGAAGGGGCTGTTAATCCAGGAGAAACCTGTTTGATCATTGAAGATGTCGTTACCAGTGGATCTAGTGTTCTGGAAACTGTTGAGGTTCTTCAGAAGGAGGGTTTGAAGGTCACCGATGCCATAGTGCTGCTGGACAGAGAGCAAGGAGGCAAAGACAAGTTGCAGGCACATGGGATCCATCTTCACTCAGTGTGTACATTGTCCAAAATGCTGGAGATTCTCGAGCGACAGAAAAAAATTGATGCTGAGATGGTCGAGAGAGTGAAGAGATTTATTCAGGAGAATGTTTTTGTAGCAGCTAGTCATAATGGTTCTCTCTGTTCTGTAAACAAAGCTCCCGCTCCCGGAGAACTCAGCTTTGGTGCACGTGCAGAGCTGCCCAGGGTCCACCCAGTTGCAGCGAAGCTTCTCAAGCTTATGCAAAAGAAAGAGACTAATCTGTGTCTGTCTGCAGATATTTCAGAGTCTAGAGAGCTGTTGCAGCTAGCTGATGCTTTAGGACCCAGCATCTGCATGCTCAAGACTCATGTAGATATTTTGAATGATTTTACTCTGGATGTGATGAAGGAGTTAACAACTCTGGCAAAACGCCACGAGTTCTTAATATTTGAAGACCGGAAGTTTGCAGATATAGGAAATACAGTAAAAAAACAGTATGAAGGTAAGTATTATTTAGGAATCTACAAAAATACAAATTTAGCTCCAACTGTCTGAAGAACTAAAGGAAATGCACTGGCTCACATCACAGAGTCCGGCCATAGAACAGTCTGTTAAGCGTGGTTAGATCTAGGAGCTCAAGTGCAAGTCTTTGGACTTGCCTTCTTGCCATTTTTTAGCTCTGCTTTCTTCTCTCTTGACTTCTTTCTCAGGTAGACAACACTCCTCATTCCTACCCCAAAGTAATCACTCAGGCCTGGGTTATAGAATACCTTTATTAGCTTGGTAATATTTGCCCCACTTCTGGTGATGTGAGGTTGTTAACTATAAATTTTTTGAACCAAAGTGTGGTCAAAGGTAGTTTCCCCATAGAAGATGGGTGTGCTGATGCCAGAAGAAGGGGCTGCAGGTCCTAGGCAGACAAAAATGATAGATGTTGGCCCTGGCAGAACACACCTAGTTCTAAATATTTGAAAAATGAAAATTGCAGGTATAGGAAACAATGAAATAGAAGTGTAAAGTTTTAACATTTGCCTCTGGCCAAAAAAAGATCTGTTGGTGTGCTTTTTTGGTTGTTAAATAGGAACTCAAAGCCAGGTATATTGGTTGAGAAAGAAAAACTATTTCTACCCATTATTTTATGCAAGTTTCTGTCATTGTATATGACAGCTTTTTTTTGCTTAAATAATAGCATAAAATGTCTATTAAAAGGTTAATGCTTATCAGCATCTTTAGAGATAACAGTTTTCCTTAAAGTAATAACATGTATGTGCTTAAGCTGTTTCTTCAGGATAGATTTATGTATGACTTTCTTCCTGTGCTTTAAGGTGTTCTACTGGGACGCCTGGGTGGCCCAGTCGGTTTAGCGTCCAAGTGTCCGACCTCAGCTCAGGTTATGATCTCCCGGTTCATGGGTTTGAGCCCTGCATCGGGCTGTGTGCTGACAGCTCAGAGCCTGGAGCCTGCTTTGGATTCTGTGTCTCCCTCTCTCTCTGCCCCTTCCCCACTCACACTCAGTGTGTCTCTCTCAAAAATAATAAACATTGAAAAAATTTAAAAGGGTGCCTGGGTGGCTCAGTGGGTTAAGTCTGACTGTTGATTTCACCTCAGGTCATGAGCTCAGTATTTGTGGTTGAGCCACACATCGGGCTCTCTGCTGACAGTGTGGAGCCTGCTTGGGATTCTTACTCTCCCTCTTAACCCCTCCCCACTTGTGCGCTTGTGTGCACATGCTCGCTCGCGCTCTCTCGCTCTCTGCCTCGTACATGTGTGAAATAGATAAACTTAAAAAAAAAAAGATATTCTATCATCACATTGCTTAGTTTTGACTAATGTAAGAGTTATACAAACTACACGTTTACATACTGTTTTTTCAGAAATCAATTAGGGGTATTGCTGTCAGTTTTTAAAATGAATACAATTGCCTGCTGAAATTAAGAGACCTAAGGAACAAGTAGAACTTTTGAGAGATAGTAAAGTTGCTGAGAGATTCCTGCAGAATGAAAATTTGTCATCTTCAGGGGAATTTCAGAATGTTGGTATCTTTGGCCTCAAATGCCCATCTTCACTGGAGTCCCATTTCTTTTTTCTTTTTAAGTTTATTTAGTGTGTGTGTGTGTGTGTGTGTGTGAGTGTGAGTGAGAGAGAGAGAGAGAGAGAGAGAGAGAGAGAGAGAGAAAGCGAGTGGGGGAGGGGCATACAATCCTAGGCAAGGTCTGCTCTGCCAGCACTGAGCTCAACGCAGGGGTCTATCTCACGAACCATGAGATCATGACCTGAGCCAAAATCACGCATTGGACGCTTAACTGTCTGAGCTGCCCAGGTGCCCCTGGAGTCCCATTTCTAATTACATAGGTTTTATTGGTGGTCAGAAGTCAGCCTGCAAGAAAAACCAGTCTTAATCAGTGTTATTGATAAACTAAGTGCAGAAATTGTAAGACATTTTTCTCATTATGATCTTTTAGCCAGCTACCAGGTGAATAGTTTTTCATAGATGGAACCATAGGTCCACTGATGAGCACTAAAATTTTTGAAGTGCTTCACTATGACATTAGCATGTTACTTTGAGATTATTTCTTACTGTAGTTGGTTGGGCAATAAGTTAGTGGTTTTTATTTGAAAACTTACTTTTTTTCTTTTTTCTTTTTTTTAACCTTCTTAGGTGGTATCTTTAAAATAGCTTCTTGGGCAGATCTGGTCAATGCTCACGTGGTGCCTGGTTCGGGGGTCGTGAGAGGCCTGAGAGAAGTAGGCCTGCCTTTGCACCGGGGGTGCCTGCTCATTGCAGAAATGAGCTCTGCTGGCTCCTTGGCTACAGGCAACTACACAACAGCAGCGGTAAGTGACAAAATGGCTGGGGTGACAGGGGGCCCAGGCTGTTGTGCTAGAAGTTACAGGGGAAGAAAACATCTGACATTTAAGATTTATGGAACCTCTGCCAAATTAAAAAAGAAAAAAAATCAAGTGTTGTTAGGGTGACAGTAATGCTAGGTGGCTAGAGTTTCCTGATAATAGCATTTTCTATCTTGTAGTGGACATTTAAGAGATATAAACACTGAAATATAAATATTTGGTTAAATATCTACCTATTCTTACTTGGTCTTTAAGATACAGTTGGTTTTTTTTTTTTTTTTCATTTTGCCATGAGTTGAAGTTGAAGGGCTTCTTGCCAGACTTGCAGTTTCTCAGAATCCCCTAAGTCCCACAGGGATGCATATTCTCATGACAGCAGCCCAGATGAAGTACTTTTATCTTTTTCAGGCTTTGCTATTGATTGGTTTTGGGTGGGAAAGCTGTAAATTAGAGTTCAGACATACTGTTTACTCCAGTAACTACCCCATTTTTGAAAGTTCTTATAACACTACATGTTAATACCCAACCCCTACACCTACACACCAGAATGAAATTGAATGGATAATTATTTAGTTAAAAAGTTTCTTTACAGGGGCACCTGGGTAGCTCAGTCAGTTAAGTGTCTGGCTTTGGCTCAGATCACGATCTCCCATTCCTTGAGTTCGAGTCCCGCGTCAGGCTCTGTGCTGACAGCTTAGAGCCTGGAGCCTGCTTCAGATTCTGCATGTCCCTCTCTCTCTGTTTCTCCCTGCTTGTGCTCCGTCTCTCTCTCTCTCTCTCAAAAAATAAGTAATCATTAAAAAAAACAAACTTCCTTTATAGATATGTTAAAGACTATTACTTTTAAAAGTAATAAAATTTTAGTAAAATGTTAATTTTTAAGCGGGAATTTATTATATTATTTCAAAGACTGGAACTCTGAAGAAATCACATGGCCCTCGGGCCAGGTTTTAACCTCACCCCTATATTGAACATAAATGTGATTTCCCAGATCTCATAGCGGAGGGTCCATGAATCAGTTCTAATATTTGGCACTGGGGTTCTGGGTCTGCCTCAAGTACAAGACATGGCTTGATGGGTGAGAATACTTGGTGGCACGAATGGAACAGTATGAGCCTCATGGAAGAGCCTTCTATAAATGTGAGGAAATGCTATAGAAATTGTGGAGACCAGTTATTGGCAAACGTAGATGAGATTTCTTTAGCCCTTGACAATATGATAGGTATCTGGATATGGAGTAGTACCCTGTGTGGGTAGGAGTTAGTCTTCAATTTGGTTTCGTATCATCATAAATGTATTCTAGAGTACTTTCCACATACCCTTTTTAGAAGTAGGTGGGTTCTCAAGCATGATCATGCAGCATCTCAATTTTAGATGCACATGGTATAGGATTCTATAATGTTTTTAAGGTATGATTAATTGGGAGAAAGGGTTATCTCAGGGTCTTATTAGATAAAATATATAGAGTCATAAATTGTTTTAGATATAATGAGTTTAATATCAGGTGAGATAAGACATATATAAAGTAGAAGTTTCTTATTAGTTAATAGAATCAAGTTTTTACTTGTAGAGCTGTTACTCTGTGTAATTAACTACTTTCTTGTAATCTATATTACGTTCCTTATAGGTTAAAATGGCTGAAGAGCATTCTGAGTTTGTGGTTGGTTTTATCTCTGGCTCCCGAGTAAGCATGAAACCAGAATTTCTTCACTTGACTCCAGGAGTTCAGTTAGAAGCAGGAGGTAAATCTGTTTATTGGTCACGGTTTTTCCAAAATGCTTCTTTACTCACAATAAAATTTTGTTATTACAAAGTTACTAAAGAGAAAGCTTGTTCGCCCAGAACAGTAACGAATGAGCCCTTTGGCTTGGTAATCCTGACCTAGATGTGCAAAATAACTTGCGGGCTAATTTTAGGGTGAAAGTTTAGAGTTACTTTTTGTTGAAATATGCCTAGAAACTGATAATTTTAGTTTAGTCTATCCCAACTAATGTTCTGAATATGCTGCCATAAAAGGTATTCTATGATCAAGGAAGAATGCTCTAAGCTAACAAAATCCAACATTTATTTCTTTGTTAGAGGACCTTGCAGAACTGTTGACATGTTAATGCGTATTGTGCCTTCTGAGTGTGGAGATAGGTGGTTCTTTCACGTCTCCCAAACATAAAACACTTTTAGCAGTCTGAGAAAAATAGTTATAGTGGAAAAACAGGACAAACACAGTCTGTAGTGAAGGGAGTGATCTGGGTTATAAAAATATGCATTTTTAAATGTCCTGTGGGACTCAGTAAAATGGCTTTGGTTTCGAATGGGGAAGAAATGATGACCTAGAAACATTTTTCCCGAATTGATTTTTGTCCAAGAAAGATTGCTTATCACAGGTAGGGGAGTTCATTCTATCCCGTTTTCTCTCTCTTTCCTTCTTTATAGGTTAGGCTTAAGAAGTTGGAGTTGGAAACTATGAAATACAGTAGGGTTCTTCTTAGTTAGCAAAACTATTTAAAATGACAACAGCTGTGCTTGTCTCCCCTCAGTGCAATTTGTCAGGTGTTCAAAAGGTACCTGTGAAAATATTGTGAGCAAAGTAGGTTTTGTATTAGTCATTCTTGTATATATCATGCTCATCTTTCCAATGCACCCTGCATTCCCCAGTCTAGCTTTCCCCTCCAATTGGTGTGTTATGTATCCTTCGAAACCTTTGGCTTTGTATATACTCACATATGCAGGTAAAGTTTAGAATGTTTTCTGTATATGTGGCTATATTACATTTTTACATCCAGAGTTAACCTTTTAACAACTACATAGTGTTTCCTAGTTATAACTGGGCTAAAATTGTTTAACCATTTCCCCTGTTGATAGATTTGGACTGTTATACAAACAGTGAACATTCTTGTATATATTTTTGCACATGTGGAGTATTTCTGGAATATTCTTCTAGGCTAAAAACTCCTTGAGGATGAGAACTCTTTCTGAAGATTGCATATCCTCCAGCACAATGCTCCTGTGCTTCATAAATGGTCTGTAAATACTCGTATAAATGTTGAAGGAGTGAACAATATGCTGTATAAGAACAGTTGAAAGGGTTGGTGTGACTGAGACGATAATATGAGAACGTGATGATTGAAGGTATGAGTTTGGTAAACCTTGGTTTTCTTTTTAAACCCCGACATACTAGGACTAGTGGATTCCCGTTAGGTCCTTCAAGGTTAATTATTTTATATAATACCACCATACTTAAGGAAGGTACCACCTTTTGGGGGGTTGGTGGTTTGTTTTTAACTGTGTACTTTAAGCAGAAAACATTATAGAAAGTTAACCAGGAAGAAACTCATAGGCTAATGAAAATTCAGGTAAGTGAATGAATGGCTGCTGAATCCGTGGGGTTAACAAGTATTGGGGGTTTTACAGATTGTATTTGCCACAGAGCAGGCTGCAGCAGAATGACTCACCCAAGTTTGCGACAGCTGCCTTAGTGCTGGACAACTTTGACATTTTAATTTTGCACTAAATGTTTTGAGTCAGATTTGGGTTTCTGGCCCTTCCATTTAGCAGCCATGTATATTTGGACAAGTCACTTCACTTCTTCCGGTCTCATTGTCAAGTGTAAAATGGGAATAATAACAGCGTTGACCTCTTACAGTTGAGAGGCTTACGTGAGATAGTGATGATGTATAGAATGCACTTCACACAGTGCTATGCTTGTCAACTGTTAATGTTCATTATAAGCCGCCCTAATTCTTTGACTAAAAAGGATCTAGGCTTTTAGGAACATTTAAAGCATCTTGGATTTGAAAGATAAGCCATTTAGCAGAAGAGTTCAAGAACAACAAAATTTAAAAAGAAAAATGTGGGACTCTGGTTCAAGATGGTGATGTTGGAAGATCCTGAACTACTCTTCTCCCACGAACACACGGAGTCTACAGCTGCACATGGAACGTTTTTCTCTGAAAAAAATCCTAATGTCTGGCTAAGCAAGAACTGTGTATCTGGCAAATGAGAAGAAAACCACATCAAAGTGGGTAGGAGATGCTGGGACTCAGTCTCACCATAAAGCAAACTTAGGAGGGAAGTCAAAACTTGGAGCATCTCCCTGAGGAGTGAAGGAGTTGAATTGCACATCAGGTACTCCCAACTTTTAAGACCTATACCCAAGAGACACAGTTTTGTAAACCAACAGGGCTTATATCCATAAGGCTAGTGGGTGGCTTAGTCGGTTAAGCGTCCAACTCTTCATCTCAGTTCAGGTTTTGATCTCAGGGTCTTAAGTTCAGGCCCTGCATTGGGGTCTGCACTGGGGGTGAAGCCTACTTTAGTAATCTTAGAAATGTCTCTTAAAGGGCTCAGAGATAGCTGATGGTGCCCAGACTTTAAGTAAAAAAGGCTCATTTGCTACTGTTAACGTGCTGCCCTAGGGGGCAGGCACCTAATTTAACACATACGTTTGAGAGCCTACTACAACACTTGTCGGGGACAGAGACTGGTGAGCGCCATCTTCATGCTCTTCCCCCGAGCACACTCCACAGTACCAGTATCTTCCAGAAGGGAGTTTTTACACATACCTGGTGTCCTGATTTTTACATCTGCCAAGGCGTTCCCCTTATTTACTCGGATTCACTATATATATTTGATTTTAAATTGGAATTTAAATAAAAACTTGGAGGAAAAAAAGTAAAAAAAAAGTTAAAGACCAGGAGGACTCTTAAAAGCAGCAAGAGCAAAACAACTCCCTTGTATGTATACAAGAGAAGCCCCATAAGATTAAAGATTATCTGTAGATTTTTCAGCAGAAACTGCAGGCCAGAAGAGTGGTGAGATAGATTCAAAGTGCTTGAAGAAAAAAAATCTTCCAACAAAGAACTCTCCTCAGCAAAGTTTGGAATTGAAGTATAAGAGAGTTTTCCAGAACAGCAAAAGCTAACGGAGAAGTTCATCATCCCTAAACCAGCCTTATGAGAAATTATTAAAGGGTTTTTTTTAAGCTGAAACAAAAGGATGCTAATTGGTAACAAGAAAACATATGAAAGAATAAATCTCCCTGGAAAGGCAAATAGAAGTAGATTAAATGAACTTATTAAAAGGAATTATTTATTTATTTTGAGAGCGATAGTGAGCATGAGTGAGGTAGGGGTAAGAGAAAATTCCAAGCAGTCTCCACGCTGACACAGTACAGAGCCCGATGCAGGGCTTGAACTCACAAACTGTGAGATTGTGACCTGAGCCAAAATCAGGAGTCAGATGCTTAACCGACTGAGCTACCCAGGTGCCCCTAGATTAATCCCTTTTAAGTTAAAAGACAAAAGTAATAAAAAAATATCCTTTAATTCTTGTAGTTACAATTATAAGATAAAATTGTGATATTGAAAATGTAAAAGGGGGGATAAAAATGTAGAGCTTTATTATTATTTTTGAGTTTATTTTGAGAGAGAGCACAAGCGGGGGAGGGGCAGAGAGAGGGAAAAAGAATCCTAAGCAGGTTCCACACTGTTAGGGCAGAGCCTGATGTGGGGCTTGAACCTACAAACTGTGAGATCATGACCTGAGCCAAAATCCGGAGTCAGACATTCAACTGACTGAGCCACCCAGGCACCCCAAAAAAATGTAGAGCTTTAGAATGCTGTCAAATGTAAGTTGTTAAATGTAAGCCTTATTGTAACAACAAAACACATCCTTAATTAGATGCACAGGATAAAGAAATCCAAGCATACCACTTAAGAAAGTCATCAAATTACAAAGGAAGAGAGGAAGAGAAGAACAGAGAGCAGCCAAAAAACAATTTAATGAAATGGCAAAAAGTATATACCTAACAAGAATTATTTTATGTATGTATGTATTAGAGTGTGAGGGAGAGGAAGAGAGAATCCATGCTCTGCACGGAGCCTTATGCAGGGCTCGATCCCACGACTCTGGGATTGTGACCTGAGCCAAAATCAAGAGTTGGATGCTCAACTGACTGAACCACCAAGGCTCCCCTTAACAATAATTACTTTAAATGGACTAAATTTTCCAGTCAAAAGACAGAGTGGCTGAATGGATTTTAAAAACCAGACCTATCCATGTGCTGGCTATAAAAGACTCCATTCAGGTAGAAGCAAAGTATAAGAACTCACTTCATACATAGACTGAAAATAAAGAGATGGGGAAGATATTCCATGCAAATGGAAACCAAAAGAAATAGACCCTTATCAGACCAAATAGACTTTCAAACAATGACTAATGAGAGACAGACTAAGGTATTACATGATAAAGGAGTCATTCCAACAAGAGGATGTAACATTTGTAAATCTTTTTGCATCTGGCATAGGAGCACCTAGATATATAAATATCAATAGGCCTAGAGGGAGAAATAGTAATACAAGAATAGTAGGGAATTTTAATATCTCACATCAGTAGATAGACCATCCAAACAGAAAACCAGTAAAGGAACATCAGCTTAAAACAACACATTAGATGAGATGGACTTAACAGATATATACAGAACATTCTGTCCAAAAGCAATAGAATAGAGGTTTTTCTCAAGTGCACATGGAACATTCTTCAGGGTAGATCGCATGGTAGGCCACATAATAAGTCTTAAACACCAAAACCAGATAAGAATAAGAACAGAAAATTAAAAGCCAATATATTCCTGATGAACATAGATGCAAAAATCCTCGGCAAAAGAGCAAACTGAATTCAGTGATATCTTAAATGGATTATGCACCATGGTCAGCTGGAATTCTAAGGACACAGGGATGGTTCAGCTTCTGCAAATCAGTGTGATATACTACATTAACAAAATGAAGGGTAAAAATCATATTATCTCAACACATGCAGAAAGAGCATTTGACAAAATTCAGTATCCATTTATGATAAAGGCCTAAGGTGGCTATAGAGGGAACATACCTCAACATAATAAAGGCCATGGATGACAGGCCTACAGCTAACATTGTATTCAGCAGTGGAAAGATAAAAACTTGTCCTCTTAAATCAGGAACAAGACTTGGATGCCCACTCTTATTCGACATAGTACTAGATAGAAGTCCTAGCCACAGAAATTAGAAAAAAGAAACAAAAGTCATCCAAATTGGAAATGAAGATGTGAAGCTGTCAGTCACTATTTGCAGATTATGATATTATTATATAGAAAACCCTGAAAGACCACCAAAAACAGGTTAGAACTAATAAACGAATTCAGTCAAGTTGCAGGATACAAAAATCTTGCATTCTCTGCACTTAATATCCTACTGTCAGAAAGGGAAATTAAGACCATCGCATTTACAATGGCATTGAAAAGAATAAAATACCTAGGAATAAATTTAACCAAAGAAGTTGAAGGCCTGTATACTGAAAAATGTAAGACATTGATGAAAGAATTGAAGAAGATACAAATAAATGCAAAGATACTCATGTTCATGGATTGAAAGAATATTGTTAAAATGTCCATACTACTCAAAATATATCAACAGATTCAGTGCACTCCCTATCAAAATTCCGGTGAGATTTTTCACTGAAGTAAAATAAACTACCCTAGTACTTGTATAGAATCAAAAAAGATCCCAAATAGCCAAAGCAATCTAGAGAAAAAAGAACAAAATTAGAGGTTTCACACTCCCTGATTTCAAACTATAATTACGAAGCTATAGTAATCAAAACAGTATGGTAGTGGTTTAAAAACAGACACAATGATCAGTGGAATACAGAACAGAGCCCAGAAATAAACCCGTGCAAATATGATCAATTGATTTATGACAAAGGAGCTAAGAATATACAATGGGGAAAGGACAGTCTCTTCAATAAAATGGTGTTGAGAAACAGATGTTGGTGAGGATGCAGAGAAAGAGGATCTCTTTTGCATTGTTGGTGGGAATGCAAGCTGGTGCAGCCACTCTGGAAAACAGTATGGAGGTTCCTCAAAAAATTAAGAATAGAACTACCCTATGACCTAGCAATTGCACTAGGCATTTATCCACGGGATACAGGTGTGCTGTTTCGAAGGGACACATACACCCCCATGTTTATATAGTAGCACTATCAACAATAGCCAAAGTATGGAAAGAGCCCAAGTGTCCATCAATGGATGAATGGATAAAGAAGATGTGGTATATGTATACAATGGAGTATTACTTGGCAATCAAAAAGAATGAAATCTTGCCATTTGCAACTACGTGGGTGGTACGTGGATGGAACTGGAGGGTATTATGCTAAGTGAAATTAGAGAAAAACAAAAATCCTATGACTTCACTCATATGAAGACTTCAGACAAAACAGATGAACGTAAGGGAAGGGAAGCAAAAATAATATAAAAACAGGGAGGGGGACAAAACAGACGAGACTCATAAATATGGAGAACAAACTGAGGGTTACTGGAGGGGTTGTGGGTAAGGGGCATTAAGGAATCTACTCCTGAAAACATGTTTCACTATATGCTGATTAATTTGGATGTAAATTTTCAAAAATTAAAAAAGTAAAAAAATAATAAAATGGTGTTGAGAAAACTGGACAGGCAAAAGGATGTAACTGTGTCACTGTCTTATACTATACACAGATATTAATACAAAATGGATTAAAGACTTGAAATAAGGCTTGAAACCATAAAACTCCTGGAAGAAAACATAGGTGATAAGCTCCTTGACATCAGTGTTGGCAGTGATTTGTCTGACACCAAAACTAAAAGCAACAAAAGCAAAAATAAGTGGAACAATATTAAACTAAAAATATTCTGTACAGCAAAGGAAATCATCAACAAAGTTAAAAAGCAACTTACTAAATGGGAGGAAATATTCGCTAATCATATATCTGATAAAGTGTTAACACCCAAAACATACAGTAAACTCATGTACATCAATAGCCAAAAAAAAAAAATAATCCAATTAAAAAATAGGCAGAAGATCTGAAAAGGCATTTTACACAGATGACATACAGATGGCCAACATGAAAAGATGCTTAACATCACTAATCAGGGAGATGCAAGTCAAAACCACAGTGAGATATCACCTCACACCTGTCAGATTGGCTACTATCAAAAAGATGAGAAGTGTTGGTAAGGCTGTGGAGAAAAGGGAACCCTTGTCTGCTATTGGTGGTATGTAGATTGGTATAGCCAACATGGAAAATCATGTGAAAGTTCCACAAAAAGTTAAAAATATATGTCAATACTACCCAAGGCAATCTACATATTCAATCCAATACCTATCAAAATAACACCAGCATTCTTCACAGAGCTAGAACAAACAATCCTAAAATTTGTATGGAACCAGAAAAGACCCCAAATAGCCAAAGCAATCTTGAAAACCAAAGCAGGAGGCATCACAATCCCAGACTTCAAGCTGTATTACAAAGCTGTAATCATCGAGACAGTATGGTACTGGCAGAAGAATAGACACTGAGATCAGTGGGACAGAATAGAGAACCCAGAAATGGATCCACAAACATATGGCCAACTAATCTTTGACAAAGCAGGAGAGAATATTCAATGGAATAAAAACAGTCTCTTTATTAAGTGGTACTGGGAAAACTGGACACGACATGTGGAAGAATGAACCTGGACCACTTTCTTACACCATACACAAAAATAAAATGGATCAAAGACCTCAATGTAAGACAGGAAGCCACCAAAATCCTCAAGGAGAAAGCAGGCAGAAACCTCTTTGACCTTGGCCGCAGCAACTTCTTATTCAACGTGTCTCCAGAGGCAAGGGAAACAAAAGCAAAAATGAACTATTGGGACCTCATCAAAGTAAAAAACTTCTGCACAGTGAAGGAAACAGTCAGCAAAACTAAAAGGCAACCGACAGAATGGGAGAAGATATTTGCAAATGACATATCAGATAAAGGGTTAGTATCCAAAATCTATAAAGAACTTCTCAAACTCAACACCCAAAAAGTAAACAATCCAGTGAAGAAATGGGCAAAAGACATGAATAGACACTTCTCCAAAGAAGACCTCCAGATGGCCAACCAACACATAAAAAAATGCTCAACATCACTCATCATCAGAAATACAAATCAAAACCACAATGAGATACCACCTTACACCTATCAGAATGGCTAACATTAACTCAGGCAACAACAGATATTGGTGAGGATGCGGAGAAAGAGGATCTCTTTTGCGCTGCGTGGGAACGCAAACTGGTGCAGCCACTCTGGAAAACAGTATGGAGGTTCCTCAAAAAATTAAAAATAAAACTACCCTATGACCCAGCAGTTGCACTAGTAGGTATTTACCCAAGGGATACAGGTATGCTGTTTTGAAGGGGTACATGCACCCCAGTGTTTATAGCAGCACTATCAACAATAGCCAAAGTATGAAAAGAGCCCAAATGTCCATCGATGGATGAATGGATAAAGAAGATGTGGTGTATATAGATTGTTACTCGGCAATCAAAAAGAACAAATTCTTGCCATTTGCAATGACGTGGATGGAACTGGAGGGTATTGTGCTAAGTGAAATTAAAGAAAGACAAAAATCATATGACTTCACTCATATGAGGACTTTAAGAGACAAAACAGATGAACATAAGGGAAGGGAAACAAAAACAATATAACAACAGGGAGGGGGACAAACCATAAAAGACTCTTAAATATGGACAACAAACAGGGTTAGTGGAGGGGTTGTGGGAAGGGGGGGTGGGCTAAAAGGATAAGGGACATTAAGGAATCTACTCCTGAAATTGTTGCACTATATGCTAACTAAACTTGGATATAAATTTAAAAAAATAAAAATTTTAAAAAATTAAAAAAAGAACTATCTGACCCATTAATTCTACTTCTATTAATCCAAGGAAAACAAAACACTAACTCAAAATGATATGTGTACCCCCATATTCATTGCAGCACTCTTTATAATAGCCAAGATATGGAAATAATCTAAGTGTCAATGGATGAATAGAGATGTATACGTGTGTGTGTGTACCGTGGAATATATATACACACAATGAAATATGACATAAAAATAATGAAATTTTGCCATTTGTGACAACATGGATGGACCTTGAGGGCATTATGCGGAATGAAATAAGTCAGAGAATGATAGATACCATATGATCTCACTTGTATGTGGAGTATAATACTAGAACAAGTTTCATAGATAAAAAGAATAGATTAGTGGTTGCCAGAGGCTGGGGTAGGAAGTAGGTGAAATGGGTGAAGGATGTCGAAGGTACATACTTCCAGTTATAAAATAAGTCACAGGGATGTAATGTACAGCATGGTGACTATAATTAGTGATATTGTATTTCATATTGGAAAGTTGCTAAGAGAGTCTTAATTCTTAGCACAGAAAAAAAATTTTTTTGTAATTAAGGTGATAATTGTCAGGTAGTCAATGTGATGACTTGGCAGTGTATACAAATACCAAATCATTAATGTTGTACACCTGAAACTAATGTTATATGTCAGTTATACCTCAATAAAAAAAAGTTCATCATAGCATTGGAAGTCCTGCTGACAGCATTTAGGCAAGAAAAATAAAAGTCATCTAAATTGAAAAGGAAAGAAAGTAAAACTCAGTAGTTGCAGATGACATGATACTGTACACAGGAATACTTCAGAGATATTGTGGCTTCAGTTCCAAACCAGTGCAATAGTGCCAATAAAGTAAATATTGCCAATAAAGCAAGCCAAGTGAAACTTTTGGTTTCGCAGTGCATATAAAAGTTGTGTTTATACTGTAGAGTATTAAGTGTGCAGTAGCTTTATGTCTAAAACAACAAAGTACATACTTTAAAAATACTTTTAATTTTTTTAACGTTTATTTTTGAGAGAGACAGAGCATGAACGGGGGAGGGTCAGAGAGAGAGAGAATCCGAAACAGGCTCCAGGCTCTGAGCTGTCAGCACAGAGCCTGAAGCGGGGCTCAAACTCACAGACCACGAGATATGACCTGAGCCGAAGTCAGAGGCTTAACTGACTGAACCACCTGGGTGCCCCGAAAAATATTTTCTTGCAGGAGCGCCTGGGTGGTCCAGTCAGTTAAGCCTCCGACTTCGTCCCAGGTCATGATTTCACAGTTTGTGAGTTCAAGCCCCGTGTCAGGCTCTGTGCTGACAGCTCAGAGCCTGGAGCCTGCTTCAGATTCTGTGTCTCCCTCTCTCTCTGCCCCTCTCATGCTCATGCTCTCTCTAAAAACTAAATAAACATTAAAAAAATTTTTTTTAATAAAAATATTTTATTGCTGAAAAGCTAACCATTATCTGAGCTTTCAGCAAGTTGCAGTCTTTTTGCTGGTGCAGAGTCTTGCCATGATGATGGCTGCTGAGTGATGGTGGTGGTTGTTGAGCATTAGGGTAGCTGTGGCAATTTTTTAAAATAAGACAGCAGTGAAGTAAGTTGATGGACTCTTTCATGAACAATGCTCTCTGCATGCTCTCTGGAGCATGCAGTGCTGTTTGATAGCATTTTTAACCACTAAAAATTGGTGTCAGTCCTTTCAAACCCTGCCATTGCTTGATCAACTATGTTGAGGTAATATTCTGAATCCTTTGTTGTCCTTGCAACAGTCTTCACAGCATCTTCACCAAGAGTAGTTTCCATTTCCAGACACCATGTCTTTGCTCGTCCATTAGAAGCAAGTAATGGGGCACCTGGGTGGCTCGGTCGGTTGAACGTCTGACTTCAGCTCAGGTCATGATCTCTTGGTTTGTGAGTTCAAGCCCCATGTTGGGCTCTGTGCTGACAGCTCAGAGCCTGCTACAGATTCTGTGTCTCCCTCTCTTTCTGCCCGCCCCCCTCTCTCTCTCTCAAAAATAAACATTTAAAAAAATTTTCTTACAAGCGTCATGTGTTATAGTTTTATCCGGAAACTGCAGCAATTCAGTTGCCTCTTCAGGTTCCACTTCTAATTCTAGATCTCTTGGTGTTTCTACTACATCTATAGTTACTTCCTCCACTGGAGTCTTGAGCCCACAAGGTCATCCATCAGGGTTAGAGCCTGTGAATGCTGGTATTTTGACCTCTTTCCATGAATCACAAATGTTCTTAATGGCAGCTAGAATGGTGAATCCTTTCCAGAAGATTTTCAGTGTACTTTCCATCAGAGGAATCACTGTCTGTAGCAGCTATAGCTTTATAAGACCTATTTCTTAAATAATAAGACTTGAAATTTGAAATTACCACTTGATTTATGGGTTTAGAATGGATATTGTATTACAGGCATGACGACATTGATGTCATTGTACCTCTCCAACAGAGCTCTTAGGAAATCAAGTACATTGTCAGTAAGCAGTAATTTTTGGAAAGGAATCTTTTTTTCTGAGCAGTAGGTCTTAACAGTGGGCTTAAAATTCTCAGTGAACCATGTTGTAAACAAATGTGCAGTCATCCAGTCTTTGTCCCATTATAGAGCACAGGCAGAGAAGATTTAGCATAATTCTTAAAGACCCTAGGATTTTTCAGAATGGTAAATAAGCATGGTCTTCAGGTTAAAGTCACAGACTACATCAGCACCCAACAAAAGAGGGTCAGCCTTTGAAACTTTGAAGCCAGGTATTAACTTCTAACTATGAAAGCCCTAAATGGCATCTTCTTCCAAAAGAAAGCTGTTTCATCTACATTGAAAATCTGTTGCTTAGTGTAGCCACCTTCACTAATTAATGAATTATTGATTACCTGAGCTAGATCTTCTGGATAACTTGTTGCAGCTTCTACATCAGCACCTGCCTCTTCACCTTGTACTTTATGCTATGGAGACGGCTTCTTTCCTTAAAACCTCATGGGCCAACCTCTGCTAGCTTCCAGCTTTTCTTCTGAAGGTTCCTCACCTCTCTCAGCCTTCATAGAATTGAAGAGAGTTAGGGCCTTGCCCTGGATAAGGCTTTGGCTTAAGGGCTGGTTCAGTCTTTGATCCAAATCACGAAAACTTTCTTCATATCAGCAATAAGGTGGTGTTGCTTATCTTTCACATGTTCGGTAGAGTAGCACTTTTACTTCAAGAAATTCAAGAATTTTTCCTTTGCATTCACAGCTTTGCTGTTTGGTGCAAGAGGACTAGTTTTCAGCCTGCCTTGACTTCTGACATGACTTCCTTGCTGTTCTTAGTCATTTCTAGCTTTTGATTCAAAATGAGAGACATGCAACTCATCCTTTCACTTGAACACTTAAGAGGCCATGTAGCATTATTAACCGGCCCGATTTCAATATTGCTGTGTCTCAGAGAATAGGGAGGCACAAGAAGAGGGAGAGAGATGCTGGTGGAGCAGTCAGAACACACATTTATTAATTTCACCATCATATATGGGCAGTCTGTTGTGCCCCACAACAGTTGTGTTAGTAACATCAAAGATCGCTGATCACAGATTACTATAACGATGAAAAAGTTTGACATATTGTGACAAGTACGAACATGTGATAGAGATACAAAGTAAGCACAGGCTATTGGAAAAATCAGGTCAATAGACTTGTTGAATACAAGGTTGCCTCAAACCTCCAATTTGTAAAAAACAAAAAACAAAACAGTATATGCAAAGCACAGTAAAGTGAAATGCAGTAAAACAAGGTATGTCTCTACAGAAAATCTGAGAGTCCACCAAAAAATTATTAGAATAAATGAATTCAGTAGAGTTGCAGGATACAAAATTAACATGCAGAAATTAGTTGTGTTTCTATGTACTGATAATAAGCTATCGGGAAGAGAAGAAAACCCATTTACAATTGCATCCAAAGAAATAAAATACCTAGGAATAAATTTAACCAAGGAAGTCAAAGACCTGTACTCTGAAAACTGTTAAGACATTGGTGAAAGATTTGAAGATGATACAAATGTAAAGTATTATGTGCTCATGGATTTAAAGAATTATAAAATGTCCATACTACCCAAAGCAATGTACAGATTCGGTACAATCTCCATCAATACCAATGATATTTTTTACAGAACTAGAACAAAGAATCCTAAAATTTGTATAGAACCACAAAAGACTTTGAACAGCCAAAGCAGTCTTGAGGAAGAGGAACAAAGCTGGAAGTCTCATGCTTCCTGATTACAAAGCTATAGTAATTGAAGTAGTATGTTATTGGCATGGAAACAGACACATAGATGAATGGAACAGAAGGGAGAGCCCAAAGATAAAGCCACTCTTACCTGGTCAACCTATGACAAAGGAGACAAGAATTCGCAATGGGGAAAAGATAGTCTTTTTATTATTTTTTTAAATGTTTATTTTTTAATGTTTGTTTTTGAGAGAGAGAGAGAGAGAGAGAGAGAGAGTGAGTGTGTGAGCTGGGGAATGGGCCAATAGAGAGGGAGACACAGAATCTGAAGCAGGCTCCAGGCTCCGAGAGCCTGACGCGGGGCTCGAACTCACAAGCCGTGAGATCATGACCTAAGCACAAGTCAGACACTTAATTGACTGAGCCACCCAGGTGCCCCATAATGTTTATTTTAGAGAGAGACACAGTGTGAGCAGGGGAGGGGGCAGAGAGAGAGGGAGACACAGAATCTGAAGCAGGCTCCAGGCTCTGAGCTGTCAGCACAGAGCCCAATGCAGGGCTCGAACCCATGAACTGTGAGATCATGACCTGAGCCAAAGTCAGATGCTTAACTGACCGAGACACCCAGGTGCCCCAATAGTCTTTTTAATAAGTGGTGCTGAGAAAACTGTACAGCTACATGGAAAAGAATGAAACTGGACCACTTCTTAAATCATACAAAAATAAATTCAAAACGTATTAAACTTGAAAGTGAGACCTGAAGTTATAAAACTCCTAGAAGAAAACATAGGCAATAAGCTCTTTTAGCACTTTTTTTTTTGATAGGTCTCCTTAGGCAAGGGCAACAAAAACTAAAATAAATGGGATTGCATCCAACTAAAAAGTTTTTGGACAGTGAAGGAAACCATCAAATAAAAGGTACCCACTGAATGGGAGAAGGAATTTGCAAGTAGTCATATATCAGATAAGAATAAAAGGTTAATATCCAAAATATATAAAGAACTTAAACATTTTATGAAAAAATGGGCAAACGACTTGAATAGACATTTTCCCAAAGGAGACAGGTAGATAGTGGTCAGCAGGTACACGAAAAGATATCAGCATCACTAATCATCAGGGAAAATAAAATCAAAACCATAATGAGATAATACCTCATGCCAGTCAGAGTAGCTAATATCAGAAAGACAAGAAATAACAAGCGTTCACCAGGTTGTGGAGAAAAGGGAACCCTAGTCCACTAGTGTTAGTAGGAATGTAAATTGGTATAGCCATGGTGGAAAACAGTACTGGTTTCTCAGAAAATTAAAAATAAAGCTGTCATACAGTCCAGGAATTCTAGTTCTGGGTATTTATCAGAAGGAAAAAAATCCCAGTTTGAAGAGATATATGCACCCATATATTCATTGCTGCATTATTTACAATAGCCAAGATAAGGAAGCAACCTAAGTATCCATCAATAGATGAATGGAGAAAGGTGTGATATATATCTATAATGGGAAAAAAAGGTGAAGTCTTGCTATTTGCGACATACTGAGGGTATTATGCCAAGTGAAACAGGTCAAAGACCAGTACCTGATGATTTCACTTATATTAGAATCTTGAAAAATCAAACCAAACAAAGCAGAAACACTCATAGATACAGAAAACAAAGTGTTAGTTACTAGTTGAGGGAGCAGTTGGGGAATGGATGAAATAGGTGAAATCCCAAGGGGGGATTAAGAGGTAAACTTCTAGATATAAAATAAACCATGGAGATGTAATGTATAGTCAATATTGTAATAACTATATGGTGACTGATAGTAACGACTTATTTTGGGGATCAGTTCCTAATGTATAAAAATACCAAATCACTATGATGTACACCTGAATACTAGGATATTCTGTATAATTATACTTAATTAAGAAACAAATTATTGGGGTGCCTGGGTGGCTCAGTTGCTTAAGCCTCCAACTCCTGATTTCTGCTAAGGTCATGATCCATAATTCATGAGATCAAGCTCCACATCAAGTTCTGCTGACAGTCTGGAGCCTGCTTGAGATTCTCTCTTTCCCTCTATGCCCCTCCCCCACTCATTCTTTTTTCTCTCTCAAAATAAACAAACATGAAAAAAAACCAAGTTAAAACAAATTGTGATAGAGTAAGAAAGGCAGTAGTCAAAATTAAGAATTGGGATTTGTACATAATCTGGTACTTAATGGGTGCGGAAAGGCTCAGTTTGGCTGTGGTCAGATTAGAGGTTTGTGAGGAATTTTTCAACAGTGTCACAGTGATTCTAAGACAGAGTATAAATGTCTGATTGCAAGGTCAGTTTTTATTGGGTTTGCTATTTGGTAACGAACCTTTTTTGGCAACATCGAAGATTTATGGTTTTTTGATACTGTTAACCTATAAATGCTCTAAAATTAGACATTGAAGAGGAGTTGGTAAAATTAGACATTGAAGAGGAGTTGGTAAAATTAGACATTGAAGAGGAGTTGGCTAGCATCATTCTCTGCCATGGGGGTCTCTGGCCTATCCACAGAGTCACTTCACCTGCTTTTACTCACTTGCTGTCCAGCAGGGGCATGGAAAGCAATGGCACATACTGATTTAAAATTGGCTAGGTACTTGACAAATTTCATATTAAAAAAAAAATTGGTTAGGTACTTTTTCAGAAAAGTCATGATCAGTTTCTTGATTTTTTTTTTTTTTTAATATTGTGTTATTAACAAACAGTGACTTTGGTGTTTTTGCAGGGGATAATCTTGGCCAACAGTATAATAGCCCACAAGAAGTTATTGGCAAACGAGGATCTGATATCATCATTGTAGGCCGGGGCATAATAATGTCATCTAATCGTCTGGAAGCAGCTGAGTTGTACCGAAAAGCTGCTTGGGAAGCTTATTTGAGTAGACTTGGAATTTGAGTGTCTTGGATACATGTTTGTGAAGACCTTGAAGATACATGGTCTCCTGAGAAGCGTGGCGTGAAATAATAAGCATTTAATGGATTGGATTCTTTCATGGGTTCTGTGTTGGAGTGACTTCTGGATTTCTAACAGTCTTTAGGAAATACTGAATGATGAGTAATCACTGCGTTGTTACTATAATAAATTTATTTTCAAGCTTTTTTTTAATTGAGATTGATGTTGGTTAGGCACAGTCCTGCTTGTGTTGGGGGTCTTTCATATTTGAAAGATCAGACTTTCTTTTAATTGTTGTGACACAAAAATTTTAAGACATCAAAAGGCCCAAACCGTTGTAGTATTTCATGTGCCTTATGTGATGCCCAAATAATATTTAAATATTTGCTGTTCTCCTTTTCTATTTAAAAGTGATAGTCGAGGTATCCAAAGGGAAATAGGAAGTGGGGAAGGTGATGGTAGCTGCAACCCTGAAGCCAATATCTGGCTTTCATTTCGATCACAGGCAGCAGTTATGGACCTGTGCTGAAGCAGGCAGAGCTTCCTCATGCCTTATTGGATTACAGGTGGACAAGCTGCTCTTTCATTTGTTTAAAGACAATAGTCAAGACATCTAAGGTTCCATTTGAAGGTTTGCTCAGATCCTGCACAATTACCCCAACTACCCTAGACAAGGAAGTCTGCCTTCACCAGAAATAGGAGCCCAGCAACAGAGCTGATGCTGTTACCAACATTTCTGGGTTTCCACTGAGGTAGGGCCAGGGACATGCACCTTCACAGGCCCCACCTGCACGCATGTGCCATAACCAGTTGAGCAGCCCCTCTCTGGTCCCAAATACACTATTTTTCCCACCAGTTCTTCTGAGTTTCTGCACGATCCCTCTTTTCCAGTAGTGACAGAGATTTGCCCCCATTCTATATATTTCTTTTCATCTTTTCAGGAACAGTCTTGGGAGTAAAGGGTACGAGCTCAGATGCCCATTTTGAAACAGGTGGCCCCACCCTGTATGTTCAAGGTCTTGTTTAGGAGGGTCAGTGTGGCAATTGCAGCTGAAGGCTCTCCGTCCTTAATCCATCAGCATGTTGAGAAGCATGCTAAGAACTACTGAACTGGTAAGATAATGTTTTTCAGATACAATGAGACATCTTAGGGTGTCCCATTCCCGCTGGGTCACCTACACCCGGCCTTCACAGGTATAAGCTCTGGCCACATCAGTATACTAGCACTGCCTCTTCTACTGAAGCTCATCCAAGACCCACTAGGTAATGAAATCAGAGGCCCCGACCATGCATTTAAAATGCAAATTCTGGGCCCCACCAGAGATGCTGCCTCAGATTTGGGGTAAGGCATTTCTAACAAGTGCTTCCTGTGATTCTGATGTTTGAGAATAAGCCCAGCGTTTTTGCAGGCCTTTTATCTAAGCAAAAACCCCACCTGGACTCATAGAACTTTGGAACACAAACTGATTCAGATAAATAACGTGGCTATCTCAAGAACTATGAGAGTACTTTTCAGCTTGGAAGTATTTTGGAGACATTAGATCGTGCAGCCCTTCTTAGTCAAGGCATATTTACGGAGCATAAGCACTGAGCATTATAACCTGTCCTAGTAACAAAAGGGAACAGCCTTCACAGGGCACCCAGAACACGTGTAAGACTAATGGAGTGGAGAATTCTATCCCCTGGCCTCTTCCAGTATTCTAGGCATTTAGTAATGCATAAGCCAATTGCTTTGTAGTGCTGGAAGGACCTAAGAAATCTGGTCTGGCTCCCTTACTGTTCAGCTACAGGAGTATAGACCCAGGATGGTAACGAGATCCATTCACTGCAGCTTGTGGCTAACACAGCCCCGGAGTCTCAGTCCCAACTCAACCTTAATCATTGATTGTAGTTACCTCTAGGAAAAGTCCCCTAACGTAGCCCCTAGGGACTGACAGAAGGCACCTTCAATGTTACTTTCTCTCAACTCCCATTCACCCATCTCTCTGAAGAAAATGGCTGCTGGGTTCATTCAGGTAAGCCCTAGAAGCATGATTACAGGCTCTGCCAGTATGTCCAAAGAAGAGAGCAGGTGCCAGGTATTGTCTCCATTAAGGTAGAAGAAGGAACAATAGTGAGGAGGCTCAGGACTTGTGGAGGAGTGTGTGTGTGTGTGTGTGTGTGTACATACGTGTGTGTGTACACCCCAGCGGGTCAACTGGATTTTCCTTGGCTAGGGGGGAACTGAGGTTTCTGACAGAGATTATCCTAGTTACTGTAATGCTGGCCCTTAGAAGTCTGTAGGCCTCCTACCAGCCACAGGTTTGCTGTTCTAGGAGCATCTGCCCCACCTCTCAAGGTGTACAGACACTTTGAGGAAATCCAGCAACCTGGGGAGGAAAGCAAAAAAACCCACCCATAGTAGCTCCAAGAGAGCAGGGATTCAATCTTGAATTCATTGCAATATTCTCTGTACTTGGGATGGGGCCCAGCAAACTTTCTGAATGTTCACACAAGGCTTCTGGTAAGAGTGCGCTGCCCCAGGAAACACCACACTTCAGAGACCAAAGTACCAAAAACGAGACCTGAGTTTTGGGAGAACTTAAATAATTTTAGTTTTGAATTTGAAAGTGGGATGGAAAATTTTAAAGATGGTATGACAATATTGAGAACTACATTCACGGGCTGGAAGAGCAAGTGGAAGAAACCATTAAAATTCAGAACAAGGAGACAAAAAAATGGAAGTAGTAAGGGAGTAGATGACAGCCTTAGAAGACAGATGCAGCAATAAAACTGGGAGGAGAGGCAATCATTTTAAAATAACTGACCTCTCTTGGGGGCGCCTGGGTGGCTCAGTCGGTTAAGGGCCCGAATTCGACTCAGGTCACGATCTCGTGGTCTGTGAGTTCGAGCCCCGTGTCGGGCTCTGGGATGATGGCTCGGAGCCTGGAGCCTGCTTCCGATTCTGTGTCTCCCTCTCTCTCTGCCCCTCCCCCGTTCATGCTCTGTCTCTGTCTCAAAAATAAATGTAAAAAAAAAAGACAAAGACAAATAACTGACTTCTCTGGTTTGAAAAAATACTTGAGTTTGCAGATTAAAAGAACCCACTAAGTTCTAGGCAGGAGTTATGGACAAAGGCATAGACTTAGGCATATCCTATGAAAATTACTGAATTTCTAGGATAAAGATTACTTAAAAAAAAAAAAAAATCAGACCAGTAGTAGACTGTCACCTTTAACACTGGAAGCCTGGAGACAGGTAGTGACACATGCGGGCCCCAAGAGGAGAAGACAGCCATAACCAATAATCTGAGCCCAGCCATATGATCCCCTGTCAGGTGGTAGCAGCCAGTTATAAGTGTTTCTTAGGCTTCTTGTTCACGGGGTACTTTAGGACTCAGACTCAATATCTGCATCTAGATATTAGAATAGAATTGCAATAGAATACAATACAATCGCCATTTTAGTTTGGTACTTTCTATTCAATCCTGAGAAGATTCAGTATCTTCCTGGAAGAACATGTCTCTTGAGGCTGATAGGAAGGAAAATCTGGCTGATGTCTCTTATGATGGTATGGAAGTCCTTTTCAAAGTCTAGAAACTAAGTTCCATGATGAGCAGGACAGTGACAGTCTGGTGCACTTCCTGTATGCAAGAAATACTTGGTTGATTAAATGATGAAAGAATATACATATAGCTGCAAATCTACATATAGACATAAAGGGGTAAAAAAGCTGAATGTATCTACCTCTATAGAAAGGGGGTAAAGAGTATAACAAAAATACCAAATTGTTAGTCAAGAGACAGGGATTCTCATCCTAAACTCTGCTTGTAATTAGCTCTTCTGCAGCCTTGTGCAAATCATTTCTCATTGGTCCTCAATTTCTTCATCTGTGAAATGGGGTGATTGGATTAGATGATCTCTAAGGGGCTTCCAATTTCAGTTCCCTAAGATTCTGAGATTTCCTAAGATTCCAAGTCACCACTTCAGCTACTAGCAGATCCCAGTTCAATTGGCTAGATATACCCACTCTACCTCTGTGCCACCAGCTTCCACCTGATGGGCCCTTTAAAAGGCACAGGCTCAGTGCATCTCACTTGCTAGTGTAGATATTGAGTAAGAAAAAAGTAGAGTGGAGCCCACACCAACCTTCCACAGGAGACCTAGCTGATTTATAAGCATACTAATAAATGCTTATTATTGTATGCCATGGAATTCTGAGGTGGTTTGTTATGCAACGGTAGCTTAACGACGTGTTGCAGCTCTCCAAGACCTACCCCTGGTTACCAGGAAGACAAAAATTTTATTCCACCAAGAATCAGCCTTCCCAGTCCTCCCCTCTGGGTGCTTTCAGTAATCTCTCTAAAAGAAATGGCTGCCTGACTGTGGCAGACATGCTAACTGCAGACAGTGAGTCTGATGGCTAGCTCTGCCCACCAACAAGAGCCTTTCAGTTAAACAGGAAGGGACCAAGACCTGCCCCAGGTGTGACAGAAAAGCTAGTTGCAGACAACAAGTCTGACTGTTAGCCCTACCTGCTAATGAGCCCAAAGTGGTGGCCTCAGGCTTCTCAACAGCATGGAGATCAAACCCTGTGCAGTGCACCCACAGCAGAGAAAGCAGGTCATTGCAGCTGGCTGGGCTGAAGGCCACCATGGCTCAGCCACACACAGTAGGGCACATGCAGCCCACACAGGGGATACCCCAGGAGCACCTGGTTCTGGTGACCAGCGGGGATTGCACTACAAGATGACACAGGACTTCTACAAAAAAGATACTACTTTTAAGACCAGGAGCTGTAGCTGACTTACTGAATACATAGAAACAAACACAGAATTAGATAAAATGAGGAGATACAGGAATATGTCTCAAATGAAAGAACAAGACAAGAATCATAGTAAAAGCGCTAAATAAAATGGAGGTAAACAACATGCCCGATAACTCAAAGCAATCGTTACAAAGATACTCAATGGACTTGAGAAAAGAGTATATGAGCTCATAACTTCAACAAAGAAATAGAAGATTTAAAAATCAAGTCAGAGCTGAAGAATTCAATAACTGAAATTAAAAAATAAACTAGAGGGAATCAATAGCAGATTAGAGGATACAGAAAAATGGATCAGCGATCTGGGAAACAGTATAAGGAAAACAACCAGTCTGAACAGCAAAACTAAACATAACAAAAAAAAATTAGAATAGGGTAAGGGAACTCAGCAACACCATCAAGTATAATAACATTTGAATTATAGGGGTCCCAGGAGAAGAGAGAGATAAGGACACAGAAAATTTATTTTAAGAAATAATAGCTGATAACTTCTCTAATCTGGGGACGAGAACAAACATCCAGATCAAGGAATCACAGAGAGCTCCCAGCAAAATTAACCCAAGGAGGTCCATTCCAAGACACATAATAATTTATATTGCAAAAAAATAGGGATAAAGAGATTTTCAAGAGCAGCAAGAGAAAAGAGTTACATACAAGAGAAACCCCATAAGGGTATCAGCTGACTTTAAAGCAGAAATTTTGCAGGCCAGAAGGGAGTGGCATGATATATTCAAAATACTGAAAAGAAAAAAAACAAAAACAAAAACTCAATAACCAATACTCTACCCAGCAAGTTTATCATTCATATTAGAAGGAAAGATAAAGAGTTTCCCAAACAAACAAAAGCTAAAAGAGCTCATCACTGCTAAACTAGCCTTAAAAGAAACATTAAAGGAGATACTTTAAGTGGAAGGAAGAGGCTGTAAATAGAGGAAAATTATGAAAGAAATTCACAGGTAAAAGCAAACCTATAGTAAAGGTAGATTAATCACTTATAAACCCAGTATGGAGGTTAAAACATCAAAGTGAGAAAAATCAATTATACCCACAAAAATTAGTCAAGAGATGCACAAGATAAAATGTTAAAGATGACATACATAGAACATGGAGGTGGGGGGAGTAGAAATTTGGTGATTTTAGAATGTGTTAGAACTTAAATGACCATCAGCTGAATAAAGACTACTGTAAGATGTTGTAGATGAACCCAACGGTAACCACAAATCAAAAATCTGTAATAGACACACAAAAGTAAAAAGAAGGGAATGCAAGCAAAACATCAACACAAACCATCAAACCACAGGGAAGAGAGCAAGAAATAAAGAAAGAAACAGAGAAGTTACAAAAACAATCAGAAGACAAATTAACAAAACAGCAGTTAGTATAAACCTACCAATAATTACTTTAAATGTAAGTAAACTAAATGTTCCAATCAAGACAAAGGATGACTGAATGGATAAAAAAATAATAATAATCTATTTGCTGCCTACAAGAGACTTATTGCAGACCTAAAGACACATGCAGACTGAAAGTGAAGCGATGGAAAAAACATATGCAAATGAAAGGTGGGGGGTGGCACAGGGTAGCGATACTTCTATCAGACAAAATAGATTTTAAAACAGACTGTAACAGTCTACAGCCATACCACCTTGAACGTGCCTGATCTCATCTAAAACGGACTGTAACAAGAGACAAAGAAGGACACTACATAATGATAAAGGGATTAACCCAACAAGAGGAGGATATAATAATTGTAAATATCTATGCATACAACTTAGGAGCACCTAATACCTGAAGCAAACATTAGTGGACATAAAGGGAGAAACTGACACCAGTACAATAATAGTAGGGGAGTTTAACACCTTACTTACATCAATGGATAGATCATCCAGCTAGAAAATCAACAAGGCAGCAATGGCTTTGAACAATACATTAGACCAGATGGACCTAACACATATACAAAACATTCCATCCAAGAACAGACTACACATTCAAGTGCACATGGAACATTCTCTAGGATAATAGATCACATGTTAAGCCCAAAGCAAGTCTCAACAAATTTAAGAAGGTTTAGGTCATATCAAGCATCTTCTCTGACCACAACAGTATGAAACTAGAAATCCATTACAAGAAAAAAATCTGGAAAAACACACAAGGAGGCTAAACAACATGCTACTAAACAATGAATGTGTCATGGAAGAAATCAAAAGGGAAATTTAAAAATACATGGAAACAAAACACAGTAGTCCAAAATCTTTGGGACACAGCAAAAGAAGTTCTAAGGGGGAAGTTTAAAGTGTTATAGGCCTACCTCAAGAAACAAGAGAAATCTCAAACAACCTAACCTTATACCTAAAGGATCTAGAAAAATAAGAACAAAGCCCAAAGATAGTAAAATCAAGAACATAATAAAGATTAGAGCAGAAATATGTGAAATAGAGATAAAACACACACACACACACACACACACACACACACACACACCCCAAACCCCAATGAAACCAAGAGCTGGTTCTTTGAAAAGATGAACAAAATTGATAAACCTTTACCCAGACTCATCAAGGAAAAACAAGAGAGGACTCAAAATCAGAAATGAAGGAAGAGAAATAATAACCATGTGACAACACAGAAATACAAAGGATTATAAGAAACCACTACAAAAAATTATATGCCACAAATTGGACCGCCTAGAAGAAATGGATAAATTCCTAGAAACATACAATGTTCTAAAACTGAATCAATAAAAAATAAAACATTTAAATAGACTTACTGGGAGTAATGAATTCAATCAGTAATCAAAACTTTTCCAACAAACAAAAGCCCAGGATGAGATGTGGCTTCACAGGTGAATTCTACCAAACATTTAAAGAGTTAATATTTACTCTTCTCAAAGTATTTCAAAAAATAGAAGAGGAAGAAAAAATTCCAAATTCATTCTGTGAGGTCAGCATTACCCAGATACCCAAACCAGACAAAGACAGTGCCCTAATCCAAAACAAAAACAAAAACACCTACAGGCCAATATCTTAAATGAAAATAGATGCAAAATTCTCAACAAAATATTAGCAAAATGAATTCAACAATTCTTAAAATATACCATTCACCACGATCAAGTGGGATTTAGTCCAAGGATGCAAGAGTTGTTCAATATTCACAAATCTACCAACATGATATATCACATTAACAAGAGGAAAGATAAAAAACATATGATCATCTTAGTAGATACGGAAAAAACATTTGACAAAATACATCCATTCATGATAAAATTTTCAACAAAGTAGGTTTAGTGGGAACATACTTAAACATAACAAAGGCTCTATATGAAAAACATACAGTTAACATCACACTCAATGTTGAAAAATGGAAAGCTTTTCCTCTAAGGTCAGGAACAAGACAAGGATGTCCACTCTCACCACTTTTATTCGACATAGTACTGGAAGTCCTAGCCACAACAATCAGACAAGAAATAAAAGGCATCCAAGATGGTAAGGAAGAAGTAAACCTCACTCTTTGCAGATGACACAATACTTATATGTAGAAAACCCTAAAGACTGCACCAAAAAAACTATTAGAATTGATAAATGAATTCAGTAAGGTTGAAGGATACAAAATTAAGGCACAGAAATCTGTTGCATTTGTATACACTAAAAATGAAGTAGCAGAAAGAGAAATTAAGGAAAATTTACAATTACACCAAAACAAATTAAATACCTAGGAATAAATTTAAGGAAGTGAAAGGTCTGTATTCTGAAAACTGTAAGACACTGATGAAAGAAATTAAAGATTTTGACACAAACCAATGAAAAGCTATTATATGCTCATGGTTTGGGACAATATCATTATAATGTTCATGACCACCCAAAGCAATCTCTATCAAAATACCAAATTTTATTGAAATCCTAAAATTTGTGTGAAACCAAAGACCCTGAATAGCCAAAGCAATCTTGAAAAAGGACAAAGTTGGAGGTATCACAATCTCAGATTTCAAGACATACTACAGCACTGTAGTAATCAAAATGGTAGGGTTCTGCCACAAATGCAGACACATAGATCAATGGATATGTGAGGATAGAGAGCCCAGAAATAAACCCACACCTATATTATCAATCTACAACAAAGGAGGCAAGAGTATATGATGGGGAAAAGAGTCTTTTCAATA